>NC_087213.1:38813136-38880636 GCF_015104395.2 Macrobrachium nipponense
TATAGATATTATATATATAATTATATTCTATATCATATTATATATTTATATATATATATATTCTAGATATCTAGATATATTTATATTTATAGTATACTATATATATAGTATATATATATATATATATAGTATATATATACTATATATTATCTATATATCTAGATATATGATATATATTGATATATATATTTATATTATCTATACTATCTATATGATATAGAATATATATATATAGGGGGTATTATATATATATCATATATATATTATTTATATATATTCATATATATCTGTATCTATTATATATATATATATATAGATGTATATATATATATATATATACATATCTATATTTGATATATTTATTATATATAATAAATAATATATTACTATATAGATATGGTATAGCTATATATAGAGTATATATATCTATATATATCTATATATATCATAATATATAATATATATTAGATATATATATTATATTGGTATATATATAGATCTATATATTTATCTTGATACTATATAATATATCATATATCTATATACTATATATAGATATATATATCGATATATATATCTATAATATATAGATATCTATATATATATCTGATGTTTATGTATATTTTATATATCTTTATATCTTAGATATGATATAGATATATAATATTATATATTATAATAATATATTATATATATATATATATTCGATATATCTATATATGTATACTTATTAGATATATATACTATAATATATATTATATATATATTATTTATTTGAATAGATAGATATATATATATATATATTCTCATAAATTCGTAATAAATATATATACATACATATATATTTATTACAAAATATATTTATAAACCAATACTAAAGGAATTTATTAGACTTTAAGGACACCTTGCAATACATATTATTTTATGCGACAAAATAGAATTGATCTTTTGTCTCAACAGTAAGTTTCTTGTGGATAATATGCACAGCGTTTTTATTACAACAAAACTTGATAGTTAAATTTCTCAGGGCATTTTTTTTATTGATTTACTGAAATTTGCCGATAAAGCATCCATTTACTGTTCTACATAGTTTTATTATTTGCCTAAAGTTTGTTTCAAACAACTCTCTTAAAACCCAGTGTAAGAAGCTTAGATATAACAATAAAAAGTGAAAATGTGCTTTCTCTCTTTTTATTGGCTACCGGCAAATTGCATGTCATCTTGTCCAACAAGAACACATGTATGTGTTGTAGCATGTGACACGATGATGACGTGATTATCCGTAATGACAGTCAATTCAGCTTTCGACTGGTGGTGTGCGCTCATCTCTGTAGGGAACAAAATTTCCTGGACCCAGATCAAATCTAGAGTTCGTTTGCTAATTGTGGCTGTGCAGTATTGCCGTTCTGCCCTCGCTAACATTGTCAGCATAATTTCCTTCGATGTTCGGTTAACTGGTTAGAAAAAGCCCGACTTGAAAGCGGCCTCTACGTGTGATGACCTTCCATAGGTATCATTTTGAGTTGAACACTTGTGTATCAATTTAAATGCGTCCATGAATGTAAGATCGATACTTTTTTGAATAATGAACTTTTATTTGAAGTTTTAAAGTTGGATGGGATAGAATAGAGCCAGTTGACAAGCAGGTGAAAGAAAAAAATTGAGGAAAGTAGATGTGGTAAAACTATTACCCAACTGACTTTTTTTTTTTTTATCAAATAAAGGCTACTTTGTTTTTCAAAGCAAGTGAGCAGTATCTGTTCCTTTTAAATGAAAGTGTAAGTTTTACCAAACTGACGTAGAAAAATGCACTATATATTATTTGAATCATATATTTTTAGGAGAGCTTGTATGGTGGTTGAATATGATGATACAGTAGACAAATAAAATTTCGATATGCATACAAAGACGGGAGTTTGGAAAAACATTTTCGACGCGTTTCTCTTCCAAGCTAAGTTAGAAGTTATATTCAAGACTTGGAAGGATGTATGAGTAGTCAAAAGAATAAAGGGAAAACTTGCACAGCAGACTTATTTAAAAGATAAGTAATTATAATATTATAACAATTCAAATAGGAAAAGGATGATAGCTGGAATGTTTGTTTCGCCAAGTCGATTACTGAGAGCTATAGAGAGATATGTGTAAGCATTTGATGAGACAAATGTGCATTCTGATAAAGACCAAGACTTTGTTGTTACTACTATTGGAAATCAACAGGATTAAAAGAAAGCCAAGTAGCTATACATAGCCTTTAATGCCAAAGAACTTGACTATGAATAAAATGGAGTTCATACCCCGCATAGTTAAGTATCCGCAGTGAATAACTAAGTTGAGAAATGATGTCACTGGATGTCGGTAAAATTAAGGTCGACGGAGTGCAGATAACTCCGGTTACGCGTAACTTTTCTACGGAAACTGTCCAACTTATTTCTTTGTCTTCCAGGTCTTGATAACTCGGGTTCCAGACTTCCTGCCGTTGGTGGATCTCAGAGTGAGATGTCCGATCACAGCCAAGAAATGAACCACTATAGGAAATCTGTAAGTTGTTATTATCATTTTTATTGTTACTGTCATACTTACCGGCTTCATCCTTATTAACTTTGATAGTCGGCCTTTTATCACGTAGATACTTTTGTGACGAAGAGGCAAATCCCTCTCTCTCTCTCTCTCTCTCTCTCTCTCTCTCTCTCTCTCTCTCTCTCTCCACCTACCTATCTGAGTTTAGGACTTCTTGTTTAATTTTCCGGTAGATAAAGCCACGGATTTATTAACATATTCTGCAGTCTATTGTTGATTCTGAATGTGTCCAACAATCAATGATTCTCCAACCTAGAAATATAACGAATAGTTTTTACTTATTAATAGATAATTCTTGGAATGCTCTTTTACTTAGGAGGAACTGTCAATCTGTGAGATCTACAACGAAATATATGTCTACAGTCAAAAGTACATGTGAACTTGTTACGAAAACGTGAACGGTTAATTAACTTGAATGCAATGGTGTAACCAGGACCCACTTAGACAGGTCAGATGGACAAATTTCCGATTTACGCTCTCTCTGCGCAGTGACGTCAGCTGATCCACATCTCACCTGCCTGTGCCCTCTCCCTCTTTCTCCTGCCTGCTCCCTCTCCCTCCCTCTTGATTGATTTGGATATCCTAGAATAACAGACAACATATTTATCATGTCTATAGTATATTTCTGAAAGAGGAATAAATATATAACTCTTACGTTACTGTAAAGTATAATTACACAGTTTATATACAAATGATGTACATACACAGGTTAACAGTTATGTTTGCATGTTCTACATACCTATTGCCTTATCACTTTCATATGTTTATTACTCTCACTTCTGCAAGTCTTGTCTTTTTTCTTATTTATCCTAATATCGTTGTTTAACTTTCAAATTTGAAAGAACAGTGATATTTTGGCAAAGAAGGCTATGACATCATTTGGAAAGTCAACTCCTGCGCATTCAATTTCCGAGACAATTTTTTTAAATCCTGTAGATTGACTCCATGCAAAGTTTGAAATACTTCCCTCATTGTAGTTAATTGAGAATAAAATGACTCTGAGGGAGCGTACAGTTCACCTCTGTTTACTTCATCTGTCTACCTCTTTTCCTTGGTCACACATTCACTAGCTTTCTTACCTAAGTAAGGATATTTTACACAAACCTTCCTTCCAATATGCCCACCAATGTATCTAAGAGATTCTTCTTCTATAACTAATCAATTGATTTACACCCATGTTCATCATCGTCAATCTCATCATCTACATCATTTTCCAACTCACACCCAACATCCAAGTCTTTGAAACAGTTACTAGTAATGTAAAGTTCGACTGCTAGATCTCTTTCACAGAAAGTGTTACCTTTATTATTTGTTTTCATCAGGCCATCACTTGTAAATTATCAGTAGTTACGTTTGCTTTGTCTGATAGTAGAGCAATATCTTTTCCTAAGAGTACTAATCTCTTTAACCTGAATTTTACAGTGAGAGCATAGGGTGCTCATATGGCCCACACATTTGTCGTATGCACCCAAATAAATGTTCCAATTATCTTGGTTTAATTTTTGAGTCAAAATGTATTCTACACCGAAAGACTTACAAAGAATATTGTGCAAGCCAATTAGTGAGTGAGAAGATAAGACTACACCTTTCTGAATCTTTGACTTTCATTGTCAACATTACTTCCGCCATTCTATGCAGAACATTTATTTGGTCACATAAGTTGACACCAAATGCATTACTTGACTGTTTGTCCCCAAAATTATGAGAGGAATTCATTTGGTCAAACCACTGATCCATCATGTTGATGAACTCAGCAGTTTCCTTCCAGTACCTATTCACCAACAGTCCCTTTTCACCAATATATGAAATTGAACTAGAGCATGTATTTGAAAAAAGTTGGGTTGCAAATTTAACTTGCTGTCGCTGATGACCAGATACATTCAAATGCATTTCACTAAGTTTATATGCTAAACCATACTCGGTCTTTGTCGCTGTTAACATTTCCCTGATACAGGCATCAAATATGAAGCTACCATCCTTCAGATAAAACCCAGAATCAACAAGATTATTCCTTATTAGTTCAACAAAAACAGTCAAAGTAATGACACATTTGCATAAATGCACAGTTCAAACAGTTCAACAAAACACAAGAATTGCTGTGCATTGCTATAAATACATAACAATTCCTTAAACACAACACCTCCCTCCAATAAAACCTGTAACAAAGCTTTAACAATACACTCACACACACACTAATACATAGTACTGCAATATAGTTTAATCACCTTGAGGCATAAGGAGAGATGGAATTGCATCATCCTTTAATGTTCGTTGTCCCTTAGAAGTATCGATTTTAAGGAGTCTGGATTTCATGTCATCTTTGTAGTCAGTGTCAGCAAAATGCACAGAGTATACCACTGCAATATCAGCGTTTGTGCTATCAGTGCGACAACAGCAATGAATCCATCGTTGTCTTAAGTTCTTTTGCCCTCGGAAAACGAAAGTATTGTACTTCTGATCCTGATGTCTTTCTTCTTGTATTATAGCACTCATATACTGAACACTTGTTTGGCATATCTGCAGAATTGAAGTATGCCTAGTGGAAAAAGATTATAATCAAAAGGTGTACTGACGAGGGTGACTTGGGTCAGGCTGGTGAACAAGACTGCAAGTCAGTGCATGTAGAGGCACAGCTGGCGTCATCACTCATTCCTGCTGAGTGCTCTACATGTGCATCGTCTGACCTGTCTCAGTGGGTCCTGGGTGTAACTAGCATGAGAGGCGCCTGGGCCGGACTCTGGAAGTGCCGCCCAGCTCAGTGTTCCAATCAGACGACATACACTAGAAAATCTCGAATTATGCCAGACCAAACCTGCCCCAAAGATGCCAGAGTGCCCTCCCGCCCCCACTCCTGGCAGTGTCACCCCCTTAGTCACACTACTGCTTGAATTACTGTCGCTGAAATAAATTTTAAAAAAATGAAAATCAAAAGCCTGGAGTTCTTAATTTCATAGAAATTATAGATCGCGAAGGTGTAGGCTTCATTGGTGGGGCAGCTTACTGAAATGGTGGGGATTTGCCGGACATAAGTGTGACACTTTGTGCGGTGATTCTTTACACCCTAATGAACAAATCTGGTAGTGGATATTTAAAATTTAGGTTTGCATTCTTGAGAAGCCACGCCCCTTTCGACCTCGCCCTTTGCGGGATTCACCACACTCTCATTTTTCACCATAGACTTATCATTTTAACAATGTCTGGATCGTTTTACAGGTTTTTTTTTATGGTGCTGAGTCGATTTTTCACATTTTCAGATGGACCAGACATGTTTTTGTGTAATTTAGAGTTTTCAGCAAATATGTTGTGGACAAATAAAAGGAATTTTTTGAAAAATGCTTTTCTATTAAAAAGTTTCTTCCTTTACAAGCTATGCTTTCATGTGTACATATTTTAAGAAAAACTTAGCAAATAATGAGTTCTTTCAGCGTAGACATGAACAAGTGCTACATAGATGAATAAATTGTCACTTCTCATCCATGAACAGTGTTTAGAGAAGCACACATTCTTGTCTATTTGTTACACATGCACTTTCACAGCTACGTGCATCCAAGTCCAACCTTTCCACAAGATCTTTGCATCCACTGTCAGTCTTACATACGCACTTAACAAGTTCATAGGAAGCTGCAGAGGCTGCTGGAAAGGTTGTCCACACTGGACCCCAGGATATGGTGGTTTCATCCTATGTCCAGCCCCAGTTTTCTGGAGGTGCTGCTTGCTGTGACTGATCACAGGTGGCCCAGATATCGGTTTGATAGACTGCACATTTTGAATGCTGCAAGTAAGGCATTTTGCATTGGTGGGATGCCATCCATTGACTTGCTTCTTTGGCAGAACAGCTCCTTGTGTGCTTCACTGACAGACTCCAGCTGGCTGGTTTTATCATATAAGACAATTGTGTAGTGTTCCAGGCGCTTAAGGATGCTCCGACATCAGAATGAAGGCATCTGTCACCTAAGTATAGCATTTCCATGCGTCCCAAGCTGTTTTTTTCCATCTTCCATAGAAAGATGATGAAGTGTCGCAAACAGTAAAACTGTGAAATGCAGGCAATGCCACACACTTCTCCTTTCCCAAGGCCTGAGCAATATCATTGATGTGATTGTAGGTAAACTTCTTCCCTACTCCAAAGGCCACCCATATGTCTGCTGCTGGACAAATGTTTCTGAGATGGTAGAACTTTCCAAGCAGGATGACGACAACATCAGTGTCAACAGTGTTCACCAAGCATTTTGCAGAGTCATTCTTCAAAGCATTCTTGCAAGTGAAGGATAACCCGAGTGTCCGCCTCTTCGTGATCACATTGCAGCATACTGTGGTTTGACCCCATCATGACAATCCCCTGACCATGTGTGGCAATGACTTTTTCTCTGGGGGAAACTTGATCTTTGCAATTTTGTCTGAGAGGAATGCAAACAGTTCCTGCTTGTTGTCTGAGTCTCTGAGAAAATTATGCCATTTTACAGGAATCTTGTTCTGACCCTTAAGCTTTCTGCATGTTCCATTTCCCCTCTTTTCTGTTGTCGATACCTTGATGCTGTTCTTTGTAGATATGTCCCAAATGACATCCAGTCTTTGAGCACTCTCCAGCTGGTTTCTGAAGTAGGGGAGAAACACAATATCTACGTATTCTCAAAACGTTGAAACCCCACCAATTGGCAAAAAGTGCACATCAGCAGTACCATCTGCAACTTTCATGTCAAAGGTACTAGGGGTTCTGCATCTGATGCTGGTTTCTCCAATGCAGTTGTGATGTCAGGCTCAACGCCAATAACTTCCAAACTAGGACAGTTGTCAAATTATTCTGCTTCATCAACACCCTGAAGGCATGCTTCAATGTCCTCATCACCCAACTCTTCTGCATCAGCAGAACTTTGACCTCTGTCTGTGTTGCCTTCATCAAGCATGTCATCAGGTTCGACTTCATCCCCAGGCACAATCTGTGTCTGTCTGAAAGGGCAGGTGGACATTTGTTGTTTTAGTTCATGAAAAAAGTATCCATATCCATTTCTCTATGCTGTGCCACAATGTACAGACGGGAGAAGAGATCCACATCATTCTTCAGCATTGCAATCTTCTCTGATTGTTTTGTCTTCACATTTGTGCTGATGACCTGAACAGTGGCAGCAAGTTCTTCTTAACTGAGGCGTGGATGGACCTACTGCACTCCAGAAGCACAGATTTCATGTAGCCCTCAAATTGCTGCTTACCTATTGCCTCCACATTGCAGATTGTACTCACAACTGATTCATCCAATACATGACAGGTGTCCAAAGTTAGAAGCTCAGGAGACTTGTGCAAGAAAGGGCTGCCCATTTCTGAAGTTTTTCTGTGTAGAAAGGCCTTCTTCATGGTGAAGATGGTTTCCATTTTGCTTTGTGAAGACATCCTCCTCAAACTCTTTCAGGAGTTGAGTTTGCTCAGGACCTGCAAGCATCCATTTTCGAAAGTCTGTGGGGTTCTCCACCAGCCCAAGAGCCCCGCCTGCACCTTTCACCCTCTCATTATTCTGTTCATGTGCTTGGTCCACAGACATTGAGGAGAAGCGGTTGGTCATCTTAGAAACAACCCACTGTCCGTTCTGAGCAAATTCTTGCAGAATGGAGGACGGAAGCCACTCCATATCACAAATGTGCACAGGTAACCAACGTGCGTAGCTGTGGTGGTCGAGTGAGAAGAATCAGGGTGCAAAAGCCTTCAGTGCTTCCACATGTAACTGGAAATTTCCTTTATGGTGGGCCCTAACGAAGATGAGAACCAGGAGCTCTAGCCTGAGGACTGTATTCCAGTACTGGAATGTTGGACTCTTCTCAATCATGTCCTGTCTCCATGCTTCTTTTGCCTCTTCTGTTTGAGGTAAGTCTGTTTGGGAGAAGGCCTCTTGCTGGAGCTTTGCAAGGGCAAGAGCACTGATCTCATGTGTTTGCTGTGTCTTGGTAATATGACAGCAGTTGAGAAAAGAATGTGCTGAACCCAATGAGGCCATGGAAGCCTGTGTCAGTGCAGTTGTCCATCCTGACCCCTCCAGGTAATCTCCAAGGGTCTTCCACATTGTCTGTTCAATGTGGAGACCACCAAGCATGATCACATACTGATCCTCTCCATAAGTCTCAGGCCAGTTCCATTGTATGTACATTGCAAGAGCATACAAAGGAGCATCCACAGCCATAATAGGAATTTGACCAGGGTTGAGGAACAGAATTGCTTGGTGCAGAACATCCATACCATGCTTGATCATTGTAGCGGTTGCTGCCTTTTCATAGAACAGTGGCAAAAGCTGTGTGATAATTGGTTGGGCATCATCCAACTTGGCATCAACTTGCATGATAGGCAGCCCATGCAACACTGTCACCCATCTCCAGTTTTTATTTGTGAAGGAGGTCGATTGCTTTGTCTAGCCAAGTCTGTTCTTGTTCCATTGCTGTCACCAACTCTCCTGTAAGTTCTGTTGTCCTGTTGGCATGCTCACGGACTGCTACTGATGACTCTTTCAATGCAACAGCAGGCACTGTTGTGTAACTGTCTGGAAATACATGACACTTGATCAGTGTCTGGAGTTGGAAGAGTGATTGGCTCTCTGCTCTCTCCCATCTTTGACTTTGTTGGAGACTGGAAAAGACTCAAGTCAGTGCCATGATAGGAACCCTTGGCAGTTGCACTGGACGGGTTATGATCCAGATTATCCAGTGCACCTGTAGTGAACAGGTCACATCGCAGCACAGACGGGCAGACAATACCCTCTGTCGTAGTCTGCTCGCAAACTGCCGATTGGTTTTTCAGTAGTAAGATGCGGTTATAGATCACGGACAGACCAAGGTCATGGAAGAGTGTGATCAAATTCTTAGGCCTTGTAAGGATATGGATTTTGAGTCCAATGTACAGAGGCAGTGGCGGCTCCACTTGAGTGTCATGGCTTGGTAGCACCGGTAAATCTCTCCTTAGAATTGAAGAAAACTGCCTGTGAAATAGTCAGGCACTGTTGTGAGTCTCGTCCTTCTTGTTGCTTAAGATCAGGTCCATGTAGCAGCATAGAAACAAGTGTTTTCAATGAGCCAGGCACAGATGTTTGCTGGCAGTCTTTAGGAAGGGAACCACTGCAGCAAAATTTATCTGTTTGTAACATGTCTTTGTGAACAATTTTCGCAGCTTTTGAAAGAATATTAGCATCATCCTCATAATTGTGATGCTTCATTGCATTTTTTAGCATCTCCTGCATACCTTACTTGTTTTTCTATCAGTCTGTTCTTGTGACTGGGGGAACTGCTGTAAAATATAATCCCTGAATCTTGTCTTACTGATTTCTTGGTGGATGCCAAAATCACGGAGACAGTTCTCATACAGCTGACGCAGCTCAGTAAAACGAAAGCAGAACACTCCATCTGCTACACTATTCTCAGCGTATGAGAATTGTTCTTCATACACCCTGGCCTTGATTTGTTTTTCTTCACTTTTATATCAAGTTGGAAATTATGCCATGAGATAATTTTCAACTTGATGTTAGGTTTATAGCCCTGTGGAGGAGTTGACGAAATAATATTTACTGAGGGATTTTTCAACAGCAATTGTTACCCATCGGGTCTATTTTTTAAATACATCAAAAATACCATCAATAACTGTTTTCATCCACCATAGTGCAGTCCATTAGCATAGACATTCAGATACTATGTTAAATTACCTTATGTACATGATAGGATGTTTTTGCCCTCCCTTAAGAAAATTTGAAACCACCATTATCCAGCAGTTGATGCCAGATTCACTTGTATGAATCCTAAAACCATTGGTAGCTTCCTAAAACACAAAGAGAAATTGCCCTCCTTGATGCAGCCCGTTGTAGTGTATTTATTTAATTGCTGCCAATGTAATCAGCAGACCTACGTATGAGAATTGTTCTTCATACACCCTGGCCTTGATTTGTTTTTCTTCACTTTTATATCAAGTTGGAAATTATGCCATGGAATAATTTTCAACTTGATGTTAGGTTTATAGCCCTGTGGAGGAGTTGACGAAATAATATTTACTGAGGGATTTTTCAACAGCAATTGTTACCCATCGGGTCTATTTTTTAAATACATCAAAAATACCATCAATAACTGTTTTCATCCACCTAGTGCAGTCCATTTAGCATAGACATTCAGATACTATGTTAAATTACCTTATGTACATGATAGGATGTTTTTGCCCTCCCTTAAGAAAATTTGAAACCACCATTATCCAGCAGTTGATGCCAGATTCACTTGTATGAATCCTAAAACCATTGGTAGCTTCCTAAAACACAAAGAGAAATTGCCCTCCTTGATGCAGCCCGTTGTAGTGTATTTATTTAATTGCTGCCAATGTAATCAGCAGACCTACGTAGGAAGTAAAAGTGAGATGTGATGCTCATAGAGGTGTCAGTTACCGAACGGGCAGCAAATTATCCACCCCTGAACAATCAAATATCAGGTATCACGCCAGAATCTGTAAGGCAGATATGAATTATATCTTCTTTAAGGTCATTATGACGTCATCATATGAACACTACTTCCTCGTCCTTGAAAGTTTGGCAATTAAGAAACTGGTACCTTCTATTAATAAACATACCTCCTCAATACCTAGTTCCTCGCTGGACGAGGTTTTCGCGCTCGGCTACCAATCCAGTGGTCTGAAGTACGAATCCCGGCTCGGCCAACGCGGAATCTGAGAAATTTATTTCTGGTGATAGAAATTCATTTCTCGATATAGTGTGGTTCGGATCCCACAATAAGCTGTAGGTTCCGTCGCTAGGTGACCAATTGGTTCCTAGCCACGTAAAAATATCTAATCCTTCGGGTCAGCCCTAGGAGAGCTGTTAATCAGCTCAGTGGCCTGGTAAAACTAAGATATACTTAACTTTTAACCTCAGTACCTTTGTATATAGCATAAAGCCACGTCACTTTGTTCTTGCCAATTTGTTAATATTTTTTAGTATGTTTTTTTTCAATTTTTTTTTTTGTAATTTTACTTAGAAATATTTTGATTGGTTATGACTTTATACTTCCTTTCTTAAACGTGTTATGTATTGATGTAAGATTCATTCTTTGAGATTTTTTAATTTGCAATTTTTCCTAGAAATACTTTAAATGATAATAATTTTACGTTAGCTTGTTTCATTGTTTTGTATTAATGTAAGATTTATCTCTTGCCTGTAGCCTGAAGATGGGACTTTGTCTCGCGCTAATAATAAAGAATCCAATGTAATATGCCATCTCCTTCCGTATCCTCATGCCTATTTCACCGAGGATTACCCCACCAGTAATGAAGAATATGAATGTATATCTATATCTATATCTATATATATATATATATGTGTGTGTGTGTGTGTGTGTTTGTGTGTGTGTATGTATATATATATATATATATATATATATATATATATATATATATATATATATATATGAATAACTTGATCACGAAGTATATAAAACGTGATGCTATGTATAAATAAAGGTTTTTTGCCACGAAGGAAAAAAATGAAAAAGCGAGATAGCCAAGTACTTTCGGTCCTGTTCGGACCCTTTACTAAAGGGTCAGAACAGGACCAAAAGTACTTGGCTATCTCGCTTTTTCATTTTTTTCCCTCGTGGCAAAAAACCTTTATTTATATATAAATATATATATATATATATTATATATATATATATAATTATATATACTATATATATATACTATATATATACATATATATACATATATATATATATATATATATATACATTATATATATATATATACATATTCTTCATTACTGGTGGGGTAATATATATATATATATATATGTATATATATATATATATATATATATATTATATTATATATTATTACATATATAGATATTATATATTATATTACTATGGTATATATATATATATATGTATATATATATATATATATATATATATATATATTCCTCATTATGGTGGGGTAATATATATATATATATATATATATATATATTATACACACACACACACACACACACACATATATATATATATATATATATATATATATATATATATATATATATATATATGTGTGTGTGTGTGTGTGTGTGTGTGTATATATATATGTATGTATGTATGTATGTATTTATTTGATATGTCTACACATATTTTTGTAATTCTTAGTTTTGCTTATTTTTAGCAATATTTAAATTTAGGAAGTTGAACATTCCGATCCCTAATAATTGTTTGTTTATAGAAAAGTTTTACAACGAATCCCCTTTCTCATAACAGTAGGAAAAAGGAAGTAACAAGGCAAGTTTCTGTGTGTCAGGAGGGTAAAAAGTTTACCGGTAATTAGCCACTAATCAGGTTCGTTAACGGGATTTTCTGGTTTTGCGAGAGAACCGCTCTCGTTTCTTCTTTTTCATTGTTACCACAACACTGGTTTTCCTTCACAGTAACTATCACTGTGTTATTATTATTATTATTATTATTATTATTATTATTATTATTATTATTATTATTAGGACTAGAAAGGTCATAACAGAAATTGATTTATATCAAGTATGGTCTAGAATGCTTTAGCTTGCAAGTAAAAACGTGTAAAATGTTTTAGTGCCGTATGCCAAAGTGCATTGAACTCCATGAATCTTTTACAGGATAATAATGTATAGCAAGAAAACGTTTAATACCATCCGTGACCACGAGCTTGATTTCCAGAGTTAACCAAGATTCCCAGATACACACGCCCCCCCCCCCCCCCCCCACTTTTCTCTCTCTCGTCTCTCTCTCTCTCATCAAGAATTCTGCTTTCCTTTAGAGAAGTAAAAGCCCTAAGTATTATGATTATCTGACAACGAAAAAAGGAATTCCGTTGCCGTCGATAGCAATGTTGAATGAACGAGCTAAGAACGCCATCTATGAATCCGGAATCCTATTCTCTGCATTGTCACTCATGAAAGCACAGGCAGATACCTGCCATTCAGTCCACCCGTATGAAGCGGGTGACATCACTGTGCACATTAGGGGAAAAGCGTCGGTCAACACCGACCCATGCCATGGTCTGACCTGTCTACATGGAGTTTACCTTAGTCAGTCAGTATTTAATTTCGAACGGACACAAAAAAGGAAATACTCTCATCATAAAGTGTTGCACAATGTTAACATTTTCTTGTATCATATCATATCAAGGGGCCAATTAAGATGCAGGAAGAATATCAAACGCAGCAGAATGATATTTCCTTGTACGAAATTCCTTATATACGTAATGCAAGTTTATAAAATAGATGTATAATGACAGATTCAGATAACTGTTTATTTAGGAAAAAAGGACTCGGTATTTTGTTTATTCCGTTATTGTATACCCACATCAGAATACTGTAGTTATGTTACGCATACACGAAATTTAATGCGCATACCTTTTGTGCTTCTGTGCATTTATACGTGAAATCCTAATTCAAATGAACTCAGACATTTTTCTTACTGGTAGAAGTCATTTGCTTCAACGAATAAGTATTGAACATGCTAACGTTTTCGAATGAGTAGCATCACAATCTAACGAATTCTTTACCTTGAAATTCTCGCGGACAACTAGTCAAGGTTCGGGTTAATGACACATGTAAGTGTGCATTCATTGGAACCACTTAAAGTTACCATCGGTATATGCAAAATAAAAAGGTATGCTTAGATAGTTGTAGCATGATTTATTTCCGGAGCGTCATTACGACAGCAAAAGGTAAATCCCTGATCATTCAGATCGCAACTGATTACGCGACTAAACAGCTAGTCCTAAAATAGCTAGTTTCTAAATAGCCCGTCCAAAAGAGCTAATTCTAATATAGAAGCATACCAAAATAGCTAGTTCCAAAACAGCTAGTCCAAAAGAGCTAATTCCAAAATAGCTAGTGCAAAAAAAAGCTAGATTTAAAAAAGTTAAAAATCTTATATACTTTATTTAAAATTCGTATGTGGTAACACCTATATCAAAACTTAAACAGTTTGGGATTAGTTAGAAAATTATAAACATATTTAGTCAGTATTTGATAATATAACTAATGCCACGTAAGAATTTAAATGTCGAAATTTCTTTATTTTTGAGTCTTTATTTTAATATCTGAATCCTTCCATTGATTTCTTTGGTTTTTTTTACTTGTAATCTCCCTTACGCCTGCATAGTTTCTTCCTGCTGAATGCCTCTTAAAAACCGCCATAAGGAAGGTGCGGGGCATTATATCGGGTCTGAATTGCTCGGTGACATCCGTCCTTCAAGCTTGTTTGTGGTTCTCGGTAAACCATCTGTTGACCTTTGTACAACGCTCCAAATCATTGGCGAAAATAAAGGCGGCTTTCTTCTTCCTCCTGTTCTTCGTGGCCTTCCAATGTATGTATCTTCAAAATAACAGTATAATTCTTCCATTTCTTGCCCCATTTTAAGATTTCTAGTGTGTCCAGCAACTCTTCAAATGCTTGTGTTATTTCATCTGGGGGTAGGAATGCTATTGCAGCAAGCAATTTACAATAAAGGCGGGAGTTAGCATCGGTCATAATTATTTGTTAGACCAATACTTTGAATTTTCCTCCAAATTGCCTGTGAAAGATGGAGGAAACATCTTTAAATCTCCACATTTTCAAAAACATATTTAAAAGCATCCATAACTGTTCTCAAAATCCGTGGTAATTGTCCTTGGCTGTAAGTCTAGGCGCTTTTGTTTCAGACGAATAAGCAAGATCACTTATAAGGAAATCCAAATCACTTGATGTCTGTTGTCAAACTAAAACTAATATTTTAAATATCTTAGATACTACCGTCAGAAGTAACTGTTTTGAGCAAGCTATTTTGGAACTAGCTGTTTTGGACAAGCTATTTTGGAACTAACAATTTCGGTACACTTGCTATTTGGATATGCTAGCTATTTTGGTATGCTAGCTATTTTGGTACGCTAGCTATTTTGGTATGCTAGCTATTTTGGTATGCTAGCTATTTTGGTATTAGCTCTTTTGAACTAGCTATTTTGGGACTAAGCTGTTTTGGGTTTCACCCTCGCAGTTGCTCCCAGTGAGTTATATACCAAAGAGCAATAAAAATGGAATAGTGATTTCGCCTGAATCTGATAAGCTTTTTTTTTTAGTTATCCTTAGAAAATACTAACTTATTGGCATTTTCAACCGCACTGCCAGATTTCATCTATCTAAAAGTGTTTCAAGATAGACAAATTATGTAATCTTACGAAGTTCTTATCACTTTTTCTGTGCTGTTTACTTTAGTGTTTAGTATGCCAGGTAAATTTAACTTAACTTATGCTCTTCTTTGGCCTTTCCATTTATTATTGATTATTTTCAAGTTGTCTGCCTCAGTTTCACAATGTCATAAACCTTTTAAAAGTAATATAATGCAACAGTTATTATTGTATGTAAAAGGTTATGATCCACTAAGTCCATTTCATATTTTGCCCTCGCTGAAATAATGCCTTACTAACCTTATTGCCCTTAGAACCTTGCTAAAACTGTACCGTGATAATTACAGCATTGTCTTAAGCCAGTGGGCTTGTGGCTTTCGGAATGTGAATATGCTTTGCACTAACGCTGAAGATTACCAAGGTCTTGTTTGACCTTTTGTGGCTTCTAGTGGGTTTCTTAGATCATCACTGCTGTCATATTCTCTTGTTCTAAGAACTCAGCTATAATGAGAAAAAGAGGAAAGGGAAATGCTTCGAATCTTTCTACATTGTATGGTAATCATTTTATCTATTTATTTTTATTTTTTTATTTTTTTTTTTTTGGTATCGCCGGACAGGAAAGTTGTGCATTCCGCAGAAAAACTTTCGGTAGGGAGAAGTCCAGGGGCTGGTGAGCCTGGTCCCGGAGGAGGACCTGGGGGAGGTAATGGTGGTGAAGGGGTGACAGAAAAGGGAGGAGGAGGAGGGACAGGGATCAGCGCTAAACAAGAGTCTGGGAAGGTCTCCATGACGCTGACCAAACGTGATCTTCTCAACCAGATGGTCAGTCAAACGAAGCAACATCGGCAGCAAATAAGGTTGGTTCAAAAAGCAGTGTATAGAGGAGATAAGCAGGCTGCTGACAAGCCATCTAGGTAGATGTGTGAAGAGGTTATTGTTATGGAAGTTTTCAGTACACGGGGTTCATCCACAACTCGGCAGTTAAAGTATATATGCAGCAGTAACTGAAACCTGATGTTTTGTCCTTGAGCCACTCTCTGTTAGAAGAAGCTGCTTAATTTTATGTAAATGTGTATGCACACACACACACACACAAATATATATATATATATATATATATATATATATATATATATATATATATATATATATATATATAGAAAAAACATCAGGTTTCAGTTACTGCTTCATCGCTTCATCTATACTTTAATTGCCGAGTTGTGGATAAACCCCTTGTACTGAAAACTTCCATAACAATAACCTCTTAATACATCTACTTATATGAACCTATGCTTTTATATATGGAGTATTAGCACTTGACACACTTTGGCTGTTACTGATTTACCTCTGAAACACAAAATCCTAACTCGAGGCCTATGGTCATGTGTGACCTAGGCCAGGCTATCCTCATTTACTGTGTATACATCTACAGTAGCTTTCATATGCTTTTGAGTCATCTCGTATTTCATTCGTGCTGTTTCTTTGTTCTTATGGACGAGTGATAATGGTAGTTAGTACATTTGGCAATGTCTTCGAGGGTTGCAGGAGAGAGAGAGAGAGAGCGAAAGAGAGAGCGAGAGAGTAAGTGAAAGTATCGTTGGGTTGAGAGTTTAAATGTTTTTGTATGTTTGACATGTCATGTTTCATGATTGGTGTTGCTGTGTGATAGTATGTAAGTGGATATGTCTTTTTCTGAAGATTGTGAGTGGGCGAGTGATCAAGAGAGAGAGAGAAAGATCGCAATTGGTGGATGGATAATAAGGAGTGGTTTGATGGTGGCGTAAGCATCTGGCTTGTCTGTTGGAGAAGTCGCCGAGTATATCAATGGCAAGAGTCCATTACAGGAGTCGGAAGGAGTCAGTAAGCAGGAAAAGACAGCCAGTCAGAAGTAGCCAGTGTTATTTGTGTTTTTCTTTATTGATATTGATGTTGTATGGTTGTTGTGCATGCATCTGTCTGGTGACTATTGAGCTAAAGAGGTTTTTTGCAATTGATTTTGTGTTTTGATGGTTTCATGAGTGGTCTGTTTGAGACAGTGTTGGTGGTGGTGGTTTGTTGTGCTGGGTTGGGGTTGTCTTATGATTTGTCGTGTTGTTTTCGAGCTGTTGGTATTTGTTTGCAAAGTGATTGGGGTGTTGTTTTTTGAGTTGTTGTATGGTTTTGGTGCTTGTCTGTCTTAGGTGGTGAAATTCAGCGGTTGTTGTGTCAGGACGACTAGCCTATATCCAGCAGACAGCACAGCGTCTAGCCCTGAAGTCAGTCATATCTGGTGAGTACATGAATGTGGGGGTTTTGTTTGTTTTCCTTGCTGAACTAACCATCCTGCATGTAAATAGTAACGTAAAGGGGAATGTTCGGCTGTGGGAAAATTTGTCACCTGGTATGATTAAGGTAAGTGTGGGAAGACTGCTTGCTTTCTTTGCTTTGCTTGTGATCCCGCCACATTCTTTTTGGCTTGGCTGTTAGTCCCCTACATGTGTAGTTATTAACAGGCCAGACATTTGGTTACATCTTCACTGTCTCCATATGAATGGTTTTTCTGTGTTCTAGCAAGTTTGTTCTTGTTCCTTGTACAGAGCAAGAAAGTGAAATCCCCTAAGTGTACAAACTGAATCATGCGGTATCTTCCTCCCTAAGAGTAGAAAATAGTTCAGCTGCTTAGTGTTTGTTAAGGGGAACCCCCTCCTAGTTTTACAAAGAACGTAGAAGTATATGCATTTTGTGAGTGACTTCTCTGTGATTCAGTGTTGAAAATAGGATAGAAGAAAACATTAAGTCCGAGGTATGTCAGTGCGCAGACAGGGATAAGCCCTGCACTAAGTTCATGTCTCCATTAGCAGTAGAAAATGTTCCCACGAGTCTCGCTGTGAGGAACGTGGGGAAAATATGAGAAGTGACAGAGGAAGAAAACCACCTCCATCTTTAGAACCCACACCAATCATCTCCCCTGCCCCCTCATCTTTGCTTCCACAAACCTCCATTACCCTTGATGCTTGCTAAGGATTTGTTTCTCCCACTAAATCAAGTAGAAGAAGACAAGCACTCTATCAATACCTGAACCATGGAGAGGGGAGCGATAGCATGATGGAATTAGAGGATGCTAAGCCGGCAAGCAGCAAGAGGGGCAGGCCAGATTAACTGCAGTCTTTCCCAACCAGTCAAGTACCAGAGGTGGAAAGATTGGACCTGTGGATTTGATGGACGTTGAAGACAGATCCCACCAGCTGAGTCAGGCTTCTCCTCCCTGCCTTCATCAGCAACAAGATCATCGAGATGGGAGAAAGAATAGCTGTGACTGTCCTCCAAGAGGTGAGAGACATCACTGCAAAGGAACCACTCAAGAAGGAGGGGTGTGTCGCTAAAGGAGCAACTCATCCAGGCACTCCACCACAGGAAGTTCCCGATTTCGCTTGAGAAGCAGATAGAGAATACAACCCAGATCAAGGGTCAAACAGGACAGATCAGTGTTCTGACCCTCCTCACACCACTCCCGGCACTGATCATCGAGATGAGACAGCTCTGGTAGGACCAGGAGAAGTGGCCAATCTCTACTGGGAGGCAGATCATAGAGAAGGCTGATGCAAACAGAGTTTCCATTCCTGGGGCTGGTCATCAGGATGGAACAGAGTTGGAAGGCCCGATAACACTCAGTCTTTCCCCATCGGGTATTCCCAGTCAACCATACAACGGAAAAAAGTGGAAACCGCACCACACCAGGACCCACTACCCAGGACTTCTAGGGGAGAGACCATCAGGTTGTTGGAGACCTGTCATAGATTTGTCAACCCTGAATAGCCTCCTTCAACTGATTCCATTCAAGATGGAGACAGGTCTTAGCATCAATCAGGAAAGGACACTTCATGGTTTTGATAGACCTTCAGGACACATACCTCTACATCCCAATACACCTCTCTTTCAGGAAGTTCCAGCAGTTTGTCTTCGGCTTTGTGACAGCTCCTAGTTCTTTACTCAAGTGTTTGGAATGGCCCCACAGGAGGGTTATCAGACTGTGAAGGTACCTGGATGACCAGTTCATACTGGCACCCTCTAAGAAGAAAACCCTGAAGGACAGGGACGAGATTCTGGCGCTATGCAAGGACACAGGAATTCTGCTCAATGCAAAAAGTCAGACCTAGTACTGAAGCAGAGAATCAAGTACCTGGGTATGAGGATCGACACAGTGAGGGTAAAGACCTACCCATCACAAGGGAGGTTAGGTGAGCAACCAAAAGTGTTCAAACTCTTCCTGCTAAACCAACATCAACCAGTGAAACAGTGGCAGGTCCTGGTGGGTCACCTGGTGTCCTTGGAGAAGTTGATACCCAGGTAGGTCTCATATCTGCTTCCTTCAATAGCAGAAGGATACAAACGAGAGAGTCTTGGAGACCAGGATACAAAACTTACAAGTGACAAAGTACTGGAGGATTTGTAGTGGTGGAGGAATATGAAGAACCACCTGCAGGGTACAGCTAAGCCACCCACCCCCAGAGATGCTGATATACTCCAACACAACCCAAAGCATGAGTATTTCAGGTACTTGGGATGACGAGCAGCAACAGCAGCACATCAGCTTTTTGGAGATATGAGCAGTCTGGTCGGCACTCCAAAACTTTCAAGCTCTCCCTCAAGGCAAGTCCCCAACTGTGATGAGTGAAAACACCTCAGTGGTCACATACATAAACAAGGGGCACAGTCTCTCATGGCCTGAACGTGAGAATGTATGAATGGTCAGAGATCAGGGTACTACTGCTGTCAGCCAGATACACCCCCAGAAAGAAGAAGCTCATGGGGTCTCAGCTAAACATGGTGGGCCAAATAGTGGGGACAGAATGGTTGTTGAAACAGGGCATATATTCATGTTGCTCGGGGTGTAAAACTGCGAGACTGTGAGAGGGCCGTGATTGGACCTACTTACCACAGCAGGGAAAACCAAGCTTCCCCTGTGCTGGTCTCTGATCACTGACCAAAGAGCCATACTGCAAGACACCCTCCAGCACCCTTGAGACAACCTAGACATCTATACCTTACCCCCATTGAGCCAACTGATGAGGAAAGTCATCATGTCCCAGGGGTTGAGGATGACACTTGTAACTCCAAAGTGGCCACAAGCAGAATGGTAAGCGAGCCTCCTCCACCTGTTAGTGGATGTACCAAGGGAACTTCCCCTCATTCCTAGCCTGCTGAAGCAAGAATGCAGCGGGTGGTAAAATCAAGCAGTGGCCTCCCTCCAGCTTCATAGGTTTTTCAGGGAAAACTGCAAAGGCCTTCTCCAAATCCTTCCCATGCCCTCCTGTAGACTATATCAGAGAAAACAGAGAGCCTTTCTTCATTTGTTCAGTGGAAGAGCTCTCCATCTCCTCAGAGAATCTGTAAAGGATGTGGCAGATTTCGTCCTCTTCCTGCATCAGGAGGATATAGGTAGCAGCACTAAAAAGTAATTGTAAACAATGCAGCCCTGCATACATTTGCTATTTTAGCCATTTTCTACTGTGAGATTTTTGGAGTTTTGCCATTTTGAATGTACTTATGAAACCATTGTATACAGTAACAATGTTTAGATTGCCGAGGGACACATATTTTGGGTGTATAGTGCTATTGAAAGATATGATCTAAACCCCCATCATAAATTTTTCCTTTGGTTGCCATAGCAATGTAGGTTGTTTACGTGACTCTCTTCTTTCTGGATCTTTTTCTATTGTGTTTGGAAACGTTTTGTTTTGTGCATGTAAAGGTTTACCCAATGATAAGTTTAGAAGTCATTGTACTGAGTGCTGTCCTTCTCACAAGGATGGATAAGTTAGTGCTGTGAATTGCAACAAAAAAAAAAAAACAAAAAATTTTTGGACTACATAGCTGCAATGCCTAAATCACTGAGTGAGTTGCAAAGGTAACCAAGAGGCCAGCTCAAAGCTATAAATAAGGATGAATTGATTGACTGCATTATGGCTGCAATGGATCCTGATGTTGCTGAGTTGCACAGAGACAGAGAAGTTCAATGATGTAATGTGAGAACTGATCCACATGTAGAATACCTTTACATCCCATGAGATCCCTTCAACAGGAGGATCGCTGATTTACAACAAGTGAACTTTTAGTCTCATAAAATATCAAGGCAGCAACGTTTTCCTGAGGCATTTGACAGGAAGGAGCGAGAGTGTAACCTTGAAAATCTGTAAGTGGATAATGATAAAGTCATGAAAATTTGTGAGGTGTTAGGGGCATCTTCAGTATCTCATCAATTCGTTGGCTTGATAGAGGAGAAAGAGCAGATGGCTCTCAGATTCTAAGGGAACCCATGATGCAGTACTGTAGAAGGCAAAATCCCTGAAGCTTTGTGACAGAGAAGTATATAAAAAAATATACATCAAGAAAGACGTGCATCGAAGTGTTCTTGCTGAATGGAAGAGGCTATTTGATGCTGAGAAGAAAGAAAAACACCCAGATAATGTTAGTTGTAATATCATGGTTAATGTAAGAGAGCAAAAGTTTTACAAGGATGGAGTGGTTATTGATAAATGGGAATTTGCTATTGAGAATAGTATCTTGGAATATTTGGGGCTGCAGGAAAATGTTGAGGAATTTCTGCTATAGTATGACACAGTAGCACTGAATGATGCAGTTTTAATGTCTGTCATAATGTACGGGCATGAGTTTTGGCTGAACACCTATCTGAGGCCATTAATAAAACTGTATAATTTGGCACTAAAATTACTACTTGGTGTTAGAGAAACTACTTGTAACGATTTATGTTATATTGAGTCAGGGTATTCATTGTTGCAGGACTTTATTCAGAGTACACAAAGAAAGTTCTTTACTAAAATGTACTGCGAGCGGTCTGTGATGGATGATGACACTCTAATGTTAATAATAAACACTGTATTGCACGAAAGGTATGACAACTGAACATATCTCTATGGACTAATAATTGCAAGAGTAGATGATGTAAAAGTCGCTATAAAGATGGCTGCAGCATAAAGTTTTTAATTCAGAATCATCTAAAAGACATGACATCAACACAGTCCCCTCCGTTCATGATATTTGTTTGGTTAAGCGCAGATTCCCCAAACACGAGAGGACTTTAGACTTTCATATCTCTCCCTGGCATTGGAGGTCGGTAGGTGGGGTAGGAGGAGTCATGGCAGTCTACCTATGGAAAAGTAGGTACTTGCAGTGCTATACTGACAGAGGCATATGTTTTGGAGCATTGCCCAAGAATGCCGATCATATGACATAATTATAATTTTAAAAGTACATATTGGGGACATATTTCAGGACCATTGTGATAAGTCAGAACAGTAGAACAGTGTAAAATAATACTTTTAATTCTGTCTTCGTATGTATGAGAAAAGTACTGAGAATTGTTAAAAGGTGTTGTTTGGTATGTTGGATGTTATAATTTTTTGTTTCTTCTAGAGTATATTTAGTTTCATGCTTCGAAAGGAAAGTTGTCACAGTTAAGGATAATATTATATAATATGATTCAAGTGTTCTAGTTTAGATGTTTTTTGTTTTATTTTAAGGATTTATATGTGCATTTTTATGCACATATAATGCATTTTTATGCATTTTTTATGCATATTTGTTGGACTGTATTCAAGAACTTGTAATTTTAATAACTGTATATGTTTCAAGGAGTTACAAGGATTAGGATGTCTCAAAGACCTATTAGTCCATCCCATGAGACATCGTGTGGTTACTTATCTCTTGGAACAGGTTTTACTGTTCATTCACAGTGTTCTAATGATTTTGTCTAGCTTTCTTTTAAACTCTTTCACATTCATGCTGCTTACAACTTCTAGTGGCAGTTTATTCCATGTGTCACATATCTTATATGTAATGAAGTTCCCACAATGGGATGTGTAGTATCTTTTCAGTTCTAGCCTCCGTCCATTATTTCTTCTCTGGTTTTCGTCTAAGGTAAATAGGTTACTGTTTACCTTTGTTATGCCTTTCAGTATTTTGAATGTTTGTATTAGTTGTCCTCTCAATCATCGTGTTTCCAAGCCACACATGTTCAGACTCTCTAGTTGTCTTTGATAACCTACTTGCCTGATGGATGGAATTAACTTTGTGGCTCATGCTTGTGTACCTCTTCTAATCTGGTTTTGTCCTTTCTTAGTTGTTGGTGACCAAACTGTCTATTCAAGATGAGGTCTAACTATTGATATGTAGAGCCGCAGCACCATTTCCTTGTTTCTGTATTTGAACTGCCTCTTTATGTATCCCACTAGTTTCTGGGCCTTCTTTTCAGCTTTCATGCACTGTTTTGTGGATGTGAAGTCCTTGGTAATAGTGACTCTTGTTCTACACTATTTATGTCATTCACAAGCATCATGTAATTAGTATAAGGACACTATTTTTGTCATTCACAAGCATCATGTAATTAGTATAAGGATTGTTTGTTCCTATTTGTAACACTTTACACTTATCCAAATTAAAAGGCATTTGCCATCTTTTTTACTTTCTTCTATTTTCTTTAGGCCATTCCTTAAATTTTCCGCTGTATCTGGGTCTGCTGCATTTACACCTTATTGGTGTCATCTGCAAATTTGGCTATCCTGCTAGTTAAGCCTACATCAGTGTCATTGATCTAAATAAAAAACAAGACAGGGCCATTTATTACAATTCTCTGTTTTCTATAAGTTAGCCAGTATTTGATCCAATCTGCCATTTCTCCTTCAATTCCTAAAGCTCTAACTATTGTCATTAGATTCTTGTGTTGAACTTTGTCAAAGGCCTTTTGGAAATCTAAGTAGAGTATATCTATTGTTCTACTACTGCCGTAAATACCAAGCATGTTTTGGAAAAACTCCATTTGGTTTGATAGGCAGGATCTGTTTTGTCTGAAACCATGTTGGCTGTTTAACCAGTTGTTTCAATCAACTTGATCCACAATTTAATCTTTAATTATGGACTCAAAAATCCTACAAATGACCAACATTAAGCAGATTGGTCTATAATTTCCCGGCTCTAATCTTGGACCTTTTTTTGTAAAGTGGGGGCACATTACCTAGGTTCCATCCTTTAGGAGCCTTTCGTTGTTCTGCACTTTTTCTGTAGAGTTCATATAGATGAGGAACTATCTCCTCTTTTAGCTCTTTAATTTCTCTTGGATGAATTCCATCTGGGCCAACAGACTTGAAATTGTTGAGTTTATCTATTTTGTTTTTAAAGTCCTTTCCTGTCAATATTTTTTTCCAATGGTTCTACCCCTTCATATTTAACAGCAGGTTCCAATATTGAGGTAGTGTCTTCAGTTGTGAAAACACTAGTAAAAAACTTATTCTATAACTCTGCTTTATCCAAGTCTGAGTTCACCAGGTTTCCTCTATTATCCCTTAGGGTACCTATGCTATTTTTTATTGGTTTCCTACTATTAACATGTTTTGGTCAATATGTTTCTATCTAAGGAAAATAATAGTCAGAAATCCAAGCGCTTTCGTCTTTACTAAGACATTGTCAAGGATCTAATGACAATGTCTTAGTAAAGACGAAAGCACTTGGATTTCTGACTATCATTTACCTGTGGTATTTGCTTATTTAATAAAGTCACGTGCATCTACTGTGATTTTTTAAGCATATTTCTATCTATCTACCTATCTATCTACCTGTCAGCAATTAAGGGATATAGGGCCACTCTGGCCCTAGTGTTCAAGCACAGGGGCATAGACCTTTCATCTCTTTGGGAACTGTTAGACATGATTAAAAATTTCGAAAGGAGCTGCTCTCCACATGAACTAAAGGCTCTATAGTTGGGCATAACCAAAATCCTAGCCTGCTTGAGGCAAACACCTTATGGGCCTCTTAGAAGATCATCGAACCAGGACTTGACACTGAAGACGGTTTTCTTGTTGACCTTAGCTTCAGCTAAGAGAGTAGGGGAGCTACATTACCACTCCCATGTCTGGACAACTATTGGTTTCACATTCCTTCGAGAGTTCACGGTGAAGACCCAGAAACCTGATACAGTGAGGTCATTGAAAGCCTATCTTAAGGGGTGTGCTAATGCCATTATACAGAAAGTGCTTCATTCTACCTTATGATTGAAAGGATTCGCTTAAAACGTTTACCAATTATTTTACAGCTAATACCAAGCTTAGGGCTGGCCCAAAGGATTAAATATTTTTATGTGGCTAGGAGCCAATTGGTTACTTATTAAAGGGACCTACAGCTTATTGTGGGATCCAAACCACATCAAGAAATGAATTTCTATCACCAGAAATAAATTCCTCTAATTTCACAATGGCAGAGCAGGGAATCAAACCCAGACCAGAGATTCGTAGTCGCGCTTGTAACCGACTCATCCAACGAGGAACTTACTAATACCAAGAAAATACATGGGGAAAAGATGATGTTCGACCTCTAAATACATAAATTTTGCAGTTGAAAAATATCGTTGAAACTTTTGCAAAATAACATGGCAAATAAAAAAAGCTGCACTCAAAAATAATTTTCCCCACTTGTAATTATAGATATATAAGGTGTACAAGTTCCATTGAATTTTATTCGGTCATCTTGGAGATTGAAGCATTTATTTTTTTATGTAAAAATGTAAGTTTTAAGAAAACAGCAAAAGAAAAACATTATAGCATATTTTTCAATCACTATGAGACTATTACAGTACAAAAGCTGATTTTTGCACTAAAACTATTGTGAGGTCTCACTGAAACAGAACTGGGCTCGCGATATACATAGCAGTGTGCGGACGGAAACGGAGTGCCCGAACCCCCGCAGCCTGCGACTCGCACACAGGTAAAGAAGAATGTGTGTTTCTTAGCAGTCTATAAAATGGTAATAATAAAGGACATAATGGACATACATTGCTGAATTATGTATTGGCAGAAAGGCCAGGAAATTCTACATACAAACATATACATGTGATTTTTGCTGCTTAGTTATGAGATACAAGATTGTGATTAGTGGGTAAAGAAAGTCTTTACACAGGTCTTTACAATCTAGATGAGATACAAGATCGTGATCAGTGGGTAAAGAAGGTCTTTACAAGTACTCCCCCCAAGACAATTATTAACGGTTAATAATGAATAGTTAAGTAAGACACAATTAATAATGAATAATTGGAAGATTTGTACAGTTAATCACAATATCTTGTTGGTATCAGGAGCCATCCCCGAGCTCTTGATATTTGAGGTTGTGGGGCGGTCTCGACTGTTGGGTCGTGTGGTGGGCCTGCTGGGATGTTGTCTTTCATCCGGACCCTGGGACGGCCTCAACCACGTCTCGGGATGTCGGTTCCTTCACTCGAGGTCTTGTTTTGTGGAGGAATTCTTGGACGTCTGCTGATCTCTTCCTGGGTTTTGTTATCCATCAGGAAAGCTGGCTTTAATCTCTCAACAGATACCCAGTTTTCCCACTCGTGGATGTCAACGACGGTGGCCTTAGAGTTTCTTGTGATGACACGGTACGGACCTCTGTATGGTCTGGACAGGGGTTGGCAGTGGTCATCATCCCTCAGGAAGACTTGTGTGCAGGGTGCGAATTCCTTTGCTATTTCTCTTAGTCTTCTGAGGGGCATATCTCAGTCGTCTGGTTCCGTGGGGAAGAATTCATCTGGTACTTCCAGTGCTTCCCCGTAGACTTTTTCTGCAGGAGATGCTTTGCCATTTGCTTTTGTGCTGTTCGAAGACTTAGCAGGACCCAGGGTAGTTGTGCCTTCCAATTTTCGTCGGTACACCGTACCATCAGTGCTGCTTTAAACGAACGGTGGGCCCTTTCCAATATTCCGTTGGCTGCGGGGTTATATGCCATTGTCTTGTGGAGCGTTGTCCACATCAGGTGTGCCAGGGAGACCCAGAGTTCTGACAGGAATGCCAAGCCCCTATCTGTAGTGATGTCATCCGGCACACCGAAACGGGTAATCCAACTTGATAGTAGGGCTTCTACGCAGGCGCATGTAGATGCTTCTGCAATCGGTGTTGCTTCTTGCCATCTTGTAGATCGGTCTATGACTGTTAGGAGGCATCTGGCACCCCCTGATTGTGGTAGAGGTTCTATGACATCCACATGAATGTTCCCAAACCGTCTTCATGGTTGAGGGAAGTCAACGATGCCTGATTCAGTGTGCCAGGCATTCTTGCTTGTCTGGCACGGTATGCAGTTCTTTGCTGATCTCAGCATGTCCTTTTTTATCCCGTGCCACATGAACTTCTCGGTCATCAGGTGCATTGTCGTATGTCCCGATTGATGGGGAAGGCCATGAATGATGTCGATTACCTGCTTCCTTCGTGATGCTGGTGTCAGAGGATGGGGGTGGCCTGTGCTGGTGTTGCAGAGAAGTGTCGATCCCTGCTCTCCTACTGGCACATCCTTCCACTTCAGTGCAGTGAGTGCTGTGTGGTAAGCTGGCATTTTGGGGTCTGCGGCTTGTTCCTTCAGCAGGCCTTCGTAGTCGATGCCCAGGCCGACTGGATTTATTTCAATCCTTGACCTTCTTTCCTGGGATGTAGCTGATGGTGCACCTGAATTTGGATATAGCGGCACAGCCTTTGTGGTCCATCTGGATGGTGAAGGGGCTGTTGTCTAGGAGGTATTTGAAATGTAGCATGGCCTGGTAGATTGCCAATAGTTTCCTGTCGAGTGCACTATAGCAGATCTCAGGCGGCTTCAACTTGTGGCTGAAAAAGGCGAGCAAGTGGGGTGACCCGTCCATTATCGGCTCCGCAGGCAACGTTACTGGCATCGGTGGTAAGTCTCAGGAACTGTTAGGGTCCGGGGAAGGCTAGGTTGGTGGCTCTGGCAATTCTGCCTTCATCTGCTCGAGTGCCCTCTGCTGCGGCATTTCCCACGTCAGTGTCTTTGGTCTCCCCTTTAGCACTTTGGTCAAGGGATACATGATGCAGGCGATTCTGACACGAATTGTCGGTAGTAGTTGACCATGCAGAGGAACTCCTGCAGGGACTTGATCATCTTCGGTATAGGAAAGTGGTTTACCACCCCGACCTTGGAGGCCATGGGGCGGACACCCGTCGCGGAGATTTCGTGTCCCAGGAAGTCCACATTCTCTACGCCGAAAGAACACTTGTCAAATCTGATGATCAACCCATTCTTCTGAAAGCGTTTCAGCACAGCCCACATGTGTCCCAGGTGCTCTTCCGGGTACTTGGAGAAGAACAGGATATCATCCACGTAGCAGACACAGAAAGGTAGGTCTCCCAGGATGTTGTCCATTAGTCATTGGAATGTGGCCCTGGCGTTCCTAAGGCCGAAGATAGAGTAGGAGAAGGTGTACATCGGGAGGTACAGGCACCTGAAAATAAGTTTTAAGTAGATCGATTTTGGTAAATATTTTGGCGCTGTGTAAGGCTCCAGTTAGGTCCTGCATGTTTGGCAGGGGGTAACAGTCAGGAGTTGTCACCAGGTTAAATCAATGATAGTCCCCACAGGGTCCCCAGGAACCTTCTGGCTTCTTCACCATGTGGAGGGGGGATGCTTGATGCCTTCTTCCAAATACACATTCACTCCATTTCTGTGAATGCTTGTTTAGCATCCTAGAGCTTCTTGGGTGGCAGGGGGTAAAACTTGGCATGTGTCGGTGGCCCGTGGTGGTGATGTGGTGGTAGATGCTAGATGCCGTGCTTGGCGTGTGTGCCCGGCACTTGGCATAGCTCCAGCTTGAAGACGTCTAGGAATTTATGGCCGACGTCCACCAGCAGGTCGTGTTGTTCCTGAAAATTAGCACCCAGTAGAGGGAACCTGACATCCGCGATGATGAAGCGCCATTCATACTTATGACCCAGAATGAATATTCGGCGGGTCTGGGTTCCGTAGCAGTGGATGGGGCTTCAGTTTGCCGCTACTAGTGCGGCCGTGACATTCAGGGATCAGTTGCTGTCTTCTCTCAATGGCAGAAAGACCGACTGCATGGCAACCATGTCTACCAGCATTCAGTGCCCCGAGATTGTGTCCTGGATGAAGACTCCCACTGGTTGTGTGAACAACAGATGCGTTTATCCCTTCCATGGCCCACTGTGGTACGTGACCATCTGGCATTATGCCGTTGTGCGTCACAAACAAACTTACTCCATCAACCTTATCCATAGCGAGAACGAACAAGATAAAGTAATCTGCCCCAACCAGGATATTAACGTTAGTTAGAAGATTGCCCTTAATTTTATCATTGGCCATAGTGCAACCTTTGCGCTGCAAATGCGCTTTTACATTAGCAAGGCCAACATTATGTATGGGAGTATTTACATCATCGTGAACAACGAGCTTAGTGCGGATTACTCTAGCACCTACGTGTATTTTACAAGAAACTACATCATACTCGCCGTACACAATCTGTGAGCTGAATGGTGCAATATTCAGCAAAAAGCGTTTAATAACTGGCAATTCTAATTTCTTTACAAGCCAACTCAAAATGAAACTGCGCTGGCTACCAGTACCCAAAAATACTCTAATGGAAGGGGGTTTGCTACGTGAATACACAATAGCTGTAGTGGTTGGCAATAAGGTAGCTGGCAACTCGGTTGAAGGCTTGTCCTTGACCATCTTAGCAGTTACACACGGTTTCTCATCTTTGGTTTTTGATGTGTTCTTTGATTTATCTTACAGTTGGTGCCTGGGTTCTTTACAGGCGGCGAGACTACTTGGGATGTTTTTGAGGAGGACTGATAACTTGGATTGTGTGTGAGCATGACGTATCTGGGTTGCACATTGTCTTTCTCACAAATCAAACTGTGATGTCAGCCATCACATAACTTACAAATACGTTTAAGTTACAATGCTTACTGGTGTGACCAGACTCTAGGCAGTTGAAGCATTTCTTATTCAAGATTAACTAACGTTTTTTAGCCACCACGGTAGAGTACTTTACACAAAGAGATGCTGAGTGATTGATATTGCAGAACGGGCAAGCAGTTACACAGTTAACGTTCGCTTCATTCACCTTTTTACGGGTGGTTGACAATTCCTCTCCCCTTTGCAATGCAAATTCCTCCATTGATCTTATGAGGAAATCGAGCACTTCAAACAACTCATTCAATGAAAAGTCACATTTATGCAGATAATCAACTACTTTTGAATGGACTTGTCCTTGCGACAACTTCTGATTGATAGACTAAGTAACATGCCATGATGTAACATTTGATTTGTTCGATCAAAACAGTTAGCTCTATGCTGAAATTCCTGAGTTCAACATAATTGCACCTTGGGACAAAAAGATCAGCTAGCCTTCTGTGCAGAATGACTAGTGTTTGCTGTAATATTTCTCAAGCAAATTGCGGGCAACTTGGTAATTTGCAGCTGTTACACTCAAGGATTGAACGACCTTGAGCAGCTCTCCTTCTAATGTACCTAACAAATAGATATATTTAGCAGCACTGTCTAAATTAGGTCTATTATGCACATGAGCATCAAACAATTCAGTGAATGTGGTGAATTCACCTTTTTCACCTTTGAACGTGGTTAAGGGTAGCTCTTTGAGACGCAGTAAGCGTGTTGTTGACTGCGTTACACTAGTCAACGTGTTGATACGACTAAATAACAAGGTTATTACGTGTCCTGTATCTTCCAGGATACTAACAACTTTACTCTCTAATGATGACTCTAATTTAATTGTATGTGACACATACAAAGTTTGTAATTGTTTTTCGTCAGTTTGGATTCTCTCCAACAAATTCTGATAAACATTAACAGTTAATGAATTAACGAGATTTGCATTGGTGTGACTGATCGTGCTGGTCAGAAGGCCTACAAGGACTCAATTTGGGTCACAGAGGTGTCCGTCATTTTGAGTTACTCAATGAATTCCAAAAGTTACAATGGAGATGACCGCGCCCTTTATGTTACATTAACAGTATCCTGATCGTTTTTCTGCCCGCTCGCGGCAGATCAATTTAACACAATGAAATATGTCTGAACATACGTCTCATGCATGAACACGAACACAATGGGTATGCTAGCCTTGCACAGCACAGGCTCTAACATCAAAATAGCCCCTAACGTGAGCAACAAACGAACTAGGGTCCGTTGGAGAGCACCTAGTTTAAGCGTTTTCGTTACACAGAAGGCATGAGGGCAGTTGTGAATGACCAGAACATGTCGATCACCATAATCGAGCTGCTGTTGCTCGGGTACAGGATCCTTAGGGCTATCCGGTTGACAAAGGACCACAAATGTCGCAAATGTTATGGCAACTTTCACTAGTTCGTGCCTGATGTTATGGGCTGATAGCCCTACCTTAGGGGACAGGTTCCACCCCGTGCACAAGGACAACTCGATAGGTAAACATGTCTGATTTTTTCAATTTTTATTACAAAACGAAACTCATTTAAAATTAACAAGGCAATTACAAAGCAATTACACGGGACTTAGGTGGCTCAGCACACCACACTTGGAAAAATTCTATGTGGTCACACAACCACTCAAAAACTCTTAAGAATCACAAAAAATCAATTCACACTTAAACGAAACAAATATCATTACATTACATGTTGAACACATTTAATAATAATTAAATTCACTTAGCCCAACGATGGCTACAAAAAGGAACGATTACTGTACAATTCTGGTCAATCGCCATCAGCCTCATTGGCCGAGCTTACACCCATTTAAATCAAATTAATTTCCTTCAAGAAGGAAACATTCCTTTGTTTTTCATATAATTTATAAAATAACAAGAATTTTGCCATTAAGAAATGAGGGAGGAGAGGCGATGACTAATAAATGCATATACACAAAAGGGAACCATTTCACTACAGCCACCAATCTGCCATATGCTTGACAAATAGTCTTTATGTTAGAAAGGGGAAAATATGGAGGGGCGGAACATACGTCTCGGAAAATTCGTGCACTAATTTTTTGCGACACTGTTTAAAGACACCAGAATATACCTAGGGAGATATGCCACAATTAGTCCGTTAGTGGCGTGGGTGGTTTTCCGAGGCTGTGGTTTTCAGAAACCTAAATTTTGTCGCTGTATGGTTCCGTTAAAGGCTTCTGAAAGTAAGCACGGCCATAATGGCGTTAATGGCAAAGCCGAAACCACTTTTTACCGTCACTCGTTGGGTCACCAGTTTTGAGGTCTCAATGAAACAGAGCTGGGTATTGATGATTTATTACTTGTTGTTCGAGATTAAGCTGGCCTTATGCCAGCACGGGCTCTTGCTCATAGAGCAGCCCATAGGGATTTAGTACCTGGGGACGTGATATATGTAGCAGTATGCGGACGGAAACGGAGTGCCCGACCCCCCGGGGCCCGCGACTCGCACACAGATAGAGAATAATTTATGTTTCTTAGCAGTCAATAGAATGGTAATAACAAAGGACATAATGGACATACATTGATGAATTATATATCGGCGGAAAGGCCAGGAAATTCTACATATAAACATATACATGTGATTTATGGTGCTTAGTTAGATGAGATACAAAATTGTAATTAGTGGGTCTTGACACAGGTTTTTACAATCTAGATGAGATACAAGATCGTGATCAATGGGCAAAGAAGGTCTTTACACTATTTCATCATATAAGAAATATGCCCTGAAATTTAAGTTATCATCAAATGAATAGAACTGTGCTCTCTCTTGATTCATGTATTACCTAGAATTTGCATTTATTGGGAGCGCCGACACAATAAAACCCCATTAGGTATAATCTAAATAAATGACATTCTACCTAATGATTGAAGGCTATTTCCTTCTCAATTTTACCACAAATAATACTAAATAAACACAAACCTTGTTTAAGTCTTCTTGGAGATCGAAGCATTTAGTTTAAAAGAAAAAAAAACGAAAAAAATTTTGCAGAGAACAGCAAAAGAGCAATATATCTGGACTCAAATGAGAAACAATGAGAAATATCTAGATTCCTGAAGCCAGTTATCCCTATAATCCGTTTTCTTTATTGCACCAATGCTAGAGAAAATGAAATATTTTAATGGGGGACAACTATTTTTTAATCAATTTTATTTTTACATTCGTTTTCCATGTTTATTTTTTACTCTTTTTTTTTTTTACAATTTGTCGTTCATATTGCCATAAAAACGATGAAAAAAGTTGTCCATGAACCAGTCTAAACATCATCTTGTAGCAATAATTTTTCTAGATATACCTATTTATTAATCGTAATACAGTCCATAATAGTGTATGTCTCAAACTTGATCCAAAGTAGTATCATTAATACTCTCTTACGTTTTTTGCAATCTGTCGTTCACAGTGCCATACAAGCGATGAACAAAATTGTCCATGAACCAATCTAATCATTTTATTTTAGCATCTAAATATGTTTGTTTATGCATAAAACAGTCCCAAAAAGTGAATAACTTATCTGATCCCATTCTGAATTATTCATACAATTTGTTTTCACAGTGTCATACAAGCGATTATCAAAATTTTCAATGAACCAGTCTGAAAGTTTTTTAGCATTATTGCTTCAGGACATGTTTATTTAACATAAAACAGTTGAATTTTTGTTATAACTAAAGTTCAATAATTCCACGAAATTCGGTGGTTGGCACCCCCCTTAAACGACAGCCCCTCACAAACCGGCTTGTAGGAGACTTCACATAAGTATTGGTTGGGAAAAGAGGGAGATTTTGATGAATATCATCTCCTTCTGGTTGAGAGAAGTGATTATGAGGGCATACCAGTTGGACCACAGCAGAGACCCTTCCCCAACCAAAGTAAGGGCTCATGACATCAGCGGAATAGGCCCTTCGGTGACGTTCACGAAGAATCTCTCAGCTGTTCAAGTCCTCCGGGCTGGGGTCTAGCAGCGGCAGACAGTGTTCAATTCTTTCTACCTGAAGGACTTATCACACAAGTCTTTGGATACCTTCATCTTGGTGGTCCAGCAGGTGATATGATAACGTAGAGCCCTATAGGACTTCCATCAGGAAGAGGGGAGATAACCTCGCGTACAACATGTTCATGACCAAATAGTAGGTAGATGACAGACAAGCACCAGAGGAGGGTCGACCTCCTGTTACTCAGTAGGGACACATCCATCTGGTTACCTGGGAGAGATCGTCCTCCCCCCTCCAAGTGAGACTCCACATATATAAAGCTTAGGTTTGTATACTTGTCGTAACAAATACTGTTCCAAATTAAAAAGGATTTTTATTTTTATAACATGCGAACCTGTACTTTCATTTAGATAGATTAACCCTTCTCGTACCACCCCACACAGTTTAGATCTCTCACTACTCCTAAGCGACAGAGCATAACTGCATACGGGCTGACTCACAGAGTGGACAAGGATAGGCCATCCCAGGTCACATGTGCCCATAGGCCTAGCTTAATTATTTTGTTCTTTAGAGACGAATCAGTAACAGCCGAAGTGAGCCAAATGCGAGTAATCCATACATGAAAACATAGGTTCGCATGTGAAGAATAATACAAGTTTCTTTTTAATTTGATATTTATTGAAGTATTCTGGATAAAGGGCTCATCCATATTTCAGTTGTGAAGAAATTTAATTGCCATCAATAGTAGTGTTGTTTTTCTCTGGTGCCATCCCTTGTTGGGAAAAATGGCATATGTTTTATACACTATTATATATATATATATATTATTATATATAATATATCTATATATATTATATATTAAATATTATAAGAGATATTGGATGTGAATTATTATATATATATATATATAATATATGGAGAAGAGTGAGAGAGAGAGAGAGAGAGAGAGAGAGAGAGGTGGTTCAAGAAAAAAATAATAGAATATTAATTACAACCTGGAACTGTCAAAAAAAGGAAAGGGCCGCTATGCAAACACTTTCACATCAACTGCCACTACAGTAAACCTATACGGGAGGTGTATCAGCTAACTCACCTCTTCTCTCTTTCCACCATCATCTCTTCATCTATTACATTTTCTCCAACTACTTTCACTCTTCTCCCATCCTTATTAATTCTCATTACTTCGTCTTCTTTGTTTTTAATTACCCTTACTTTGGTACACTTTCACTTTCATCTTTCTCCTCTTACAAATGCTTTTACTAAGCTTGTGTCATCTACAAACCTCACCCGCTTCACGCTCCATCGACATCTTTTTTCATCCCATGATTTTGTGCCTCCATTTCTTATCCTTAGTAATTGGCAGCTGAATTTAACAAAATGGTTTTGTTGATCTGTTTACTTCAGTTCATCTCCTTTTTAATGTCTTGTTACGTTCAGAAACGTGAAATATGAACAGAGCTGTCGTCTAGCACAGTGGTATCTCTGCCAATCCATTTCAAATTACCTGTAGTTCCTATGGCACAGGAAATTGTAAGTTTTCAGAAATCATGTTTGCTTTCAACAAGTGAAATTTATCACTGATATTGGAAAGAGTCGGGATTTTTTCACAGCTCAGATTGTCGATCCTATGGTCATTCCTAGGTACAATTAAACTTATACTGCTATGAAAATAATGCAACTGATTTCTTTATCAATCTTACAAGCGTCCAACGTTCGTAGGGCAATGAGAACGTGTGACCGTTGTAAGATAGATAAAGAAATAAATTACAGTGATAAAATCTTTGATGCATTACCCTACCCGGAATAGTCCAGAAAAAGGGCACTCAACAAAGTCAGGAAGAATTTTTAGAGGAAATGTTGCGAGTACATGGAAGAGAGAAAACAAGAAAATAGTTGCCCTCCTTTTATGCCTGAAATTAAACAAATTACTTCAAATATGTAAGAAAGTAAATATAAATTTGTGTATACCTTTGATAAGACAGTAAAAAAACAAAGTAAGTAAAAGTAAATTGGAAAGAAAAGACAGTTATGCAGAAGATGTAGGGGTTTTATACATAATTAATTGCAACAATTGTGGAGACAAATATGTAAGAGAAATGCGCAGGGGAATAAATACTAGAATCAAAGAACACAGAAGGCAGTGTAACTTAACTGGCAGGGGAGTGCTATAGCTATACAATAGCTACGAAAGGTTGACACGTTTCCTATCTTGCCAAATGAGGTATTTAATCCTAAGAGTGGACATTTACGAGCGTACTGTCCAACTTTATTCACAAGTGACTTCGCTTTAAAGTAATATATGCCATGTGTGTTTGTGCTTACTTTTAACGTATGTACTAATATATATATATATATATATATCTATATATATATATATATATATATATATATATATTATATATGTATATATATATATATATATATATATATATATATATATATATAAGAGGTATATACAAGTGCACACATATATACACACACATACGATGCAAAATTTAATTAGGGTTATATAGATAGATAGATATATATATATATATATATATATATATATATATATATATATATATGTGTGTGTGTGTGTGTGTGTGTGTGTGTGTGTGTGTGTGTGTGTGTGTGTGTGTGTGTGATGCATTTATAGTTAAGTTTTGTGTGCATTTATAGTTAAGTTTTGTGTGATGAAAATTATGATCAATAATTCAAGAAGTTATATCTAAATAATATTGGAATTTTATTTAGTGAAAAGGATTATATTTTTTTCACCAACCATTGAAGTAATGATTATATAAAGCTTTGCCTTAGTTTAATTAAATTTATTTCTGATAGTTCTAATGATGATGATGATAAGACTGATGATTAATTCTGTGATGCATTTAGTTATGTTTTGTGTGAAAAAAATTATGGTGATTAATAATTCAGTATGTTAATTTCCGAATAGTATTTGTCTTATTTAGTGAAAAACATTTATTTTGTTTTGAAATATTTTACCAGCCATGACAATAAGATGTTACATATATAAAGCTTTTCCTTCATTTCATTAAATTTATTTCATAAATATCTAAAAGTCCAATATAGTGTGTGCATATATTTCTCTTTCTCTATAACTATCTAAATACCTATCTATATCTCTCTGCCTATCTCTATATGAAGCCCATCTATGTCTACCTATCTATTACCTATATATATATATATATATATATATATATATATATATATATATATATATATATATATATATATATATATATATATATATATATATATTATATATGTGTGTGTGTGTGTGTGTCTACCGAATTTTTACCTATATCTACTGAAGCTTTTATCTAATTCCACCTGAAATTTCTTCTGCACCATCTGGCAACACTGTTTGACGTAGAAGGACTCAAGAGTAGTTAGGTAATTAATATGGCTTGTTCCATCAATAATAGATAAATGCTTTTATTTATTTTAATTTTACATATAGAGGCATGATTCTTTATATTAGAATATCCTGGTTTACTCCGTTTCTGACCCGTTCTAAAACTGTATTCCACATGGCTACAATATCTCATCTGCAGTAACCTGCGGCTTGATCCAACATAAATATCGGGACATCCTGGGCACTTGAATTTATAAATAATGTTGGATCTCATGAAGGTCTGCAGTTTGTCCTTATAGCCGAAGAATACGTCAATCTTGATTGGATTGATTGGAATTCATTGCATTTTAAGGCAGCCAAATTCATTTTCGATTATTTGTTTAAGTTTGGCAGAAAACTTGTTGTCAGAGATAAATGAGATTGTGGCATATATATTTTTCTTTAAGACAGCAGTCTCTTAATGACTTATAAACCATATTTTCAGGATAGGAGTACTGTAAGAAAAATTTGACTAAAAATAATATCTCTTGTGAAAGAGAGACCAGTTCGAAGAATAACGAAAAGCCCTATAAACCAAAGTGTGAATAGAATTCAGTTTAAAGTTCTTGAAGCATGAACTGTAGAAATTGTTAGCAAGCCCAGTGTATGATTTTTTCCTATACACAGATGTAGTAAATTCACCATTGGCTCTGCTAACATTGATATCTATCTAATGAGGGTAAAGAGTTGTTTTCCTTTTCCATACTATAAATTTTATATTTTCATGTTGACTATTAATATGGGCCAGAAACATCTCTTTACCAGGGTTCTTTGAATAGCGCAAAAGTATCATCAACATATCGTCTATGATAGACAAGTTTACACACATCCGGACAGTTAGTTAAAAATGTTTCTTCTAAAAAGGAAATAAGAATATTAGCAAACACAGGTCCCAATGGGGAGCCCATGGCAACTCCATCGACCTGCGATAAGAGGTGACCATTAAAAACAAACATTGAGTCTTGCACAGCAAGCTCAAGAAATGTCTTAAATAGTTGTCTGTTAAAACCATGAAAAATTATGTGATCGTCATAAAAAATCCTGTCTAAAATAATGCCGATGGTTTCATTCAGAGGCACGTTTTTTCAAGATAGTCAAATCCTCTTTCGTGAAGAACGGGGTCCAAGACACTTTTAACTTAGTATAAGTCTAATGTAATAGAAAGGATAACTTAAGCTGTAAACCACTTAAGTCATTTACCAAGTTCAAACCCTTGAGTCTCTGGTAAAGCATTTCGAAAGGAAAATAGAAATCTGTATACTTCGGTCTGTAGGATGGTAAACAAAAATCCCAGCCAAATGACAGCAAGAACTCCTCTCTTTTGGAGAGAACATAGTCAGAAAAATTAAAAATACAATAATTTCTATGATTAAAATTGGGAATAACAACACCTAGGGCTTGTAGTTTCTTTTGATGTCGTAATAGTACAGAGGAAACACAATCATTTGCAAAGTCGTAAACCAGTTTCTGATACAAAAATCGGTCAACAAGTGATAAATCTTGAAATAGCTGTTCCCGCAGTTAACAAACAATCGTACGAGTGCTTTAAATAAGTTTTTTGTCTCAATCTCCTTCCTACGTAGCTCGCCCAAGGGATTTCTGTAAAATTCAGTGCGATACAGCGAGGTCTTGTAGAGCCTGAATCTAACGAACATCGGGTGTACTTTGTTTAGCAGACAATACTGTAAGAAATCTAAATCACATTTGGCTTTTTCTTCCTTTAAGGTAAATTTTCCAACTTCCTAGAGGTGGCCAGCTAGGATGCGGTGTCGAAGGAGCTGTGAAAAGTGTTGAATACGGCGAAGTTTCAGCCTGAACGCAAAGAGGAAGACGAAAAGAAGCCGATGCAACATCACGGACGTGTCCAAGGATTCCAGGCGAAGATATTAAACAGCATTCAGCAGGGTCCAATAAACACATCAAAAAGGCCACATTTATTCATAAGAGACATTTCGCGCATTATCTGTGTGCATCCTCAATCTGCAAGAATAACATACAATACGTTAAAATTTACAGAAAACTTTTTAAAATTATAGTTGAGAGAAAGAAATTTACAAAAATTAAAATTAACAAAAATTAAAATTAACAAATTAAAAAAGGAACCAGTTCTCACCAAACCATCCAAAGGAGAAGGAGAAGAACGAATGACCAAAACCTGACACCAACCTACGACTTCAGTTATGAAAGATATACTTTTCAATTTATATTAAGTTTAATTTTTGTAAATTTTTTTCTCTCTCAACTATATTTTTTTTAAATCGTTTTTTTGTAAATTTTAACGTATTGTATGTTATTCTTGCTGATTGAGGATGCATGCAGATAAAGTACGAAACGTCTCTTATGAATAGATATAGCCTTTTTTGTGTTTATTGGACCCTGCTGAATGCTGTTTAATATCTTCGCCTGGAATCTTATATATATATATATATATATATATATAGTATATATATATATATATATATATATATATATATATATATATACATATATATATATATATATATATATATATTATATATGTGTGTGTGTGTGTGTGTGATGTGTGTATATGTGTGTATGTATATATATATATATATATATATATATATATATATATATATATATATATATATATATACATATATATATATATATATATATATATATATATATAAAGGTTTTTGCCACGAAGGAAAAAAATGCAAAGCGAGATAGGCAAGCACTTTCGGTCTAGTTCGACCCTTTACTCAGTGCCTGAGTAAAGGGGTCGAACTAGACCGAAAGTGCTTGGCTATCTCGCTTTTCATTGTTTTCCTTCGTGGCAAAAACCTTTATTTATACATAGCATCACATTTTATATACTTGATCAAGTTATTCATAAATATAATATATATATTATATAATATATATATATATATATATATATATATAATATATACACATATTGTCTGTCACCTCCCTCCTTCGTCGGTACTAAAGCAAAACGGATCAATCTATACATACTATAATATATATATCTATATATATATATATATATATATATATATATATATATATATATACATATATATATATATATTGTCTGTCACCTCCCTCCATTCGTCGGTACTAAAGCAAAACACGGATGTCAATCTATACATACATATATATATATATATATATATATATAGTTATATATATATATATATATAGATAGATATTAGATATATATATGTATATATATTATAGATACTACTCCCTATATATTTTATATCATCTACTGATTGTATGTATATATAATATATATATTACTATATACTAGATATATATATATATATATATATATATATACATGGATATAGATATATATATATATATATGTATGTATATATATATATATATATATATATATATATATAACATATATATATATATTACTTTAATCATCCATATACAAGGAAATGGCAGCCAGCACCGCTCAAAAAATCTGCTAAATCTAACAAATTGTCACCCTTTTTCCTATTTTGAGCCTGTTTAAGAAAATATGGCAGCATAATAATCACCCTCGAGTCTCAACCTTTTGTACCATTGCTGGGAAAAGGACCATTGGATGGATTTTAATAGCAGTAAGCTCATATACAAAAGTAATAACATCAGTCATACGAGGTTAGTGGAAAGAGCACTCATCAGAGAGATTAAAGTGACAGAAGGAAACAAAGGTTTTAAATCAAAAGATCCCATAAGCGAGCTTTTATGTTAAAAAAATCTAAGATTGACCCTTCTGACTTGGAGATTAGGTTTCCTGCCCAACAGAACGATGGTGACCACTCACTTATCACAAGGGTTAATCACACTAACCATCAGATGAGGATATCAGAACGACAGGAGGGATTAACAACTCTCAAGAGAATTGAAACCAGGACAGCCAGCACATAAATGACAGCTCAACAAGAAGTTCCAGAATACTGGGCCTTGACCCAGTCTGACCACCACATCTCTTGAGGAAGGGCCACAGTTAGGGCCTGAAAGTACTCGAGTTTCAAGTAAAATACTTTGGCAATACGTACAAGTAAACAAGTTATTCGCAGTAATTTTGTGGGTTTCTTTTCCCATCTGCGAAAGAAAACTGAAGGAAGTTTTTGTTTGGTTTTGCTTATAATAATAATAATAATAATAATAATAATAATAATAATAATAATAATAATAATAATAATAATAATAAATGAATGTACTAAAATTCTATTTAATGGTTAGATAATGAGGTTCGTGTAAAAAGAGAAGGTAATTGGGTAGCACTTAGTACAGTCATGCCATCAGACTTTCAGAATGTTAGAAAGAAGGTTAATTACTAACTCGGAGATCTTTTACTAGTAAGAAAACCCGTTCTCTCTCTCTCTCTCTCTCTCTCTCTCTCTCTCTCTCTCTCTCTCTCTCTCTCTCTATGGACAACCATTTGAATCTGATATCCCTCACTTATTCTGGTGTCATAACTCGTACATGAATCCTTTGAAGCCTCGCCTTGTGAAGAACGTCACCATTCGATGCATTGCAGGACCCTGGAGAACGAGTTGGAACGCCTGAGGTCGGGAGATGTCTTGAACAAGTGTGAGGTGAACATCTCCGAGGTTGAGTGGCGACCTGCAGACGTCGTTGGGGAAGGTTCTTTCTCCACAGTTTACAAAGGAACTTATTGTGGTACGGAAGTAGCTATAAAGGAACTTAAATTTAAGCTGTCTCAGGTTAGTTAATGGCCATTTTTTATTTGAATCCACGGTTTTTTTGTTTTTTTTCGTTTATGCATTTCTATGACATGTTATTGTACTTTTCCTAGATGTTGAACGTTATTGTATTTAGTATTTAATTAAGTTCTACTATTTTGACAGCTGAAAGGATGACGCTGAATCTAGAACTTAATAGATAACTAATCATATATGGTTTTCTTGTAAATTTGATTTAATCATTCAAACTGAAATGACACATCATTATTTATTTAACGGAAAATTCCAATTAAAACATCTCGACGATAAAGGAAGCTATAGTTAAACCAAAATGTCGTGGCGGGTGACAAGGTTTTTCGCGGACTAGGTATATCATTCGCAGGTAAGAACATTTTGGTCATTTTACCCTTATGTTGTTTTTATTTCTTCTAAACACGACCTCGAGTAACCTTTGCGTGTGTGCTAAAATGGAATATGGACAGTAATCAGATGGCTTGAAATTATGGCATTGTTACAAGATCTGTGATTATTATTTCCAAAAAACACACAAAGAAAGGAAATTCATTAAGAACAACCAAAATTGACTCTTTCTTTCTTTAGAAAACGAAGTACAGTAATTGACAAATCTCAGGTATACAAGGGATTAACCTCGAGGCTGAGATTTAAAAGGATAAATAGATTTAGCAGAGCTGCATTCTTTTCCTGGCCCCACCCTAGGGATCTTAGAATCTTGAAAAGAATTTTCTATACTTTAACATCTAAAATGATAGTCTATCAAAGAAACACAAAGGCAAGGTATGGTTGACCCTTTGCAGCATACAGATGTCGAAATTAGAAAAGAGATAACCTTTTATAATCTTTTAATTGTAATACCTATCCCAGAGTAAGACTGCCTCCAAACTCCCTGTAAGCCAAATTGATCTTACTGAAAGATTTTATCGGGTACTGGGGTCACGTCTTTAAAGGATTGAAATTCCGGCTTGCATGATTAGGATTTAACTCGTCATTATTCAGCCATAAAATTCGTTCGATTATTAATCTTCGTCTATATATAACAGCGTTTTGTCACGCACTCTACTCACCCTGTAAAGAAAGTATTTGCAGAAGTGTTCTTCTGCTTCAGAATGGAAAGCTCGGAAGAAACTGGGACGGGCCCTTGACCGATGTGACGAGAGTTTACGATTGGGGATGTGAAGCTACCAGTATTCCATGTGTAATCTATTGATGATCATTTTTAATAAAGGAAACAGGAAAAAATATAAGAAACGAAAGTGTGGGCGGAGGGACTGGTCTCGCACCATCCAGTACAGAACTTAATTCAGCTTTACTAATAAACCGATGAGATTTTCCCTTTGTCTACAAGGGAAAAGGACCTAAACTTTTAGATTCAAATACGAAGCATTATGAAGACACCTCTCGTCATCCGCCACGACATTTTGGTTCGACTATATAAACTTTCTTCGCAGTGACCTAACGCAAGCTATGGTTTAAACTCTCATCGGTTAAGTAAATTTAAGCAATCTGTCTCATCTAGAAGTGTTTCACTTGGGAAGTCCTCTTTCCATGCAGTACGAATGTTCTGTGTATACAACTCTGAGCACGTTTATAAAAATAAATCTATAATTCACATATTTTCATAGTTTTGAGAGCATTTGAATTTAAGGTAAATGCGCATTTATATGCCAAATATTTGACTTTTTTAGTCATTATTCTAACTTAATAATAATAAAAATAATAATACTTTAAAGTACACAATTGTACATATAATAATACTAGATTTTGAACTATCTATTTTTCCATATGGTCAACAGTAGGTGATTAAAACTGGGTAGCTGAGCATGTACTACCTATTGTTGTTATCAGGGCGTCGTTATTTTCACAAGCAAAGTTTTTAATGCGATGGCCGATGGTGTTGCTATAGTCAAACTCAGCCTTGGCGTTGGCCGCACAGTTGCCAGAGTTCTCTAAATACGCCACGACAGTGATGAAGAAATGTCTGATATTTTTTATACTAAGTATGTGGCAATTACTCCGTTTCATAATAAAACTTCAAATGTTTAAGAATGACTAAGTTTTTGATGGGAAAATGAATGTTACTAAAAATGTTTTCCTGAGATTTGGCAACACCTGTGTGCTGGGTTAGTGCTCCGTTGCCACCTCAGTCCGACAAGGTCATTCCGTGTCATGGACCCACCATGTAAACATCTCCCGCTTCTCGCTGCCCCCACTTGCACAGTCAGACTAAGGAAATAATTTATAATGTTAATCGGTACGTTTTAGATGAAAAGGTCAACGGCGGACACAGCCAAAGTAAGCACAAGGACAGTTGGAAGGATTTGCTCCAAAGCATATCAAGAATGGTGGTCAGAGGCTGAACACAAGAAAGAATTTCTCTTTCTCACTCATAACCTTCTCTTTATTGTATATTATGTCTTCAGTATGTCACTTTTACCTTTCTTCCTTGAGGAAACCTGAGCTTTCATTTTTGCCCAATTAATAGCTCCACTGTTTGCCTTCATAAAAGTTCATTTACTAATGGTGATAATAGCATGGAGGGGGGAGTAGGGCAGGGTTTCGTCGTCGACCTTCTCGTCAGAACTCACTTTGAGTAGACTGCCACCAGCTATGGTGTTTATAGCACACCAACAGCAAACAAACAAAATCATTTTATATAGCTTTACAAAGTGCATTTGAATTTTACAGTGGCAGGTTCTAAGGTGTGTGGTTACAAGAGGATTTGCCACGTAAGTTTAAAATTTCCATCGACTGTTTGTGGATAACAAATGAAACAGACTTACACTAATACCACCTTTATTATCATCAAAGGTATATAAAACAAATGGTATTCCCAGACAAAAGAAAGTACGTTAGTTCCTTCATCACTCAGAACAAAAAAAAAAAAAATGCTCTTGGGGCAGTACAAAATTCATGACGTTTTCTCCAAAGCTAGGTTACCACCAGATAACTTAACCTAATTTTCCCAGAACAAGACTTGGCTTATCTTAGCCTACATTCCAGACATCCTAAAAAAACTCAACCTCTCAATAAGTATTTCACCTTTACATCAGCAAATGTCCTCTTACGAGAATCCTGGGTATAATAAACTCTGTGAGATGCTTTTATTCTTTAGCAGTCCGGCTGCACGTGATGTGGTTCTCACCTGACAAATAGGCTATTAGGAATCCTGCTCGTCTCCCAAACAAGGAACTGGGCTCTAAGATTTCACCCTTGGCCTTGAACAGGAACATCACCCTGAAGACTCGTGCTCCCCTCCCGAAATTGTTGCCTGAGAGGAAAAATAAAACTTTCAGTTTTCCTACTTACAAATTCAACAAGGGGCCTACAATAAGGTCTGCCTTTGGTAACATTAAGAAATGTAGAAGCAATCAATGTCATAAAATTGCTATGACAGCTTCCCTTTTAAACAAATCTTGAAACTCATTTCAAAAAACTCTCATTTTCTTACCATATATGGCAGCTGGGACGAACGAAAATGGGACGCTTCATTATCCCGCTTGGCGTCTTTTTTTTTTTGTCGTCTTGCTACCTCTCAGATTAAGACAAGAGTCTTGCTTCTCATTTTCCCGGCACAAGCATGATATTTCTCACAGGTAGTCCATACTACCCAATTTACTATAAATAGGTGGATGAAAGTCGACGAATTTTGGTTACAATTTGGTTATATTATCAAGATTCATGTAAGGCTTTCATTTAGTCTAGCCCACAACACACCCAGGCACTTCACACTTTTATGGGTGGGGTAGACCAAAATTTGTCGCAAAAAAAAAAAAAAAATGATTCAGATGCATCTGCTACATACAAGCAATGAGACTCTACCTCTCTACACTTTAAATCAAAATGACAAGCATCAAGCAAAAAGAATAGTACAGTACATCAGTGCAGTTTCATGAACAGTACCCAGAAAAAAAATAAATAAAACAACAGACCCATCACATAGAGTAGGAATGTTGCACATTTCCTTAACACAGGATTGGGCCTATGTCACAAGGATACACCTCTGGTTAAATACCTTGTTCCCATGAACGTTTTTTTTTTTTTTTTTTTTTTTTTTTTACTACTACTACACTATTTGGTACAAATGGGCACTCCACTTGGGAAACTCCCAGAGTTGAGACAGTAACTGGTAAACATTCGTACTAGCAAGGGACAATGTGTTAACTTCCCCAAGCCCTATAGAAAATCAAGGCACATTTGTGACAGCTCTGCAATACAACACTACACTGCATTTATTGTTCGATTTTCTAGGCACTTGTAGCTCAGAATAATACAGAGTACAGCACACACAACTACACAAATAGTGCCATGAGTGGAGACCTTCAGGTAAACACCTCCCTCACAAAGTTTTCCTACTCAGTGTCCCTAACAATTTTTATGCCCATTTTCCCAAACAACTACGCTACAATGTATAAAAGAAAAAGTTACTACACAGCACACTACCTTACTTAAATACCTGTGTCTAGATAGTCTCGATATTTGGTTCCCTCCATCATTGCGACTCCTGTCATGGAACACAACCTTTAAACCACTGACTTAAGACACAATAAAATACAGTGTGTAAGGACGACTTCATTGCCTTATCACTCTTCTTCCAACTTATAGCAAGGCACATCTCTATTGCCTCAAACACTGTGACCAGGAAACAAAATAAAAATCAACCAGTGGTCATAGCCAAACTTTGGAGAAAGAAAAAAATTAAATACCATACAAAACTTTACAATCTGGTTACTTTATCATAACCTCTGGCACACCACTACTTTGTATTCTTACATACTACAGGAAGACATGCCGTTCACATGAGCACCATCGGCAACACCAACATTACAAAAGACAACATAGTCTGCTAACTTGGCTGGAGGTTTCCTGACTCTTTTTTCAAGTACAACTTCCTCAGAGTCATCCACTTCCTCTTGTTCGTGCTCATTTACAAACCTCTCATCTATGCTATCAAGGAACTTGTCTCTCCCCACATACAGTTTAAGCTTTCCAGCAGCTCTAGTAATGTGAGTTCCATCAAGCACATTCTCAAGTTGGTAGGCTCTAACACCATCTACTACATTGACAATTTTGAAAGGACCTTGCCACTTCTGATTCAGCTTTATGGCTGTATTTGACAAAGGTCCTTCATCATGAACCAAAACATAATTCCTTCGCTTTGAGATACATTCTTTCTTCCAATATCTGCAGCTTCTAGATAACTCTTTGTTATATGCTGTTCCTTGAGCAACTCTTTCACATCAAGTTTCTTGCTGTCATCTACCTCTTCATCAGGTAGTCTCAACTGACCAACCTCTCTTAAAGGGATGCATCCAATGAAAGTGAAAAACAGAGATGTACCCAATGAAGTATGCACAGCTTCATTCAATGCCTTTTCTGTTTCATGAATATGTTCAGGCCAGCTGTTTGGATGTTCTTTACTAAGAATTGCAAGCACTGTCTTTAATGTGTGATGGGCCCTTTCCAACACAAAATTCCCATGTGGGTGGTAAAGAATTGTAAATACTTGTTTTTATACCAGCTTTCTAACAAAATTCTTTAAATTCCAAGCTGCTAAACTCTCCTCCATTATCCATAATAACCAACTTAGGAGTACCAAATCGACATATATCCTGCTTAAATGCAGTAGTAACTGCATTCATTGTCTTATTTCTCAATGGGTAAATCCTTAAGTTGCCTAAAAAAATGATCTATTACTGTTGGGCAAAATCGATAACCACCACTACTACCATAAAGGTCAATTACTATGAAATTCAGGGCCTCTGTAACACGGTTTTTTGGATTTTGCTCCTTATCAAAGCATCAGATGTAGCTGAAAGTTGACATATGTATATTTTACAACTACACACAAATTTTGTCAGCATTATCAATAACCTAAACCCGATAGTTTTAATTTTTATAAGGTAAAAATTATCTAGCCGACGCCATGGCCAATGATTGCGAGCCAAGAGTCTAAAAACATTCATTACGTAAGCAAGGTAAACATCGTTTTACGAAATGTTGCCCCGCCCATCCACCAGACAGAAACCCATTCACTTTAATCCATTGGCTCTGAAACCCATAGTAGTCAAGAAAGGCTAACAGGATTTGGAATTGTCCCTGTGGTTGCAAAACTGTATTTGTCTTACGACTTGTAACTTTATACAGTCAAGAGAAAGCCTGTGGCCATACTTACTATACCCTGAATAGGTAATTATTCAGTTTCTAGTTTAAATCCAATGTTTATGGTCTGATTTGTATTTAGCGTGACGTGATTAAAATACTTGTAATGTCATTCAGGATTTTGAACATATCCATTAACTATTCACTATGCCACCAAGAGAGAGAGAGAAAGAGAGATTGTATGTAAACAGTTTTTATATAACTATTTTTGTTAAAATAAAATTTTTATCCAAAGTAAGTACAAGCTTATATATAAGTACTAAAATCTCCAGGAGACCAACGGATCATCCGATATAATTTTTTTTCTTCTTCTTTAGTCTGTACGACCATGTTGGATACAAAGACTTTATGAATGGCGGAACGATACATAGATGTGGATGGGGTATCTGTGCTAGCGTAGTAATACTACTGTAGCAGTAGTGCCGCAAAATTAGTAATAGCAGCAATATACATGAATTAAACGTTTAGGCCAACTGCTGGGATCCCTGAGGATCATTCTGCACTTCTTACAACTACTCGAGAAATGAGTTTTTATAGCCAGAAGTTAGATTTTCTAATACAACAATGTCCATGATAGCCTTCATTGTTATCCTGAATTATAACAAGGCCAAAAATGGGTGGAGCCTCATGAAGTCATCATTCTGACGATAATTATTGGTGAAGGTTTAAAGCCAAAATACGGTACCGTCTATTTTTTTTTTTTTTTTTTTAGTAAATAGAGTTATCAAATCAAGCTTGTCTACTATGTCTTTGAAAATTACTAACTATTCCCTACATCTACATCTTGTCAATCTGATTGTGACCAATAAAGTAGATTATAATTTCTTAGGACACTTATTTTGGGAGTTAGACTAATAATCGACGTGTTTTTGTATTTATTAACATATTTTGTTGGTTTGTTCATTATGAAAATTATCCGTGGAGAGGATTCAGAGTTCATAAAGGTGTACTCCTTTGCTTATATTTAAATTTTTGTCATTGTTGCCAGAGGTAAAGCCTTCGTTACGTATAGCCAATCATCCATCGAGAAAGAGGGAAGAAATGCTGTCATAAGTTACGTAACGAGTGAGTTCGAAACCTTATCTCTGAGTAAGTTGGCCCGTCTTCAAAAAAAGTCACTTTTACATTATAAGTACCAAATTTATTTAACCTATGTAATCCAGAATACAGTCAAAATTTATGTGTAGATATAATGTGTATTCTGAATAAGCGTTATATCTATGAAATGCATAGATAAAAAGTTATTGCCAAAAAACCGTGTTACAGAAGCCCTGAATCTCATAGTAAATCTATAGCTACTCTTTGACCATTATCTTCAACAAGAGATAGCACTATGATTCTTGTACTGTTGACAGGCCTTACAGGACCTAACAAAATGTGTTACATCTTGCAACATTGAAGGCCATGAGAAATACTGTCTAGGTTTGGCTACACTTTTACTTTCATCTAAATGAGCAATAGAACAACCAAGTTGGAAATTAGTTCCTTAGGTCCTACTAGACAAAACATGATTCTATCCAATTCTTCTCTTTTTAAGTACAACAACTCATCTTTCAACTCAAAATAATAGAAAGGTCTATTTCCTAGGATCTTCCGAGGGATATCCTTGCCTTCTTGAAAATCGACCAATGTTGACCAATTCTTACCTCGCCTTTGGGCTTCTTTTATTGTCGATTATCAACCCCAAATATTGGACATTAGTATTACCCTGTAAATCTCCTCCCTTCAGATCTGTTATTGCTCCCACAGGTCTACTCAATGTGTCTGGTACAGTGTACTTTGCACCGTTCTTGTACTATAAATGGTAATCTTGCATTTCTAAGATGTACATATCTTGACATGTGTGGACAACTGGTGCATTTCTTAAAAATTGTGGTAAGAGGTTGGTGATCGGTCACTACAGCGAACAGTTTACACCACAAATAGTGACTGAAAAATAGACAAGCACTGACAACTGCTAGGGCTTCTCCGTCAGTAAAAGAATACCTCCTTTCTGCAGCATTAAGTTTTTTTGGAAAAATAACCGATAGGTCTCAAATCCTTTTCTCCTCCTAACTGCATCAGTGCAACACCAATATGTGAAACACTAGCATGTGTGTGTGCAGTTCAAACTTAAGAGACTAGTTAGCCCTGACTAGTACTGGGGCAGATACCAATTTTCTTTTTAGTTTCTCAGATGCATCATTACAATCACTTGTCCACACAAACTTCTCATTGTTCCTCATTAAATTAGTCAAAGGACTGGCAATCAATGCAAAATTCTCAATATGCTTACTGTAGAAGTTACACATACCTATGACCCTTCTTACCTGTTTCACTTTCTTAGGTAACAGCATACTCTTAACGGCTTCAACACTTTTCTTGCCGGGTCGTAATCCCCTTTTTAGACACGATATGGCCTAGGAATGTTATTTCCTTCATTGCAAAGGAACACTTGGTCACATTAAGTTTCATACCCATCTTTTGCAACTTCATAATGTTTCATTCAGACACTATCAGCTGATCAAGAGAATCTCCCCACAAGACAACATCGTCTAAATAGTTTTTACAACATCCTTTCTTTAGTAACGGACCAAGAACTTCTTGCATTTTCTTGGAAAAAATTGCTGGACTCACCAACAAACCAAAAGGTAATCTCTTAAACCTATACAACCTCAATCCAGCCGAAAATGCCGTAGTATCCCTTGAGTTATCATCTACATTCACTTGGAAATAAGCATCCTTCATGTCAAGGGTGCAGTGAAAATTCTTACCTGCACTGTCTTCAACCATCTCATCTAGTCTTGGCAAAGGATGAATGTCTATCTTAATTTTTTGGTTTAGACCTCTGTACATAATTTATACACATACATTTAGAACCATCAGGTTTGTTAACTAGTACAATAGGTGACAAATAGACTGCAGTGGACTCTTCAGTAATATCTTGGAGGCAATAATACTCTTAGCATGTTCAGGCTGATGATATAGTGGTCTACGGACTGGTTCTGAATCAATTACTTCAATATGTGCCTCAGCAACCTTCAATACCCCCAGCTCTTGCTCACTTAAAATGAAAAACTCAACATTCCTCAAAATAATATCTTGCAACTTCTGCTTTTGCTCTTCAGTCAGGTGATCCCAATGTAAATTGTCAAGTAAGGAATGTAATTCATCTTCTCTAGTGTTTTCTTCTTCAGGATTATCATAATGGGGTAGAAGGGCATTTTCTATATGATCCACATTTGCTATGACACCAGGACTATTTGTTTCAGAGTAGCAACACACTATGCGATCTTTGTTAGGGACTTCCCAAATTACCTTTCCTCCAACACTTGAGTGTTTATGGGCTAAGCACAAGGGACAACTTCATGTGACATCTCCACTATCCTATCTAACCTCATCAGCACTACCTAGTCTATTTCCTTTCATAGGCAAATATACAACTTGATCCTCATCCAGTTTCCAAAATTTTGCTAATCTTTGCCCAGGTTTAAGTTTCAATGAAGATATGGTAACATTACTAACTGGAATGTAAATGTTTCTTTCACTATCTACCTGGTAATAGGAATTTGCGACACTGACTCTACAATGAAGAGTACTCTTTTCAATCCAAATAATATCTCCTGGTTCTATACTCTTGTGTGATTCTTACTGATTCTATTGTACTTGGAGCAACACAAACATATTTACTGACTTGCAACCAATTTTCACCGCAAGATTCCTCTTTCGGGTTAGGTATATGTCTTCTACCCATTCTCCTAACACGACTCACAGACTGGCATCTAATACTAGCAAATTTGTAATACTGTCCTCCCAACATAATTCTTTACGTTCACCCATCCAAGTCAGGTCTGTTCCCATTGAATTATCAGATGAGAGATACTCATCAGGCACAACTATGAGATTCTGCTGGATATGAACATTCTTCACTATACTAACTGTCACAGTTACTTAACCCAAAACCTTTAGTCTATCAAGCACATTTTTGGCAATCAAGGAGATGGAAGATCTAGTATCAACAAAACCTGACAACTGTCACTCATTGACTGTAAGAAATGTAACAGGTGTTACACCGCCTTTGATGGAAACTTGGAGGCTTTCTGACCCTTGGTAGTTTGATTCCCTTCACTTGACCTCTTCTGAGTATCATATGCGTGCCTCTTGTGAGCACAGTTCCACTTTTGTCAATTCTTAAAATTCTTCCCTTACTGATGGTGTTTGTTAAAATCAGAGCAACCAGGATGACCTTTGCGGACGTTCAGGTGTAAACAGTCAAAGTAACTGTATGGTGGAGGCTTCCTTGGGCAATCCCTTCTAAAATGTGAACTACCATCTTGGCACCAACCACACCTCAGACCTGGCTCTGTGGTCTCGGTTACTATCCAGTTCTGTGGCAGTGCCCCGGGGTGTCTGCCAGGTTCTTTTTCAGCACTAGGAGGGCGGATTTCAGCCTATTGATTGATACCCAAACCTCATGGCCATGTATGAGGAAGCGGTAGGGACCTTGGTAGGGTCTCATCAGTGGAAGGTGGTGGGCATTGTTCCTGATGAAACGTGCTTGCAGGATGATAAAGCCTGGGTTGGAAGTGTTTCATCCTGTTGGCAAAAGTCTTGAGGCAGGGTGTGAATTTTCCGTCGGTATCCCAAAGCCTTGCGATGGGGATGTTGACGTTCTTGTTGTTCGTTGGGAAGAATTCCTTGAACTACCAATGTTTCTTTGTAGACTTTCTCTGCCGGGGATGTCTCGCCGTTGGATCTTGGGGTGGTGTGGAGGCCGAGGAGTACCCATGGTAGCTGCAACTTCCAGTTATCCCCTGTGCAGTGGGCTATCAGGGATGCCTTCAGGGACCATTGAACTCTCTCCACCATACTGTTGGCCGTAGGATTGTAGGTGGTGGTGGCATGGTGTGATTTCTCCATCAGGCAGGCCAGGGCCACCCACAACTCTGACAGAAAAACAGGTCCGCGGTCCATCATGATATCATCCAGCACTCCAAAACGGCTGATCCAGCTGGTGAGGAGAGCTTCTGCGCAGGCGTTGGTAGTTGCTTCTGCCATCAGGGTTGCTTCGGGCCATCTGGTGGAGTGTCGATGACCGTCGAGAGGTATCTGGTGCCCTCGGATGGAGGCAGGTGGACTACGACATCCACACGTATGTGGCCAAATCTTAGTTTTGGCTGAGGGAACTCGCCTATGCCCAATTCAGTGTGTCGGCTAACCTTGCTGGCTTGGCATGGGACACAGTTCCTGGCCCATTCCCGCAAGTCCTTCTGAATCCTGTGCCAGACGAACTTCTCTGTCAGGAGGCGCATCATTGTCTGGTGCAAAGGGTATGATAGTCTGTGGATAACATCGAAGACAGCCTTCATGCAAGAGGCTGGGATCAATGGGCGTGGGTAGCCAGTGCTGGTGTTGCAGAAGAGTATTGTGCCTAAAGGTCCAAAGGGCACGTCTCCCTACCTGAGGGAAGTGAGGGATTTGTGGTAGGCTGGCACTTCTGGATCAGCGCCCTGTTCCCGGGTGAGGCCCTTGTAGTCGATCCTGAGGTGGACGGCACTGATTTTGATCCTTGGGGTTCTTCTTGCCGGGGACGTAGTGGATGGTGCAGCTGAACTCGGCAATGGCTGTCAGGTGCCTCTGTTGCCTTGCTGACCAGGCATCCCCCGCTTTGGTTAAGGCGTGGACCAAGGGGTGGTAGTCCATCCTGATGATGAAGGGCATGCCCTCCAGGAGGTATTGGAAATGGCGCACCACTTGGTATACAGCCAGGAGTTTGCAGTTAAACATGCTGTACCGAGTCTCAGCAGGGTTCAGCTTCTTGCTGAAGAAGGCAAGCGGCTGGTGGGACATGTGGACCATCTGCTCCAGGACAGCTCCGCAGGTGACGTTGCTGGCATCGCTGGTGAGGTATAAGGGCGCACTAGGGTCCTGGTGAGCCATGGTTACTACCTTCCCATTCCAAGTTATTTCGGTTTCCCCTTCAGGACCTGTGTCAAGGGGGAAATGATGCGGGCAATATCTAGGAAAAACCAGCGGTAGTAGTTTACTATCCCAATGAATTCTTGAAGGTCCTTGATCATCGTCAGTGTTGGAAAACTTCTGTACGGCATCCACCTTCGAGGCCATGGGGCACACGCCCGATGAGGAGATTTCGTGCCCGAGGAAGTCCACCTTCTCGGCATCGAATATGCACTTGTCAAACCAGATAACGAGCCTGTTCTCCTAAGCGTTTCAGCACAGCTAAAACCTGGCGAAGATATTCCTCTGGGGACCTGGAAAAAATTAAGATGTCGTCGACATAGCAGACGCAAATGGGCAGGTCTCCCAGGATGCCGTTCATCAAGCATTGGAAGGTGGCACCTGCATTCCTCAGGCCGAAGGTGGAGTAGTAGAAAACATAAGACCTGAACGGCATGACAATGGCCATCTTGGGGACGTCCTCAGGTGTACTGGGACCTGAAAATAGGATTTTAAAAGGTCTGTTTTGGTAAAGATTTTAGCTCTGTGAAGTGTCCCTGGTCAGGTTCTGCATGTTCAGTAGGGGATAGTGGTTGGGGGTCGTCACCAGGTTCAGGCACCAGTAGTCTCCGCAGGGTGAGGAGGCCCATGAGCACCCTCTTTGTGTCTTGTAGGCGGCCTGGTGGGAGTCGGCGGAACTTTGCGTGTGTGGGAGGACCTGTGGTTGTGATGTGATGAAAGATGCCATGCTTGGGCGAAGTTCTGGCCACCTGGTGGAGTTCTGGTTTGAAGACGTCGGGAAACTCCTGCAGGAGGCCGCCGTATCTGTGGGGGGTGATAGAGCAAACTGTGGGGATGCTTGGGTCTGCAGCAAGTGGGAGGGAACAGCATGTCCCCGTGTCGAGGAGGCGCTTGCAGCCCACAACCACAAGGAGCCCGTTTTGCACTACGAAGTCCGCCCCCAGGAGAGGGACCTTGACGTCTGTGACGATGAACGCCCAGGTGTACTTGCAACTTAGGATGGAGATTTTGAGGAGCTTTGTGCCTTAGGAGAGGATGGGGCTTCCGTTGGCGGCTACGAGGGCAGTTGTGGCATCAGGACTGCAGCTGCAGTCCTTTCCTGATGGCGGAAACACTGAATACATCGCCCTGGTGTCCACCAGCATCCTACGGCCGGAGATTGTGTCAGAGACATAGAATTCTATGGTGCTGGGAGTGGCCACCTTCGCCGTTTTTTGACTGGTAGGACCAGGGGCTCTCTCACCTCCTGTCATATTTTCCGAACCTCTGGTGGTAAAAGCACCAGGCTGTGCCGTCGCCCCGCAGCTGTGGGGGGCAGGGGGGGTGGTCTTCTTCTGGGTTACGGCGCTGATCTCCGGTGGCTTGGCTTCATCCATCACCGGACAAAGTGGCAACGGGAGGGGGCAGTGCTAAATTTGAGGTAAGGGATATGACATGCCTTAAAATGAAAGCGTTATAGGACTACTTGGAGGAAACAAGCATAGAAAGAGAATTCCTGGAGTGAAATAGCCATCTTGCCAAAATAGATGATATTGCAGATCCCCACTTCAGGATCAGAATGGAAATGGTTACCTAGGGGCGTTACGTGGCCTCCTTAGAGAAGTGGCTCTTCCACGAAAGAGTGGGTGGAACAACTTTCCAGATGAAGAAAGGGGATCGTCTATTGTAGAGAAGTGAAGCAGGCCTCCTTACTAAGGGTCTGGATACACGAGTGCTAAAAACTTCACGTTGCTGACACTGTTTAGCATTGAGTTTTTGGCCAGGCTACACAAGCGCTATTTTCAAAGCATTACTGAGTATCAAACAAGCATGATTAGTTCATTATATATGCTGTCCAAGTAGGATCTGTGACAGGTTTGTGCCTCGAAATCATTAGACATGCAAAGGAAAATGTGAGACACTGTTGGGTTCACCCTGCATTATCGGACAGACTCTACTGGTCCATTTCCCGTTATGTTTGGAAACCACCAAAAGCATGGCAACAAGTTTAATCTTTATAACAGCTATAATCATTCATTTTGGCATTATATAATGCCGGCCTGTTTTCAACTTCACGAATAAATTTGCTGTCTCTTATGGTACTGGAGTAGAGTGGCATCTGTAGATGAGCATGGGCAGCGCCCACAGGATATCTTCCAAGGGGGTCAAATCTTAAAACATACATAATGGTTTCCCATATAAATCAGACAAACACTTTTGACCCTTTGAACTAGCCGGATAATTTAAAAAAAAAAAAACAGTATCAACGCCTGTATTTCTTTGGTGTATGAAGAAATTATTTAATATATATGGTGATATAATTATTTATATATATATATATATCAGTATTATATGATATATATGTATATATATAGATATATATATAGTATATATATATATATATATATATATATATATATCGAGCTACGATGTCCTTTAATATCTAATTCACTCTACATCGGAATTAATATATTTTCATATATGCTTAACCGACAGGGAATTTTTTCTTGATAATAGACTTGCCTGAACCAGGGCGCGAACCCATGGAGCCTTTCAAATCCAGGAACGTCAGTGAAGCTTTTACCTACTCTTGCGGTGGTGTAGTAGGTATGAGCTTCACTGACGTTCCTGGATTTGAAAGGCTCCATGGGTTCGCGCCCCAGTTCAGGCAAGTCTATCATCGAGAAAAAATTCCCCTTCGGTTAAGCATATATGAAAATATATTAATTCCGAGGTAGAGCGAATTAGATATTAAAGGACATTGTAGCTCGATATATGTATATGAATCACGGAAATGTGATATGACTTATATATATATATATATATATATATATATATATATATATATATATATATATATATATATATAGATATATACATACACACACACACACACACACACATATATATATATATATATATATATATATATATATATATATATATATATATATATATATATATATATATATAATATGCAGTGGAATTGCGATGCCAATAATTTAAGTGGAGCAAGATGTACAAAAATATACAGAAAGTTACATTGACTTTTTTCAATAAATACTTCCATATACTGTTCAAATGAAATCAAACATTTCTAGAAAAAATAATGTCATACAATATGATAAGGATACCTTTAATTTACTAAAACAAAGAATAAACCGAAGAATGTAGTAAAATGTAATATATAAGTATATATATATATATATTATATATTAGTATATATATATATAATATATATGTATATATAAATATATATATCTATAGTATATATATAATATATAATAATATATATATATATGGTATCTATATATATTTTATTAAGTAATTGCGTACAGTACCCCGCGAGAAGTACATTGACGGAACTACCCTCAGAAAACCACTAGGAAAACTATCTATTAAAAAATAGCTCAGATATTGTATAATGATTATAATCATCTCAGTTTAAAACAAAAAAACTTCTTGATATGAAAACAGGAACGAGGCTAATGAACATAGCATATGCATCGAGTGTTTTCTACTTCTAAAAGCAAATGCCAATAGGGTTGACAACCTAGTTCCCTTTTTCAACCTGGATCCTTGGAAGCCCGCACGTAGGGACAAGGGGACCACTTAAATCCTGGAAAAGTTATATATATATAATATATATATATATATATCTATCTATATATATATATATATGTATATATTCATATATAATATATATACTATTCATTGCCGTCCTAGGAGCTGGGGTCCAGCAGCGGCGTTGCTGACGCCATCTGACGCTGTCATGTACAGAATTAGGTATTTTTAAATGTGTAACTGACCTGGCAGTTATATACATAGCTATATTCTCTGACGTCATGACGTCACGACAGACTTTTCGAAACTCGCGGCAATCGCCGACCATCGGTCAGGTGAGCGTTACCTGTACGCCCTCTAGATAGTTACCTGGAAACCCCATATTTTCTCTGTCGCCCAAGCCGGCAACTTCGTTGTTGTGGGCTCCTCGATAGGTCTTTCGTACTCGCTAGAGTATTTCATCGTTGGGTGAAGTATTTTATTGGCTTTCGCTGTTGTTGACTTGGATTGATTTTGGATTTGTTTTTGGATTACTCAATTAACAATGTCGAACTCGGGAGTTGTGTATAGAGTCTGCTGTAAAGGGGGGTGTAGGGTTAGAATTCCCAAAGCTTCTCTTGATCCCCACACACTTTGTGTGAATTGTAGGGGTAGAATTTGCACTTTTGAGAATAGATGTGATGAGTGCTTGATTTTGGATGATAAGGAGTGGAAGGAGTTGGACAAGTATGTCCGTAAGCTCGAGAGAGATAGAATTAGAAGAACTAAGAGTTCCCTTTCCCGTTCATCAACGAATCAGGAAGTGGTAGATAATCCCATAGTTCCTTCCCCTGCTCCTTCTGAGCGTAATTTAGTAGAAGTATCAGCTCCCGAACCTGTCTCCGAGTCGGGGGCGAAGGACTCAACTTTTGCAGGTATTCAAGCGGTGCTTGAAAAAATGGGATAACAGATTGCCTCTCTTACTGAGCAGGGCAATCGCACTTGGACTGTCTTAAGTGGTTTAAGTGCAGGTGCTAAAGTCAGTGTAAGTGATAAGTTTAGTGTTAGTGACAGTGTAGTGGAGGGTGCGTCCGATCGGTCCTGTCGCGCTCCTAGACCCAGACCTCTTACAAGCTCCCGGACCCATGGGAGACGTAAAGTCGAAAGTCTAAGGGAGGCGAGAGGCTCTAGTGTCCGGTCGGGCGTGCCCTCAAACAAACCTGCTGACGCTTTGAAGGTTGCTTCAGACAGCCGTAGAAAAGGCACGTCGAGTGTGTTTGGTTCGTCATGCGATGACGTCTCCCCGCGTCGAGGATGGCGACACTCTACTTCCTCTCGTCCTCTCAAGAGGAAATTACCTCGTGTTTGTGAGGTCTCATCAGATGAGCAACTGCCGGGCTGCAGTCACTGGAGTTCTCCGGAGAGGTTTTCGTCATCGGAAGCCTCGCCAGCTAAACAGAGCAAGACAGCGCTTTCGATGCACGCTCCTCTTCCTCCTTCGACTTGGGAGGATTTACCTAGGAAGCTTCCTACCAAACGTCCTCAGGAAGCCTTAGAAGGATCGACTCCTCCGGCTGCAGTTCGTGCGGGCGAATCTGACGAGTTACCCTCTCCCTCGAGGGACAATGAAGCCAAGAATATGCTGCAAGATATGCAACAGCAGCGGTCTGTTCTTATGGAAAAGCTGCAAGAACCCAAGCGTCAGTCTGACGCCCAGGGAGTGATGAAGACTTCGCAAAGCGTCAACACCAAGAAGAACACAGACAACCAGGACACTTCCGATTTACTCGGACATGACGCTTCCGAGCGTGACGCCAGCGCGCGTAAGAGCAAAGAGCGTGACGCCAGCGCGCGTAAGAGCAAAGAGCGTGACGCCAGCGCGCGTGAGAGAGAAGGACGTGACGCCGACGCTCGTAAGCATGACGCCTCGGCGGTTTCTGGTGCCAAGGAACGCATCGAGACCAATGACGCTCCGGCTTTGGCTTTAACTACATCATCCGATGCGGAACGAGACAGAGAGAGACCTTCGGAGATGTTGGAGGTAGTTTCGGAAGAGGAGACGAAAGAACAAGTTCCTCCTTCCGACTATAAGACTCTTATGCTTCTGTTTCAAGAGCTTTTTGAAACGGATTTCAAGCCCGCAGCACCTCGTTCTCCCCTGTCTCAGTTCCTTTGTGGAAGAACCCAGAATAAGACTGCCTTTACTAAGATGGTTCTTTCCATTTCGGCCAAGAAAGCGCTTGCGAAGATGAACGACTGGATGAAAGAGAAAAAGGAGCGAGGCAAAACTGCTTTTGTTTTTCCTCCTGCAAGATTGGCTTCAAAATCCAGCGTTTGGTACGAGACTGGGGAAGTTCTGGGCCTGGGAGTACCTGCCTCCTCTCAGGCAGACTTCTCCAGTATTGTCGATGCCAATCGTAGACATGCCTTAACAGCAGCGAAGGTGATGTGGTCGATGCAAGAGTTCGATCATTTACTGAAGGGCGTGTTTAGAGTGTTTGAGGTCCTGAACTTTCTAGACTGGTCTCTGAGTGCTCTCGCCAAGAAAGTGGAAGAGAAGGATTCAACGGACATTTCTAACCTTCTGAGTGTGATGTCTTGTATGGACAAGGCTTTACGTGATGGAACTAATGAAGTGGCAGCGATTTTCACGGCAGGGATCGTGAAGAAAAGGTCCCTTCTCTGCTCCTTTACAGCTAAAGGGGTCAAACAGGTACAAAGAGCAGATCTTTTGTTTGCCCCCTTTGCAAAATTTCTTTTTCCACAGGAGATATTGCCACTTCATTGACTCAGAAGACCACACAGGACCTAATATCGAAGGCTGCCAGTGGGGTTTTGCCTTCTTCGTTTGCGGCCAAGAGAGCGAGAGAGGAGAAGCAACCACAACAGTTTTTTCGAGGAAAACAGCCCCGAGGGACGTCGGGAACTTCTAGAAAGCCCTCCAGAAAAGGTGGCAAGCTTCCTTCCAAAAGGAGGCCATGATCAGACAGTCCTTCAGACACAAATAGGAGCCAGGCTTTCTTTGTTTTGGGAAGCCTGGAGGGACAGAGGGGCGGACAACTGGACCCTTCAGATACTAAGGGAGGGCTACAAGATCCCTTTTTACGCCAAACCTCCCATAGTTTTAGATCCCCTCGACTTAACAGCGAATTACAAGGACAGCAGCAAGAGATTCGCGTTAAAAGAACAAGTAGAGCTTATGCTCTTAAAAAAGGCGATAGAACGTGTTTCACCCCAAGAGAATCCGGGGTTCTACAATCGACTGTTTTTGGTACCCAAGAGCTCGGGAGGATGGAGACCCGTTCTGGACGTCAGTGCTCTAAACGCCTTCGTCATGAAGACGAAATTCACGATGGAGACAACGCAATCAGTGCTATTGGCGTTGAGACCGGGAGATTGGATGGTCTCATTAGACCTACAGGACGCTTATTTTCATGTCCCAATCCACCCAAGCTCTCGGTAGTACCTCAGGTTCTTATTCGAAGGAAGAGTATTCCAGTTCAGGGCTCTTTGCTTCGGGCTCAGCACAGCGCCACAAATATCCACAGCTATTATGGCGAATGTAGCCAAATGGCTACACGAAGGGGGGATCCGCATTTCTCTTTATCTGGACGATTGGCTTCTCAGGGCCAACTCCAAGAAACAGTGTCTGGAGGACATGAAAATAACCCTGAACCTAGTACGGGAACTAGGGCTAGTGGTGAACCTGGAAAAGTCTCACCTAGAGCCCTCTCGCTCGATCATTTATTTAGGAGTTCTGATGAACTCTCAGGATTTTCGGGCTTCTCTCTCCCAGGAGAGACAAGACCGATGCCTGAATCGGGTGCAGGAATTCCTGGGGAGACAACAATGTTCGGCGAGGGAATGGAGTAGTCTTTTGGGGACCATTTCCTCGATCGAACAGTTCGTCTCACTGGGAAGACTGCACCTCAGACCTCTGCAATTTTACCTCAACAGAAATTGGAAAAGGAAGGAACAAAGGCTTTCAGACACCTTCCCAATTTCAGCAGAGGTCAAGAAAGACTTGATGTGGTGGCTGGATCCAGCGAAGCTGGGAGAAGGAGTTTCACTTCAGCAATTGAATCCACAGCTAATACTGTTCTCAGACGCATCAGACCTAGGCTGGGGAGTGACCCTGGGGAACAGGGAAATTTCAGGAAGATGGAGCGAAACCGAAAGAAATTGGCATATCAACAAGAAAGAGCTGATGGCAGCTTTTCTAGCTCTTCAGGCATTCGAGGAATGTGTGGCAGGCAAAGTAGTGGAAATAAGCATGGACAACGTGACTGCTCTAGCGTATGTCAGGAAACAAGGAGGCACCCACTCCTTTTCTCTGAACGAGACAGCCAAGAATCTGTTGCTATGGGCAAAGGACAGAAATATCGTCCTCCAGACGAGATTTGTACAAGGAGAATTAAATGTCAGAGCGGACCTCTTGAGCCGGAAAAATCAGGTCCTGCCAACAGAATGGACTCTCAAGTTAGAGGTATGCAAATTGCTATGGAGGTTATGGGGGCAACCTTCCATAGACTTGTTTGCAACCAACAAGACAAGGAGGATGCAGACGTTCTGCTCACCGGTGCCGGATCCACAAGCGGTAGCAGTAGACGCGTTCCTCATGAACTGGGAAGGACTGGATCTGTACGCCTTCCCGCCCTTCAAAGTGATACACAAAGTATTAAAGAAGTTCGTGCAGTCCGAAGGAACCAGAATGACCCTGATAGCCCCGTACAGGCCAACGCGAGACTGGTTCGCAGAGATGTTGCAGTGGCCAGTGGAAGTTCCAAGAACCCTTCCGTTGCTTCCAGACCTGCTCAACAGCCCCACTTCAAACGGTATCACAGGAATACCCGCGCTCTTCAGCTAACTGCCTTTCGACTGTCGAAAAGCTCCTTAGAGCTAGAGGCTTTTCGCGAGAGGCAGCTAAAGCTATCGCCAGATCAAGAAGGGCTTCGACCATCAATGTCTACCAGTCGAAGTGGGAGACTGGTGTAAGGAGAAGAAGGTATCCTCGTCCAACACATCTGTGAGCCAGATCGCAGACTTCCTTCTTCACTTAAAACTTAAAGTAGGTCTAGCCACTACTACAATTAAGGGATACAGGAGCATGCTGGCATCAGTCTTTAGACATAGAGGACTGGACTTGTCTAGGAATCAAGATCTTCACGACTTAATTAGATCTTTTGATACTATGAAACAAAAGAGTGAACAACTACCAGGATGGAATCTGGACGTAGTACTAAGGTTTTTAATGTCTGACAAGTTTGAGCCGATCCAGGAGAGCTCGTTCAGGAATTTGACCAGGAAGACTCTTTTTCTAGTCACTCTCGCTACTGCAAGGAGAGTAAGCGAGATTCAAGCTATGGACAAAAGAGTAGGAATTAGTAGATCTAAAGCGGGTTGTTCAACCACTTTAGGTTTCTTAGCCAAGAATGAAACCCCATCCAATCCTTGGCCTAGGTCTTTTACGATTCCCAGCCTTGGAGATTTTGCAGGTCAGGAACGTGAAAGGACTCTTTGTCCGGTAAGAGCATTACAGTGTTATCTGCACAGGTGCAAGGACGTTAGAGGGACTTTTGACAACTTATGGTGTTCCGTTAAAGATCCCAAAAGGCCTATGTCAAAGAACGCTTTAGCCTTCTTTATTAGAAGTGTGATTCAAGAAGCTCACACGGAGTGCAATGAAACGCTTTACAAGGCTTTAAAGGTAAAGGCCCATGAAGTGCGAGCAGTCTCGACGTCAATGGCGTTTAGAAAGAATCAGTCCCTTAAAGCCATTTTAGACGCGACATACTGGAGGAGCAGCTCCGTATTTTCTTCTTTTTATCTGAAACAAATAGAAACGGTATATGAAGACTGCAGAACCCTTGGACCGTTCGTAGCCACTGGCTCGGTGTTAGGTGAAGGAGTTGATACCTCTAATCCTACATGTTAGACCCTTGATGTTATTTTTATGGTTGTCTGTTGAAGGTTAGGGGAAACCTTCAACAGTCTAGTGTATATGTGTGTTTTTTCAATCTCTTGTATGCAAGGATTGGATGGTTAGGTGGTCTTTGTCTGTTTAAGCCCATGTCAAGGGCATAGGTGGTTTTGTCGCATAGAGGTCACGTCCCGTCGACAAACCCCTTCGAGCTCATCAGCTGCACAGGTCACATCCCTTAGCTGGAGCTCCTAAGGAGAGCAGACTAAAGAGGCAGTACTCGTCAAGTCAGCTTCCTTAGCAGGTAAGAATCTTTCGTTACCTATCAAGTAGTTACCTTACAACGATGTTGCTGTCTTTGACCCTCCTCCAAAGGTGTCAATCAGCTATATATATAACTGCCAGGTCAGTTACATATTTAAAAATGATATTTTTATTTTAAGATAAATTTTTAAATATACTTACCTGGCAGTTATATACAATTAGAAACCCACCCACCTCCCCTCAAGAGACTAGAGGGCGAGAAAATCTGGGGTTTCCAGGTAACTATCTAGAGGGCGTACAGGTAACGATCACCTGACCGATGGTCGGCGATTGCCGCGAGTTTCGAAAAGTCTGTCGTGACGTCATGACGTCAGACTATAGCTATGTATATAACTGCCAGGTAAGTATATTTAAAAATTTATCTTAAAATAAAAATTTCATTTTATCAGCACTTCGATGATGGCCTGTTATTTTCTCGCCCCGTCCACCTTTTTAGATGCTCTTCGGGAGGAAACTATCCTCTTCATTACATTTTAACGTTCAATGAGGAGGAACACCGTTCAGGTGTTCGAAAGTCTTTGTTATATATTATTACATAGAAATATATTTTTAATATATAATTGTGGATATTTTTTAACAATTTGTTTTCACGAAACTGTGAATTTCTTAACATGCTTTTCAATGGAAAACCACTAATTTGGACTACGCTAGCGTTATTAGCGTTGCGTTAGGACTCGTTACGTGGGCGTCAGGAATTTCCTAACGTCACTGTCGACGTTAATAGCACGCGCTACTAACGCCTTGTCTGTGACTACACGAGACGCTAATGGCGCCTAGCTGCTAGGACGGCATTGAACAGGCTAGACCTCTGGGCTCCTCTACAAGGGCGCCCGCGCATATGGACACATATGGACAAGGGGGAACACTTGCCCCCTCCTGAAATCCTGGAAAAATTATATAGATATATATATGTATACATATATATATATATATATATATATATATATATATATATATATATATACATATATACTCCAGGATTTCATAAGGGGGCAAGTGGCCCCCTTGTCCCTAAGTGCGAACGTCCAGGGACCCAGGTTGAAAAAGGGAGCTAGCTTGTCAACCCTATTACCATTTGCTTCAAGAAACAGAAAAGACTCCACTTATATGCTACGTTCATTAGCCTCGTTTCTGTTTTCGTATTGATGTCTGTTCCAAATATAATAACAAGTCCATTGAGATGATTATAATCATTATACCATATCTGAGTTAGTTCACAAAATTCTTCAAGAGCGGACATAATTCTTTCGTTGATGAAATTAAGTTATGGCAATATACTCTTACTGTTTTGCCTAGACAGAACATTTTGTCTTGTTCTTATTAAAGAATAATTAGCTAATGAAGCTTTTATTCCTCTCCTGCTGTCTCAGTTATGTGAGGTTCGAAGTTCCATGTACGTTGTAGCATCTGCCCAAGAAATATTTGCAGAAATCTGCACATAAAGGATGCCACTATTAAACACTATATCTCTTGTCCATTTACATTTATTAATATGCTTAGTTTAGATTTTTTCCAAATTTTGACATTGGACATAATACAAGTTAATCTCTTTTTTTTTTTTATCTAATTCCTTGTATATTATCCTTTTTTATCCGGGCACGTTGGAAAGATGTTGAAAGTTAGAGCTGGCGAATACATTAAGAAACGTTTACTTTCATAAAAGCTTTCTTGGTTAACATCTTTCTCTAGTTATTCATTTCTTCTGAATTCTTCTGAATAGAAATTAATTAAAATTAGTTTCACATGTATGCATAGACCTACTACCACAAGCATATTGTAAATAGCTGAAAGTATAGGAAATATGAAAGGGGACTTTCTCGTTTAAGTCTGTTTCAGATATTTTTACAATAAAAACCTGCTCTGCAATCAGGAGTTGTTCTTTGACAGCTGCAACAATCATACATTGTGTAACACGAGTGTGTCCAAATATTTTAGGGAATGAAAAAAAAAAGTAAACTTGAACAGAAAATGTTCTTTAAACATATGCATTTTAAGGGTTCGGTTGTCGGTGAGGGCAGCGACGGACTGGCCATTTGGAGAAAGGGGACTTTTCCCCTTGGGCCGGTAATTAAAAGGGGCCTGTGGGTCGGTCTATAGCAAAAAAAAATAAATAATAAATAAATTTAATAAAAAATACAAATTGAAAATTTAAAAAAAAGTTAGAAAGAAAACTTTAAAATCTGAAGAATAAGGGAACAAAAAAAACACAGAAAGAGAGAGAGAGAGAGAGAGAGAGAGAGAGAGAGAGAGAGAGAGAGAGAGAGAGAGAGAGAGAGAAGGGGGGGTTGAAAGGCGGGACATGAATCTCATCGCCAGCACACCTTAATGCAGCCATTGCAAGAGAGTAATCCTAAAATGTCCCTATAAATGGTTGTTCCGATAATTTTATCAACATTTTCTGTAAGCAATCGTTCATTAACCATCAGCCAGCATACAATATGCCATCTTTTCCATTTCATTATTGCTAACTGGTTGGGCAACACAGTCAGAATTCTATGATTATACAGACACACATAAATATATAATAAAGATCATTACAATAAAAAAACGCTGTTCAGTAGGGAATTACATTGCAGTTTTTATCAGAGAATCTTATAAGCGAATGATTATTTGGGCGAATGAAAACAAAAGTTCTCGCCATTAACGCCTCTCTCCAATCGGAGAAACTCGCTGGTGGGCTAAGAAAAATATTTGGAAACTTTGGCAAGCCTGATACTACCCTATACACAGATGTTCTGCTAACTTTGGCTGCCATACAAGAACATGAAAATATGGAATCAGATGTTCGCAGCAAAGCCAAAGCATACATTGAATCACTACTCAAACATGAAGCCATACTGACTACTCAAATATTTCTTCGTATATTTGACCAGACTACTCCCCTTTCGCAATATTTGCAAACAAACAGAATGGATATTCTCTCTGGGTAAAGAATGATTGCTACTACTAAAGAGAGTCTGGATAAAATAAACAGAGATTTTGGAGGTATTAAGGTGGCTGCAGATCATTTTGTTTGTTGGGCTAATGAACAGCTAGAAGATGAAGAGAACGTAGATTTGGAGTTGGAGGTGCAGATAGAATTGCCACTGAAAAGAGTTAGAAAGAAGA
>NC_087213.1:38883136-38988136 GCF_015104395.2 Macrobrachium nipponense
TGCTATTATTATTATTATTATTATTAGTAGTAGTAGTAGTAGTAGTAGTAGTAGTAGTAGTAGTACTGTTACTAATAATAATAAAAATAATAACAAAGATAACAATAATGATAACAATACTAATAATAGTTGCAATATTGATGTTGATGATACTATTGCACAGATAAGAATAAAAACTGCTACTACTACTACTACTGCTGCAACTATGATCATTATCATCATCATTATCATTTTTATTTGCATTTTTCAAGTACCTAAACATATTTCCAAATATATTACCAAACCAATCTACTAAGAAATTATGATGGGGCCAGATGGGCCCCCAATCACAGTGGGCCCAGGTGCATTGCACCTCCTGCCCCCCCACCCCCAGTATAGTTCCGCCACTAATGTCAGCGGTTGTGGTGATATGACTTTTTTATCACTTCATTTCGTTCACATCAATTTTGCTTTATGGAAAATAGTTTTATGCAATAATTTAACATGATGTTCCATAGATATCAGTGACGGTTTTTAACATCATTACATAAGGATTCTTCCATCTTTGAAAAGAAAAATAGATTAATAGGGCATAATCGTGCATCAGGTACGTAACGAAATACTATGAAACTGCTAATTCTAATTGGTGCGTGTTAGCCACATTTCTTAAAAACTGTTGCAAATCACTATTTGAAGATACATTTATGTTCCTTTCTAGGAAATAAATTAAAAATATCATTTGAAATTTCAAAAATGTCTACTGACATCGAGTTTATAATATATAATCTATGGTGTATGGATATATATATATATAATATAAAGTATATATATATAACTATATAGATATATATATATAATATATATATATATATATATATATTATATATATATAGAATGTGTGTGCGCTCAGTATTCTGTAAAATTAACCGTCTTTTGTGCCCTGTAAAGGTAAGTGTCGTCACTGAACCTCACGTGGTCCTCTGTAAGCACTAATAAAAGATGTGTGCAGCGTCCTTTCCGGCCCTGGCTCTGCAGCCACTTGACTTCCATTCCCGCTCATTTTCTTCACTCTTGCTGTCCAACCACTTCAGCTCCCTGTTTTCACTGTCTGTAAGCGGTGAACGGCCGGAAGTGCCCCAGTACAGTGCGTAGCGTGAGAGTCTAAATTTCATAATATCAGATATATTTGATTAATCTAGCAATAATTTTTCATTTTATATATTGCAGCTCATTATTATTATTTCTATCTATGACATCAGACATTCAATGTACGCCATTTCCCTAATGCAATGACTTCAAATGCTACTGTATAACATTTGACTTCAAACAAACGCATGACCCTGATTATGAAGTGACCTATAAGCTCAGTGTTCGAGCGAACTGACCTCTGGACACTGCTCTGTGTGACGACATGACTTTGTGACCTCAACAGGATGACAAGAACTATTTCCGTTCGGAAGCAGCTCTCCTGCAGCAGCTGCACCACCCACGCATTGTGCTCATGATGGGCGTGTGCACCTCCTCAGCTAGACCTTCCATGCTGCTGGAATACCTGGCTGGAGGCACCCTGTACAACCTCATTCACACCCAAACGTGAGTACTGGCAGGTTTTGCCGCTGCATGTCGTTAGTGGAACTGTAAACTACAGTGCAATGTGCATGGTCCCTCAGATGTCATTCAATATGCAAATTCAATTCTCTTAACATTGTGAAATTTTCGAGTTGTTTGGAATCGTATCATACTTTTTCATATTTCGTTAACTACAATTTATTTTGATCACAACTTTTTATACATCGAGGTCACGTTCATGCTGTGTTGTAAGGATAGCAAAGTAGTGTTTATATAAACATTTCATTTTCCCAGAATATATTTGTGCTAATTAAGGTAAAGCAATTTTCAGATATGTAGCGCCATCAAGTCTGAAGCATTAACTCAAAGAATTTGACTGATTTAAACATTAACCTAGAATTCCGTTTTCCGAATAGGTTTCTGATGAGTAGATTTATAAAAATATAAGTTATGATTATTAGATGAGTTTCTTTTCAAGATGCTAGTGGAGATGTGAAGCCTGTCCCAAGGGTTACAGTAAGTTTTGAGAATGTTTAGACACATCTTAGTTAAGGTTCGTCTTTGAGAGCTATGAAGAACGAGTATGTTTTTCAGAATTGCAGACGTAGCACTTTATAGTTGGTCATCATATTCATCTCAGTATGTTTGAATTTATTGTTCTTTATGACAGATTATGGTAAGTACAGAGCTGCATGCATGCCATATTATATCCTATAAACCACTTTTTGAGTAAATTTAGAATTGACTTAGATCATGATAGTTTTTGTGTTAAATGTTCTCATATTCCTTTCAACCTCTCTACCTATTTTGTTTTCACGTCACTCTTGTAGAAAAAAACTTTACCAAAGACCGACTCAGCCTGAAGTGCGTAGAGGTCTGGACTATATACTCATTCATATTTTCATATGTTTAGCATTTCTTTCACTAACACAAGGTAAAACGATATAATTAATTCATGCTATAATAACTGCTACGCAGATAGGGATAGGATGACCTTTATTTGACAGGAAATACGAAAAATACAAGATATGTAACAAAGAGACAACAAAAGCACATTTGAATTACGAAACAAAGGAGGAAAAATATGCGAATTAAATATATACCAAACATACAGTGTCCCTTTTAGGTCTGCGCAGTTTCATAAATAAAGTATACTAAAGGATTATGGCCTTACTTGAAATAGTCATCCTCAGATGTAAGGCGAAAAATATCAGCTAATACTTGAGCACGCTCCTTTACACAGATGAAATGCTATGAAGGTAAATACCAGCAATGCTTTTCTTCCTGTTTTACGGTATCATATAACCATAATATAAAACAAACTCAAAGAACAACCGACTGAACATTATCAAACCTAAGAACTAACTGAAGATGAAGGTCTGTGGTGTTTCCATTAGGGCAAAAGTATAGGGATATTATTCACATTTGAAGGCCAAAAGTAAAGGGGACACTTCAGTGAAAAATAAAATGACAAATGACGTCAATTTTTTGTCACTTTCTCCCTTGTTGCTGGTGGATAACAACTCCTTTGCCCTAGCTTCTAGTTTCTCTTGCTGTCGCATTTCCCTTTCGTGAATGGTAAGATAAAGCAAGAATTTTTTTAGTCACTTAGAAACTAGCGTAGACATTTTCAAAATGGTTTACTATACGTCACAGTATTGTTAAAATTCTATGGAGTAAAAGCTCTTTCTATGAGGACTGGTAAAAGTAAATTTGTTTTAGTGCCTCAAGAGAAATCCATATCATAATATCATTCTACGGTTTGCCATTTTAATCCTTAATTGTCCGAATTTACAATACATATCTTTTTAACAGAAGAGATAGGCTGGACCACGCAGCATACTTCGTAGTGGCCAAAGATATTGCCCAGGGCATGAATTACTTACATCGACACGATCCTCAGGTAAGAGGGGTTTGGTAGTCGCTGTCTTTCCTAATGCTTTCCAGGCACTAGAACATGTTCTTTTTCGTTACAAACACCTAAAAATACCATCATCATGATTAATGAACATCATTGTTATCAACCATTCATGTGTCGTTGACACTTCCCTTTCACGTGTTAATTTGTATTATTTCTTTTTTTCTTTTTTACATCAAAGAATAAGTTAATGTAATGGATGCAGAATTTGACAAACCATTTTCAATAGATTAAATCATACTGGAATTCCAATATAAGGAATGGATGGGTTATAAGCAGTAAAACATAAGTAGATGAGTAAATGGTTTTCTCGGCTTAAAGTGATGACAATGTCATGGATTCTGAACAAGGTCCTGAATTTTATGATGTTTCTTACTTTTTTTCTTTTGTTTATATATTTACTATGAATTTTATCACATCACCGTGATTCATATGCAAGCTATAATCTAAAATTTTCCTTTACACTAGCAAATAATTCCTCCATTTCATATAGTTTACATATACATGTAATTACGCACTTTACCTCTCAGGTTCTCCATTTGGATTTGAAATCAATGAATGTGTTGCTTGACTCGTACATGCGAGCCAAGATAGCAGACTTTGGGTTTTCTATACTGAGACGCTCGAGGGCCGGTTCACCTGCACAACGGGGGTCAATCAGGTACGCTTGCACTTCCCTTACAGTAATATCTCTAACTTCTTATTTAGCATCATAATTTGGGGTGCGTACTTATAGATCCCACTGTGGAAGTATCTGCTGGATAGAAAATTAATTTTTCCTTGAACTCTAAACGTTAAGACTTCTTAACTTGACGGATATTATTTTGTAATGAGCTACAACGATAGTAGTGTATGCGATGTAATGAGATCTTTGTCTTCCTATTGTTTGTTCAACATCTAAAACTTTGCAAACATGAGAGCTATGATCTTTTGAAGGGGAACGCCTGCATGGATGGCCCCGGAGCTGCTGACAAAAGGAGAGGTGTCTGCGAAATGCGACGTTTACAGCTTTGCCATCATCTTGTGGGAAATGTTGACTTCCAGTCATCCCTTCAAAGGTTTAGATATATTCCAGGTAAGTCATTATCACGAGAGGATTAAGAAATCCAGTGGGTTAGGTAAACACCCCACCCAGAACTCAAGTCTTTAATTTCATTGCTAGAACTATAAAAAGATTTCGTTAAGTTTAGGAGAGTAGAATTATATAAACTTCTTCATAGTCCAAAGGCACTTAAAGCTCAGACAGTAAGATAAACTTTGCATTAAGTAGGGTGTTGTTATTTGGCGTTGAAATTGTTGTACCTGTTGTCGGTGATGGTAACTGAATGACAATAAGTCTTGCCTGTTCCTTGATCGGTTGTGAATTGCTCTTCTAATGAACTGACCATTCTCGTTCATCACTTGACCTATTGTTAAGAACACGCTTAGTAATAAACGTGTCATCAGATCTTTTTTATTTGAATCGTTTGGCTTGGTAGATTGAGGTGTAAGATTATCTGCATTTCCAAGCATTTTTATATAAATAACCTTTCTCATTTTTTATTATTGTAGTACGGGTTAATTTCAGTTGTGAATATCCTCGTAAAGAACTGAATTTCCCGATGTGTGATTTAGGAAAAAGTAAGGAGTAATTCAAAACAGGGTAAGATCACCTTCATGTTAGCAGTTACTAGCATCAAATATAAACGACGTACTAATCGAGTAAATTCGGAGGACTGACTTTGTGCACTGCTTGCAGATGCCTTCCCAACCAGGTAAATGGTACAGTCAAGGTATGTCTAAGTCATCAAAAGCGTCGGTTAACCATTCAGGTTGTACTGAATTTCTGATTCAAAGCCTTAAGTCTTAAGAGTTAGCAGTACCACAGTCATGTAGTTTTTCTTTTGTTTCACGCTGACACCCATGGCGATTACCAATTGGCCATCCAAGAGAAATTCTGGATTGTTAGTGTATAAATGGTCTAAGAAATAATGGGCTAGCTGGTGCCCTAGTCAATAAAGAACATGTTTCTTATCTTGAAAGATGAAATATCAAGTCATAGAGGATAGTATACGAATTTTCTAAGAAATTTTATTACTCATCTTGAATATATCTACCTAAATAGACTTCAAGCCCGTAAAAAAAGACAATGTAGGTATCTTAGAATTTCAATAATAATACAAAATATCTTCCTTAGGTATCTTTTAGTATTTAGAATAGGGCCATGGTGCAAATGAAAAGACTGTCGCGTGATTTTGAAACCTGAATTTTTTTCTGGATGTTACTCCAAGGGTAGATAATTAGAATGAGAATACTATAGATTAGTCATTTCCCATTCAAGTTTTATTTTCTTTTGTCAGATTAATGCCATTGTTTCATTAACACTATAGTTTACCTCTCTCTCTCTCTCTCTCTCTCATATTGTTTATGAACCAGCTCTTACTTCAAATTGTAGAAGTCATAGTTCTTCTGTATGTCTCTACATGTATCTCATATTACTATTTGACCAAACTAAGTAATAATCTCCTCTTCGGCAACTCCACTTATAATCTTATCATTGATTCATTTCCCACTGACAAAAATGTTTCTGACAAATGCTTCGTTCCTTATATTTTTCATTTTCTGTGTTATTAGTTCCCATTTCAGTTCCCCAGGGCAAACACATCACATATATACTGTGCAGTCACAGTGGTATAGTATATATATATATAGATATATATTATATATATATATATATATATATATAATTATATTTATATATTTTATATATATTTATATAATTTTTTTTTCAAATATAAGCAGCAATATGGTAACGATAGTCTTAAGGTGATGTTAATAATGTATAACTGATAGCAAGCACAGGAATTTTAAATGTAATAACTCATGTTCTGAGAGCAAGATGTCATTCTTTTTATCAGATAATGGAGAGAACTGAGTCAGGGGGACGACCAACGCTTCCTGTGTCAAGAATGTCTAGAGAACTGAAGGAACTTATCACTTCTTGCTGGGCCCAGAATCCTTCACTTAGGCCAAGTTTTGAAGAGATATTGGGGGCTTTAGAGACTGCTGCTGTACCATCTTCCTGGCGAGGGCTTCTCCACAAAGCTAATATCAAGTCATCACAGCTTTCTGATGTAGCTGCTGCAAGGTTAGATTTTATTTATAGATTTAAATGCCTTTATAGACAGTATCATACTGTTTCAGTGCAGTATGCGACTCTTGATACAAGAGCCAAGTGTCCAAAAGTGGTTAATCTTTATATTAAGGATTCACATGAATTTAATGAGAAAAATTGCATAAACCCAACGAGCTTCTTCCTGTTTTCTAGGACCATCATCAGTGTAGTTGAACAAAGTGTAGAGCTGGTACGACGCTCCCTCCAACAACAGAGAGCTAGTAAAAACCGGGAACTAAAAGGAAGGGAACTAGATGAGAGTGAGAATATGGCAAATGTTTATGATACACTGGAAACTGATATTGGTAATTTAATAGACATTGTTAAGCCACAGCCACGACTAAAGGGTACATATCATAAGATTTTTTTTTTTTTTTTTTTTTGCCATTTGAGCACAGTATACTGTTCACTATGTTTCTAATTAGTCCCCCTAATTTACAATACTCATGGTGACATTAATGCTTAATATCTTAAAATTTCCTAGTTTACATTATTTTTCTAAATTTATTTGTTTTGGATGATCTGAAGAAGTTGCAGAGGAAGATAATTTTGTTCATGTTACATTAAAGAGTGTTTCATTATTCCAAAATCTAGGTGTGTCATCTTCAAGAGGCATGAAAGATGAGTCCCCTAGTCGACAAACTTCCCCATACCGCAGATCTTCACCCACCAGACATCCATACTCACGAGATACATCTCAAGGTAGAGGTCATAACCTCAAGAAGAGCCAAGTAAGGGATTTCAGTCCTCACAAAGAGGCCATTAGAGAGTCTTCAAGCAAAGTCTCCAGGACAGCTCTTGGTGATATAAACAGAAGGTTATCTGTTAAAGAACTTAGAAACTCGAGTGTTGAACATAGAAACAGATTAGACCGCAGCAGGCAGAGGAAAAAAGACAGTCATTCTGAAGAAGTTGCCCGGTACAGAAATGACAGGCTTAGCTCGGAGAAGTTTGCAAAAGAAAATGACAGGCGTAGAAAAGGCCGAGAGAGAGATCAACTAGGAGTGCCTGATATTCCAAAAGTTAGAAATAAATCTAACAGGGACTGTGAATTTTATGGCATTCAGGAGAACTGGGAATATGAAAAGAGTAACTTTAACCGTGGTAAAAAAGAACCAAAGCAGATAATTGAACGAAGTAGTAACAAGGCCAAAGCAGGGAAGAAAAAACGGTCAAGAAGCCTGGAGAGCAGTGTCAGATACAATGATGTTCATATGGCTGTTAGAAGTCCAGTTAGACAACATGGTGGAGGAAGTGACAGACACTCAGACTTGCCCAGGGATAGAAATTATAAAAAAAGATATTACAGAGAACAGAATCTCTCACCTGAGCAAAGGGGGTTATCAAAAAATCACCAAAAGAATTATGAGAGGCTAGCAGACAGTAGAGACAGTCTTGGGGATAGCCAGAATGAGTCTTGGACTAGCATTGAAGGTAGCAGTTATGGGGATTCCAACAATCCTTTAGATGAGTTCGAGGATCATTATTCAGAAAAGGTCAAGCGAAGATATTCACCCAGTCCTAGAAGAGCTTCCCCTCAGCGTCACCTTTCACCATCTCGCAAAGTGAGTCACCACTCACCTGAGCAACCTGATTACAGCTACAGTCCAGAGAGACATCGTTCTCCTCGCAGTCCAGTCCGAAGGAGGGTAACAGACTCTCGGTCGCATTTTGGCCCATTGATGGTGACATCTGAACAGCTGTTAAGTCAAAAACAAAGGTTGCGTCCTGTACGACCATCTGAATTGTCTGATTTAACAAATATGCCCGAGAACTCTCTCAATGACATATCAGTTATTCTCAAAACTGCCATCACAAAACGTCGTAATGCCTTTGATGAAGGAATGAGTGGCCGAGACTCTTTCCGATCTGATTTTGAGTGGTCTGACTGGCACTAATGGTAGATAATCTCGCTTGTCTCCAAAGTATGGGATGTACTATAAGGCACGACCAGATTTAGTTTCAGAGCTTTTTTTTCATACGATTAGCATCTTTACACTCATGGTAATATTGAAGGTGATTTTATCGATTTAATAATAAAATGTAAGTAGAATGATTATTTAATGACCATTCTACTTACAACGAATGACATAAATGGCTCTAAGTAGTTATGTACACGTTGGATAAATATTACTCACCCTTCCTGATATTGACTTTGTAATGGACATTAGAACAACGTTTTAGTATACTCGAAAAAAAACTTAGAATCTTTTGCCAAAGTCAAAAAAAGTCATGATCGTTACTGCTCTAGAGTTCTTAGCTAGTGAAGGATCGGAAGATATTTTCCTTTCATGTACATTCTGAACGTAAATTTTATAGTATTTTATCATACATACCCCTCTATTTCAAGAGAGGTTGTCATTTCCTTAACTTGTTGCCTCCCACTGCCAAATTAAGATTATCAGTAATCCAGAAAAGATACTTAGTATTCTTTATGAACTGGGAGGGAGTCTCTTGTCAGTGTTACTAGTTTGTCTATATTGTAAAAATAATACCATGTTATTTCATCTATACTTGTTGTTGTTGAGTTATATTGATATACTACTGTACAGTGTAATAGGCGTGTTTTTAGACAATCTTGTTTTTGTAGAGCAAAATAAAGCGATGGCATGACGACTCATAACAAAAATAGAATTTTTGAGATATTTTTCATCCGAAGCATTCACCTTCAATTCATACAAAGGGAAAATAACTTGCATCTAGCCTGGTCATGTGAAAAGGTTAATAGTACAGATAACGAAGACTTATTTATGCATGTAGTATAACCTCATTTAAAATTTGGGCAATACGCCCTTCATAAATCATGCCCTGTGAACTGCCGTGGTAAAAGTGAGAAAATTGAAGTTTATTAAGACAGATATTATTATTATGAAGTTTCAGCATCCCCTTCTAAATTGCATGTCAGCTCACAAACAGCTGTGACTATGCACCACCAAACAAAGTTAACATAGTAAGAGGGCTGCTTAAAATCAGTTCTGTTTGTACTTGAAACTGCCATAAAGCTTTATTAAACTTGTTAGTAATATCAAAATTAAAATGAATTTAGCAATAGCAATGATTACGTATATGACAAACTGTGAATCTGAAATTATGATGTTCAATCCAATAGTTATTAAAAATATTTAGCTGAATTCCTAATAGGATTTGGGTTTGCACAGGTTTGTTCAGTTTTATAATAACTACTATACTAATCAAGTTTTGCAAAACATACTGTTCCTTTGAGTGTTTTTTTAACAATCGTTGAGATTTATTTGTACCCCATAATGTTAGGATTTGCTCACCTGCCGCAAATGCTCCTCCCTCAGTGCTCTACGATGATAAAGGGACAATAAATGAAAAATACCTGTAAAGGATTAGATCATAATTTTTTAGAATTTTCATCAAGATAGTAGACTATGTTCACGCTGCTACCTATGTAAAAAAAAAAAAACTTGACAAGATTTTATATGGGTAACATCAAGTGGTTATCTGATGTAAAATCTGAAGCAAGGTTAGTATTTCTGTAGTAATGCTGGGTTTACTTTGAATCTTTAAAGTGACTCCCCAGCCTGATAATTTTATCTATCTAAATCATCATATCTTTGTATAAATAGACATTTGGTGATTAACTCATATCTTTGTATATGTTCTTGAGTAAAAGAGAAGCCTTCATCTGTTGCTTTCTGTACCCTTTCCTCAGATCATTGTTTAAGGAACTATTGATGTAAAGGCATTTGGAGCAAACGTTCTGAAAAATATGGCATACATTGAATAATTTCTGTAGGTTTAGAATCCTTGCAATCAATACTTACGTCAAATAAGATTAATGCAGAATGCATATGCTTGCAAGTGATGCAAACGAGATCTGGCGTGAAAGGTAACAGAATATTTATATTCGGAATTAGAATTTACTGAAGTGCAATTAATGTATAGTGAGTTATGGAATGGAAACATTTTACGAGAATAGATAACCTTAGTTTTGCTAGTTTAGCACCAAATCTCATTAACTAGGATGATTGCAAATCTATGCCAAGTCTTTTAAGGCGGGCTGCTATTTCATTTTTCATCAGGGGAAAGTGAACACGTAATATCAGTTGCAAATGAGTTGCATTATCTTTTTACAAACATTGTACTACAGAACATCAAGCGAAAAGGCAACAAACAAAAGCTCTATAAACCTGAATTTAAATCGGTGAAAGTAATCAAGTAAATAACCTTATCTCAAAATAACCTCATAGCAATGCGACAGATTTGAACAATTCTGGGGCTTCAAGTAAACGTTGGAATTTCTGATGCTCATACTGTGGTCCTGGGGATTGCGAGGGCGTTCGTAAATGTGAGGAAAGCTTGGGGGTTTGATAGAGAGATGTTGTGTTTGTGGAACATCCCAGTCTGTTTTGAGGGTTGTTCTCTTAGGGTTGTAAATTTATTTTGAAAAAATTGTTGCTCTGTACAGAAGCCTAATAAGGTGAGTTATTGGTTATACATTTTTTTCTTTTAACTTACAAGCTATCTAGACAGTTTTGGTTAGGGTGGCGATGAAAATCTCAATTGATATGATTAACAACTTTAAGGGTAAAGGAGACACAATTGCTTGGTTATAAAAGGTAAAATTGGTCGCCAAGCTTCAGAAAGTGAATGATGTGGCTGCATTCATTCCATTTTTTTAGGTGATGCACTGGACTTGTATTTGGAAATAAAAGATGACCAAAGGATAGTGAAAAGATTGAATAATTACTGAAAGAAACCTTTTCAGATACTTTTGTAGCATTTGGGAAATTAACTCATTCAAGGTGGACGGGGGAGCAGGTAGATGGCTTTGCAAATGAATTAAGAAGGTTGGTATGGTTAGCTGGGTTTAACGGGGATGGGTTGGAACAGTGAGGTTGTCATTTGTGAATGGTATGACTCTACTCAGATTTTTTACTGCATTTGCACTCACTCGCAGGGGTGCCCTTTTAGCTCAGAAAAGTTTCCTGCTAGCTGATTGGTTGCAAGTACTTTGTCCAAATAGCATCATTGTTTTTAAATAATTACCAAGTAATATGAATCGAAACTTATTTACTAACCTAAATTTCTCCCTCAGATATATGTTTTGTCAATAGATAATGTTGACAAATAAAGAGTTTATAAAAGTATTGTGTTGGTAAGTCTAAATTTAACAACAACGCCAGCCGAAGTCAACAAAAGAAGCTTGTTTTTGGATGACACTGCATAATTATTTTACTTTTCACATATTTTAACACCAATTGGAATAAATTACACTAAGCATAAGAAATACATGTTATTATAAACTTTCTTTGAATGCTAGAATCTACTAAAAACATGGAATTAATAAAAATCGCTATTGGTGAAATCTTCCGGGGAGGTAAAAAGAACAGCCTGTAGCAGCCTGATATGAAACCTGTAAAATACATTTTGTACCGTGTGTCAATAAGTAAATAAATAATGATGATAATATAAATTGTATGCTGTGTAGCAAGTATAGCCTATTCTGTAAACCTGTTCAGTAGCTCACAATATATCAAATAAAATTAAACAGTATTTTTTATCCCCCATCTATACTATTTTAATGAGACTGGCATATGCTTCCCTTCAAGACAACATTGTGGCGGGATCACAAGCTTAAAAACTCCAGCTGCCAAACCCACCCTCAGTCACACTTTCCTCTTTACACTACAGAATACAAGCAGGACAATTGACCTATACCTACACACAGAACGAAAAAACACAAACACATGTACTCACCCAACTGCTGATACTCCAGGCTATGGCTGTGCTGTCCATCGGTCAAGGTCGCTGAGACACCAACAACAACAACAACAACCAAGAACACAACCCAACAACCCAGGACCACAACCCCACAACCCAACAACACAACAACAAGGAACACAACACAACACCCAAGGACCACAACTCAACAACACAGCAAACCAACAAGGAACACAACCACAACTTAACAACTCAACAACAACCAAGGAACACAACCACAACAAAAGACCACTGCACAAACAATTACCAACACAAAAAAACAAAAACACACACACCCACTAACAACACCAAGAAATCACAACAGCTCACTAACAACAAACCTCAACCATAACAACTCGCATGTAATCCAACAGGAACTCACATATAACTCAATAAAAACCTCATAGCATAACAAATCTAACAATACAGGCACAAGAAATCTTAAGCAACAATATTAAACTAAACAAAACAAACAACAAGTCAATAACACAACTCAACTGACTTTCAATTCCTTCAAGACTGCTGCCGACACTACTATCACCAGCTCTCACCAAAAACTGACTAAAGACTAACTCCAAAACACAGAACTCTAACAACTAACAGCACCAGCAGACAACTCAGAATTTACCAATAGCCAATCCAATCATTAACTACCCATCCAGCAATTACGCCCTCTCTCTCTCTCTCACACACACACACAGATGTTGTCAAATGGAGCTCCATAACTCCTCCATATTTCCTCCCCCGTTACATCTGACAACATCTCCTTACACTCACAACACCCACACTAAATAGCCTTCTGCAACACCCACAGATGCTCGGACGCAGGCCCCCTGGATCTTGTTTGAGGGCCCTCATACACACTCTCAGTTACACCACCATCATCTTCTCCCAGACCACTTCCAGTCAGACTACCATTACCATCTCCCTCACTACCATCCTCCCAAATCCCATTCACTATCTTATCTACCCCTTCTAACTCTTGTCTGAATATCTCTCGTAACTCTGCCACCAAATCACTTACCTCATTTACACTCCTGCCAAACTCCCAAAGAGACTCATTCATACTGCCAACTACATCCTTACCACCTGATTCACTTCATGGTGAAACTTCACCAAACCCTGACAATTCAAACCCACACACACTATATGTATTAGTCATCCCCTCAAAGTCATCTGTATTACACGCCTTATCCACCATTTTTACCGTAACACTAACCCCTCTATCATGCAGTTCACATTTCTCCCTTTCATTCCCGTCCCTTACCTTCTTCCGCTTTCTTCCTTACTCAGCCAACACCAACTGCCGATCTTCCAGACCCACTTGCTCACTGACACTCGGCTCATGTTTATTCACCCTCAACCACTCACTCATCACATTCTCCCAAACATACTGCAGTACTTCCCTCCACTTATGGAGCTGGTTATGGTGTGCCCTAACCTCCTCCACACTCACAATTTCCCCAACACATAACTCAATCCACTCGGTCCCACTTCCAAAATCTCAAAAGGCCCTTCAAATTTCTCCCTTGCCTTATTCACATTCATTCTCCCCATCTCAACCACCTCTTTCAACCCCTTATCTCCAATCCTAAAACTTTCAAACCTCTCACTCGCTTTCTTCCACAAGTCTTGATCACTCTCTGACAGACCCAACCACAGCCTAACAATCCTTTCAAAATTCAACACATACTTACAAGGAGACATACCTATACTCTTCTGCAGTGTGGCATTATATGCCCACACTGCACGTCCTACATACATATCCCAATCATTGTCGCAAACCATGTTCATACGGGTACCCCGACATCCACTAACTATGTGTCCTGCCTATCCACACCTATAACATTTAATATCCCTATCTTTCTTACACTCACTCAATAAATGCCCCGTTTGCCCACACCCGAAGCACGCTCCTAATGCCCACAGACATTCATTCTTCCTGTGTCCTGGCTTACCACATCTATAACACTGCTGCTCTCGCTCACAACTAACTGACCCTACTCTTCCAACACTCGCACTCTTATCTCTTTTAGGGCTAACTACACTCACGTTACTTGCCCTAACGCTCCTATCTACCACTCACGCTGCCATTCGCTTTGGCCCTTCCAAAACTGCCTCCCTATAGCTTTTAAACTCTGGTACTACCTCAGCTACTTCAGTCCTAACACTAACACTCCTATTCTCTTTCCAACATCTATCTAACTCATAATCCTCTACTATCTCTAAAATGTCGTTCCACATCAACCTTTCATTCGTCCATCGCATTTTCTCCTTACGTTTCAGATTCATAAACTCATATACACTCTCTGGTACAGTCGCCAACAACTTTCGCACTAATTCCTTGCACTCATTTATCCCTTCGTCCCCAAACTTTTTCCTGGCTAATGTTTCTAACCTACAGACATACATTGACAACGACTCACCAACATTCATTCTTGCTTCTTCAAAATCTTGCTTTCTCCTATGTCTAACGCTACTCTTTATCCTCTTTGCCTGTTCTACAATCCTAGCTTTTACACTCTCATACGGCACATTCCCTGAACTCATCATTACCATATACATACTCAACAAAAATCCAGTCAAAAAGCTATCTAACTCTCTTGTTATCCCCATACTTTGCCTCACAATACCTCTCATATCCCTTAAAAAAAACCTCCTATGTCCCTACTACCATATTCCTCATACTGTGCACATCAGGGTACCTCTCTCATATACACAGCCTTTCATATTTCCTGCTCACTCTCACTCTCACTTTCACTACTTCCATTCTGACCCTTCTTTCCCTCTACCGAATACAATGAATCCACTTCCATACTCACGTCCATACTCTTGATAATGCTCTTCTTACCCTTCTTCTTTCTACCCACCTGTTTCCACTCACAGCTATCTAAATCACTCTCAGCCCTTTCCCTAATGTATTCAGTCCTAGTCTCACCCTGTCCATCACCCTTACTAACCTTCTTTCCCTTAATCTTCTTCTTTTCCTCAGCCCCCTTCTTATTCTTGTTCTCAGGTTTATCCTTATCCTGTGTCTTCCCTTTCTTTCCTTTACTTATCACAACCAAATCACCTTTGTCACTCGTACTCTCATCCACTCGCTCTTTCACTTTCTTTACCACTCCTGGCCTCACAAGACCTAGTAGGCCTACCTCCTACAGCTCCCCCTCCCATGAATCCCTTCATCATTTCCTGCATCATCTCTTGCAGTGCATTCATCATTAACCCAAATTTTTCATCCTTCCTCTCAACCATTCTCTCTTCCGCTCCTTTCACCTCTTCTTTCATTTCCACTTTCGCACTCCTTAGCATTCCTCTCATTTCCTCTAACTCACTCTTCAGCTCCTCACAGCTCCTCACACTCTACCCTTAACCTCTCATTCTCCACTTCCAATCTTCCCTTAGTTTCCCTCGCCAACCACAACTCCTCCTTCAGCCTCTCCATCGTCCTGCAGCTGCCTCACCAACAGTCCCTGTTCGGGCACCAAAAAAATCATGTGGCGGGATCACAAGCTTAAAAACTGCCGGGCAAATCCCCCCACATAAACCTAATCACTCCAGCTGCCAAACCCACCCTCAGTCACACTTTCCTCTTTACACTACAGAATACAAGCAGGACAATTGACCTATACCTACACACAGAACAAAAAAACACAAACACATGTACTCACCCAACTGCTGATACTCCAGGCTATGGCTGTGTGGTCCGCCGGTCTAGGTCGCTGAGACACCAACAACAACAACCAAGAACACAACCCAACAACCCAGGACCACAACCCCACAACCCAACAACACAACAACAAGGAACACAACACAACACCCAAGGACCACAACTCAACAACACAGCAAACCAACAAGGAACACAACCACAACTTAACAACTCAACAACAACCAAGGAACACAACCACAACAAAAGACCACTGCACAAACAATTACCAACACAAAAAAACAAAAACACACACACCCACTAACAACACCAAGAAATCACAACAGTTCACTAACAACAAACCTCAACCATAACAACTCACATAAATCCAACAGGAACTCACAGATAACTCAATAAAAACCTCATAGCATAACAAATCTAACAATACAGGCACAAGAAATCTTAAGCAACAATATTAAACTAAACAAAACAAACGACAAATCAATAACACAACTCAACTGACCTTCAATTCCTTCAAGACTGCTGCCGACACTACTATCACCAGGTCTTACCAAAGACTGACTAAAGACTAACTCCAAAACACAGAACTCTAACAACTAACAGCACCAGCAGACAACTCAGAACTCACCAACAGCCAATCCAATCATTAACTACCCATCCAGCAATTACGCCCTCTCTCTCTCTCTCTCTCTCTCTCTCTCTCTCTCTCTCTCTAACACACACACACACAGACAATGTCAAATGGAACTCCATAACTCCTCCATAACATTTCCCAAAGAGGATAAGGAATAGTAGTGTAGATATCAGGACATACCAGAAATGAAAGAAGGGATAAGGAAAAAAAAGATAGATATTACGTGAGGAATGGAAATGTGGAAAAATATTAAGTAAAATATTGCAAAGAAACACAAAGAAAGACTATCATCAACTGAAAGAGGTAGTGCGAACTATATTATTATGAAAAACGGCTGCTATGACAGTCAGCTGGGATATTTTTCCCACCTGGCCGCCACAGGCAGTTTCCCCGGATTCACCAATAGCGAATTTTATTGATTCCATGTTTTTAGTAGATTCTGGTATTCAAAGAAAGTTTATAATAACATGTTTTTCTTATGCTTAGCATAATTTATCCTAATGGTGTTAACTCTTTCACATCCGCTTAGTTTTGAGCAGTGTGTCCCCAGATATCCGAGGTATCTGGTAGCGCTCAAACAGTGCGAAAAAATAATTATATCTAAAATTCAGCAAAAATATAAATTTTATGCCAACAACGTTCATATTGTGTCCTTTTTTTCTAAATGTTAGTATTTTATGGTGGAATAGTCAGAATAAGAGTCCCAGCCTTCTAAATACGAAAAAATGTGAGTTATTTAACAAAAAACAAAAAAATCTTTACTTATTTTTATATTTTCGTTTGTAACCCAAAAACTATGAAAGTCAGGCAAATGAATTATTTTTTATGAGAAAGTCATTAAAATTCTCTAAATATCGACATATAAATCAATGGAAAACAAATAAGTCCAGCCGGTGAAAAAATTGATAGAAAAGAGGGTAAGAAACAGAGCGCAGTACAGGGACTTGAGCATACGCAGTACAGAAACTACATTGCTGGCGTATTGATACCCGAGATACATGGTCCAAAGTATGATCTAGCCTATGGAAATCGCTACTTGTCTGAAAATAAAAAAAAATACCCCTACCACACACATGAAAAATTTCGTTAAATTTTACGTACTGCTACGTCAGCTGGATAGATAGGGGAAAGAGTATTTTTACGTACTATTATGTCAGTTGGACATGAAAGAGTTAAAATATGTGAAAAGTAAAAAAATTATGCAGTGTGCATTTGAAAACAAACTCCGGTTGTTGACTTCGGCCGGCGTTGTTATTAAATTTAGACTTACCATCACAATACCTTATAATCTCTTTATTTGTTAACATTATTTATTGACAAAACATATATCTGAGGGAGAAATTTAGGTTAGTAAATAAGTTTTGATTCACATTACTTGGTAATTATTTGTGAACAATGATGCTATTTGGACAAAATACTTGCAACCAATGAGCTAGCAAGAAACTTTTCTGAGATAAAAGGGCACCCCTGTGAGTGAGTGCAAATGCACCTCGGTAAAAAAAAAAATACTGAGTTTAGTCACTGCATCATCTTATTGTAATGACCAAAAACCAGTTGTGTGCCTCCAATGTAGTAAGATGGGTCATATTTCAACTCAATGTGATTCAGGAATTGGAGGTAAATGGGTTATTTTGAGGTGGGCTTGGCGAACAGTGGTGGATAAAGTTAGTGGAGGACGTGTCATATCTGCCTTTTGATGGCAGAGAGATCTTGCATTGGTAAAGGTGAAACATGTGGAAAATTGAGTATTGATGATGTTGCAATTACTGTAACTGCTTTAGTGGCTGAGAAACTACTTTACAATATTGATTTAATTTCGGGCGTGAATGTAATCAATGGGATAGAGGTGTTTCAGTGGGTGAGGGTAAAAGTTCTGTTTGGTAAGGCAAGATGTTCAGTGATAAGTGATAACTCGGAGTGTGGTGCTATGGCTCACGCATGTGGCAATTCCAGTGTTATTACATTGAAGATGCAGATTTTGTGGCAAGTAGACAGTAGAGTGGTTCGTCAAAGAGGGAAATAAAGTAGAGCTGATGAGTAAGATTAGTGGTTATGATCAAGGATGGGATGAACGGAAGAGGGGGAATTCAAGAAAAAAGTAAACAGATAGATTGTAGAGGGTATTTTGCTCCCCTGGGACAAGCAGAGTGAGGATGGGGTCTTTCCTTTAATGGCTGTTGAGCAACCAATTTAAAATGAAGTTAGACTATCACTGGACTTTAGAGAGGCTGAACACGTTTGTAGAGTGCCATACTGGGGATGATGCTACTGATGTGTGTGACCTTAAGGGAATGGTGCGGAATCCAAGGTAACATAGCTATTGTAGATTTAAAGTCATCATATCTGCAAATTAGAGTGGACAAGAAGCTGTGGTGCTATCAACTCGTAAATTCAGACTTACTGTTTAATAAAGTTGGGATTTGGGTTGAATTCTGCTCCTCGAATTATGGGTAAAATTTCAAAAACTGTTTTGGGGAGGAGTAAGGACATAAAAGACTACAATTTCTTACATCAATAACATTTTGGTTGACAAAACTCAGGTGCCAGCTTCTGAGTTGGTCACATACCTAAAACTGAATGGATTGATTGCTAAACCACCTAAGACTGGCTGGGAGTGCTTTGGATAAGATCAAGATGAGAATTGTTTTCAATTTGTGGAAAATTGATGGGCTACTACCCCATTGCCAATGGGTTATGAGTAGCTTATGGCTATGTGAAGAGACAAGCAGGTAGTGGGTCATGGGACCGTAATGTTGACCCAGATGTAGTCTTGATATTCAAAGAGGTTGTCCAGAAGGTAAACAAAGATGATCAAGTGCAAGGGCAGTAGCATGTTTCTCAGTCTGAGTGTAAGCAGGTTAGGTATACTCAAACATGAGCAATATGCAATAGCTGTATATTCCCACAATTCAATACATGATGAGCAGCAGTGCACGTGGCAATGTTGAGGCCACGCTTACTCCAGCGAGACTGCCCCAGCCTCCATTTCTCCCGCCTTAAACACATTTTGGCGGGAATACAAGTAACTTTCAAATGCATTATATGGAAACATCCTACATCCCTTCTCTAAAATAAATGTATTACACTTTTCATGAAATTGAAGGTTTATCAAGTAATTATACAGAAGAGAAGTGTAAGGCATACTGACGACAAAATGGTGTTATATGAAAGAGGAAACAAATCATATAAGTGGAACGTGATTACGTGCTCATTGCAAAGTAGGACGACATTTAGTTGCATGAAATTGACAAGTTATTACAAAATGGTCACATATTCAGTGAAAAAAGAAAAATCAAATTGTGCATAACTAAAGAAAAATCAAATTGCACACAATTGAAAAATCACAAAATGTAGTTTTTATGCCAACTCGGAGGATTTATTTTCCTCGTCCCTCTTCTGGGTTGGCGGTCAGCACACGAGTCAGCGGGGGAAAGTGAACGAGTAGGTGGGGAATCCTGCACTCTTATTTCCTGAAGACGTTTTCTGTTTCTCGTTGGTATTTTTCCACTACCATCTAGTTTTATGACATATTGGCGGTCTCCTTTCATTTCAATGACTTTTGCAATACGATCCCAGGCCTTAGAGACAACATTTTGCACTGTTACTGTGGTGCCCGTTTGCAAGGGGCGGAGTATCTTTGCACTCGAATCATGACGGAACTTGACATTTCTCAAATGTCTACCCATCTCCTCCTCTCTGTCTATCATAATGTCTGCCCACTGCTCTGTTATCTTACGATAGCTTTTAATCATGGGGACTGAGTCTCTGAGTTGTTGTCCCATCGCTAATTGTGCCGGCGATTTATTGATGTCTCAGGGGCGTATTTCTATATTGCAAAATGGCTCTTGCAAGACTATCTGTGTCGAGGCTTCCGTCGCTTCTTGTGTTATCTTGAATGGTTCTTTTTGCTGTACGTATTGCTGCCTCTGCCCTCCCGTTGGATTGGGGGTAATGGGCTGAGGATATTCTCATCCTAACCCCCCATTTCTGTAGGAAGCTAGCCATTTCAGTGCTTACCAAATTGGTGCCACCATCGAGGGAGATTTCTTCCGGTGCACCCCACTGCATGAAGTATCGTCGGAAGAGTGGGATCAACTTAGCAGAAGTAGCACCACTTGGAAAGAAGGCAATTTCCAGCCAACCAGTAAGCCTATCTGCATATGCCAGATATTGTTTTCCACATATTTGAAACATAACCGTGACCGTCTTTTGAAAAGGATATTCAGGGGGTGGGGTAGGCAATAGCGGTTCCTTTTGTTGGGATGGAGCGATGACGTTGCATGTTCTGCACTGCATCCTCTTGAGTTTCAGTTGACCCTCCATCCCAGGCCAATGCACAGCCTGTCATCCCCTACGAATCATTGAATCAGAACTTTGGTGGCCTGAGTGTAGGTTAGAGACAACTCGGTCTTGTAGTGACACAGGTATTACTAGACGTATGTGCCCTTCATCATATGAATACACCACCAGTTCGTCCACGATGCCAAGTCGGTCCCGTACGTTAAAATACGGCTTTATGCTGGAGTCGACTAGCTTTCTTGATACCAGCCAAGAACCTGCGGCTACCATACTCTTTAGCAGCTGATATTCCACATTGCTTTCAGCAGCTTTTTTAACAGAATTCCAGTCGAGGGTTATGACGTCATCACTCAGCGAAGTGATCAATGCTGCAACGCAGCAATCAAATTGCATAAAATTTCTTTAGTCTTTTCGAATGCATCCTGTAACATTTCATCCCAGTATACCTTTCGACTGGTAGACTTTTTTAGGAGGTCTGGAAAGGGTTTCATTAGTTGAGAGGTAGCAACAAATAGTGCCAATTGGTTTACAAGGCCAAACCAAGAACTTATGTCAGTGATGGTTGGTTGATTTGGCATTGGGAAGCTCTTGATTGCAGACAACTTTTCCTCACCTGGCTTGAAATTGTCCCAACCTAATTCATAGCCTACAAAGTCTATCTCGCGTTGGCAAAATTGAAATTTATCAGGATTGAGGGTAACTCCGTTCTCTTCACATACTTGTAAAAAACTTATCGTGTGATAAAACGCTCCTTCCACAGTATCATCATATAGGAGAACATCATCGACATATTTAGATTTTCTCGGAATGTCCGCTATTACATCATCAAAGCGCTTTGAGTATGCATCCGAGGCAGAGACATGTCCCATTGGGGTCTTACAATACTGGTACCTACCCCATGGGGATATGAAGGTAGTCAGGTGCCGACTTTCCTCATCTAATTCCACTTGATGGAAACCAGAATAGGCATCTATTACAGTTTTGTATGAACGCACAGGTACACTGGATGCCATGTCAAACGGAGCAAAAGTGTGATGAGTTTCTCTTTTGCAATATTTGTTTAGCTTTTGGTAATCCAGTGTTCTTCTTGGGTTTCCATTCCTTTTAGCTACTACTACCATTCGCGCGCACCAATCGGTTGCAGTTCCTGTAGGAACGGGGCGGATTATTCCCAGTTTTACATTGTCGTCCAGCTGTTTTTTTACCTCTTGCTCCCAATGTTTGGGAATTGGAATTGGCGTATGGCATGCGTATGGGACTGCATCAGAGAGAAGGTGGATATGGTGTGGCTTTCCCTTCATTACTGGTAATGGATTCCGTTTAGTATTTAATATTTTACCAGAGAAACGCTCCAAAATCCACCTTTTGAGCTTAGGTACATTGGCCTCCTGAGGGGAGAACGGCAACTCTGTGACGTCATGGGTGTTGCTCCCATCACTGGCGACGTCATTGGCATCCAAACTATTGGGCAATTCCCTACCAATATTATTTACTGACATTCCGTCTACTTTAACATGATGGGGAAAGTTTGCACCACTAATCCTAAACACTTACATACATCTATAGATAGGTATAGCCTAGAGACACCGCACACTACTAACACTCTATGTTTAGAGCATTATTTCTACCCAATGTTATTGTACAACGCATACTACCCAGTACTCTCATGGGTTTTTCGGCTGCATGATTAACCCTGGCGTTTGAACGAAGCAACTGTTTCACGTTCAGTCCTAATTGATGCAAAACCTTTTCCCCCATAATACAAACTTCAGCCCCAGTATCGGCAATAGCATCAATAAATGCTTCATACATTGGTACATCACGTCTCATTTTATGTTTAACTTTTACGCGCACATGTGGTAGCTTTCCCGCTAATGCTGTCACCTGCTGGACCCCACAGTGCTGCACTAATGTGCATGCCGTCACTGACATGGTGTTGTCATCATGGTCAACTTCAATGCCTGCTGCCTTGTTATTCGCACGTTTTTTTCTGCAATATCTAACTAAATGACCCTTTACACCACAGTTGTGGCAACACACTTCACTTGCATAGCAGCTAGATTTATTTTTCTCATGAATGCGCCCACAATTATCACATCTTTTACCTGACATGAGTAGCTTACTATCCTTTTGTCGATGAAAGTTCGATTTTACTGCCGCAACATCACTATGTTCTGTTTCATTATTATTATAGGGCAGCAATTCTTTCCCCACCTTGGCAGTAATGAGTCTCTGGTTAATTTTGCTGGCCCTACTATCCCTTTCAGCTGCCTCATATATTTCACACTTCTGTAGTATTTTGGCGACACTGTTATATTTTTCGTAGTCTTGGAGTATTTCTTGTTTCAATCCACAGTTATTTAAACCACTGGCTAACCTGTGAGTCAGCATATAGTCACTCATGCCATTTTGGCACTGAGGGCAGCGGAAAGCACAATCTAAAGCCAATTCCTGACACCGATGTACATATGTCTTCGCGGGTTCCATAGGCCCTTGCTGTGCACTAAAAAATCTATCCCACAGAATTGCACGGTTTACAGACTTTTGAGTTACTTCTTGGACGGCATCCAATGCCTGATGTAGAGAAAGGGCTTTCCATTCATCTGACGTGTAACAGGCGTCCAATGCCCTTTGTAACTGATTATCACAGTTCAAACGAATGCTCAGCACAGCATTTTCAGTAGAAACCCTGCCAATTTGGAACCAATCTGTCATAGACCTACACCATTTCCTAAATGCTCCTTGTGACTTTCGTACAAACATTTGTCCGGCATAATTGCTCTCATACCTGAGGGGGCACCACTGCTCTGTCGCTGCTGCAAGAAAAGGCTTGCCATGGCACTCAGAAGGTCCTCATTCCCGCCATTGGTGCGGCTACGTGCAGCCCGTCGAAGGGCCCCTCTTCTTGGTGTTGTTGAATATCTTGTACCCGACATCTTGAAGGCCTCCCAGGTCCTTATATCACTGCGCCATGTAAGCAGGTTAGGTATACTCAAACACGAGCAATATGCAATAGCTGTATATTCACACAATTCAATATATGATGAGCAGCAGTGCACGTGACAATGTTGAGGCCACGCTTACTCCAGCGAGACTGCCCCAGCCTCAATTTCTCCCGCCTTAAACACATTTTGGCGGGAATACAAGTAACTTTCATATGCATTATATGGAAACATCCTACACTGAGGATGGGATTTTTTGGTGCGATGCGAGTAGTTTTAGTGTTGGGAGTTGTGTTGGAGATTGATGGTGTTGTGGTTAAGGATGAAGCTTGGTTGGTTGTGAGAGAAATATAACAGCAATTATACCAATGTGGCCGAGTTGGAAGCTGTAGTAAAGGGCATCAATCTCGCCTAGCAGTGAGGACTAGAGAAACTAGAGATTAAGACTGACTCTCCTACTGTTCTCGGGTAGATGAAATTGTTTATCACAGAGGATAAGAGGGTGCATATTAAGAGAGTAGGAGAGATGATAATAGAGCGACTATTGTCCATTGTATGGAGCTTAGTGAAGAATTTGGATTATAACTGAGGTAGCACTATTAAGTACAGTGAAGAACAAGGCTGATACCTTCACCCAGGTGAAAAGGAGCTGGCTTTTGAATGAACTAAAGAACCAGGTGAGGTAAGTTTTGAGGAGATGTGTTGCATAAACACTACTGATTTGAGAGAGGAGCACAATAGCCATCATATTGGCGTAGATAGGACTATATTTTTAACACAGAAACTAGTCTCCAAAATTGATAAACAAATGGTGAAACATGTTATGAAAACCTGTTTGCAGTGTCAGTCAATTGGTCCTGCTCCAGTAGTGCACGAGGCAAGTAGTGTGAGCGTGGACTGAGATTGGAAGAGACTTGCCCTTGCTGTCACACATCATAGAAATGTACCATATTTGTTGATGATTGACTGTGGTCCTAGCAGATTTGCAGTGTGGAGAGGTCTGAACAGAGAGAGAGAGAGAGAGAGCAGAGGAAGTAGTAGATATTTATTGAATACGATTGTTCAGATCGGAAACCCTAAAGATGCTGTTGGATGGATGGAATATTCAGATATTTTCGTGCTACCTATCTAGCAAGTGGGAATGGTATTGTGGAGATGCACCACAGGAATATCAAAACTATCTCTGAGAAGGGAGACATAAGTCCATTAGAAGCTGTGTTCTGGTGTAATATTACACCAAGGAAAGGGTTAGATGAGAATAGTGTTCCTCAAAGGATTATCTACAAATATGAGTGGAAACACCCAGCAAACGTGCCAGTTACTTTACTGTTACTGAGGATGTTGCTCCTGTTCAGGTGGGAGAAGAAGTGTGGGTCAAGCCTCCCCATGCGTGCTGCATTCGTAAAGAAAAACTTTGATCATTATTAGGCAGCAATGCTCTTCAGCAAACAGCCATACATGTGTATATGAAATGTTGTGTCAGTAAATAAATGTAACTCAATAGAATGATGAAATCTGCCATAGGCTTATTCCCAGAAAACGTTCCAATCAGGAAGCACAGGTTAAACGCAGAAGAATGACCTTGCTTGACCAGGAAATTTTGTTGTATGTTCTTGTATATTTAAAAGTTGTTAAAAAGCACCAAATATATAATTGGTTCTCACCCAGTTATGCTTGTACAAGGTTTCCCATGTATTTTCAAACAGTTTTGTACTAATGTTTTTGTTCATTCCTACAGTTTATTTCTCTCTATAGGTCAGATCTTTCTGTTCCCATTGTTAGATTTTCTTAGCACAGTAACTACCTTCGACTGTTTTTTACCTTTGTCACTGAATTCCCTGAACTTACTCCCTTGCACTTATATTTGCAAGCCAAATTATATTACTTGGTCCTAATTTACTTTTGTCAAACATCTCTCAACGCTTTTCGTTGCCACTTACCACTGATTAAGACACCTGTCAAATTAAATGCTTTTATTGAAAGTATCAATTCTTTTGCTTTGATAAACAGTTTTTCCATCTTTAATTCTGATTACCTTCCTAAGATATTCTAAAAAAAATTCTCCTAAAACGGTCTGGGAATATGCCATTTTTACAATTTATTTTACTTTCTCTCATGTGAATGAATGTTCTATGCTCTCCTCTTCATTCCACACAAAATACAACACACATCTCCGGACTTTCTCTTTCTCTAGAAGTTAGCTTCCAGGTCTAATAGGTTTAATGTAGCTTTCGTCATTTTATCAGCATCTTTTGCCATGAGTCAAAATTCCTGGTTCCTAATTCATAGTTGTAAGCTGCTCATCCACAAGTACCGTTGTAGGCCCACTAATACATCTAGGAGCAGAATTTGTGATAACACAAATTAATCACAAAATAACTGTTACTTGTCCACTTGCATAAGTTTCTGTTTTTATGATTTCAAAATTTTCACAAACGTTTGATACTGCTCAGTTTACAGCTACTGTTTCCGTTTCAGACGGAATTTTCTGTATCCCTATTTTATTACTATTTCTGTTAAAATTTTGCTAGAGCCGGCAGTTTTTTTTTTTTTAGGCTACCACACCCTTCCACTTGTCTATAAAAAAGGCGTTTATGTCTTTTTTAACCAGTCATTTTATATCCAGGTTAGTTTACCTTACACTACACCTTTTACTTTATCCTTTATTATCTTGTATATATATTGATAATAATAATTCATAAAGAGATGGATTCTTAAATTAACTCTAAGTATGCCATACAATGGATCCTACCTTCTTTATATCAATATGTATGTATTATATATATAATATATATAATAATAATTATATATATATATATAATATATATATATATAGATATATATATATATATATATAGTGGTACCTTGACCTAGGAGTGAATTAATGTATGAGTTTTCCAAGGTACGAGTCATTATACGGTTGATTTTTTTGCTTTGTTAGAAGAGCAAAAATTGATGTACAAGCTCAAGATGCCGCTGCTATGTAGATGGCATAGTGATGAAAATTAAGTTAAGCAAAGAAGAAAAAGTAAGTATGCATCTTTTCCATGAATCTTTTAAAAATTTATACATTACTTCACTGTATCCAATAATATAGCATGCATGAGTTGAATACATCTCGCTGTGATTGTGAACTAAATTATTTTTTCGTTCATAGATTGCATTGAGTGAAAAAATTATGTGATACTGATCAGTAAAATTTGTTCTTTCAAGCCCAGTAGTTTTTTTATTAAAATTATTTTCTCTCAATTTTATCTACGGTTGTGTTTGATGGCATAAGTTTATGGGAGTTTTATCCATGTTCCCGATGCATGATAATAGTAAATAGCTTGAACAGTTTTCTCAGCTTCAGCTACAACTTGGTTTAAATTTAACTGTATATTTCCTTGTTCATCTTTGATCTATAGCGAATAAGGTTATTACATAAAAATATTTCAGTCATTTTCTACATGACGTCATTTATAACATAACTACGTTAATTGTTTACTATCGTACAATGGTTAAAATACAAGCCAAACGGATGTTGTTATCCAATTCAGTTGTACTTAGCAAAAGAAGTTGTTTCTCGTTCAATTGTCCATGGCTGTACACATTTACGCAACGAGTATAATGTTAAAACAATAATTTCATCATTCTCTTTTGCTCTCTTTTGCTGTTTTTGAACTTAATTAACTAGAAGATGGGATAAAATTAGGCTATTTTAATTTGGTCTCTCTCGCTCCCTGATTGTATGCTGCTGCCTGCACCCGTTGCGAGAAAAATTTTAAAATATTTTCAAAATATTATCGTATCAGTATTGCTAACCCCATCTTAAAATTGGATTATTGTAAGATGAATCATTGTAACTTGAACACCACCTGTAGTACACAGTACATAATCTTATTATATCTTTACAAACTCTTTCAGTTACGTTTTTATACAATATTTGTTATTTAGAAATATAATTTACTTATTTAATAACATGAAACATAAAAATAAGGGCTGGCATTTTTGGGGTTGGAATGGATTAAGGGCATTTTAAGTATTTTCAATGGGAAAAATTTTATTTGATGTGCAAGCAAATTGAGCTACGAGCTCGGCCACGGAACGAATTAAACTCGTAGGTCAAGGTACCACTATATATATATATATATATATATATATATATATATATATATATATATATATATATTTTGAGAAATTATTTTTCTTTTAATAATAATAATTATAGCATTATTTTTATATAAAAAATATGTCCTATTTTTGTTAGATTCATCATCATTATAATGAATAATTATCACATCGAACCGTGATCCATTTATATATCAATTCAAGCTACAAATGTCCTTTAATATCTAAATTCACTTTACCTCCCAAATGATATATTTTCATATATGTACCGAAGGGGAATTTTTAATTGATAATAATTTCGTCCCCCCATGGGATCGAACCACCGTCCAAGTGGACGGGGACGAAATCAGGACAGTCAGTGACGCTATCCAATCAGCCAACAGAGACGCTATAAGTTCATATCGATTCTGACCTTACAAATCACCCTCGATCTGGGTGCTTTCGTAATTAGAATCGATATGAAAACCCCGTCTACCATGTTGGCCAATTCGAGCGTTTGACAGCATGTAGCCTTTTTGTTATGAATAATTATCACATCGAACCGTGATCCATTTATATATCAATTCAAGCTACAAATGTCCTTTAATATCTAAATTCACTTTACCTCCCAAATGATATATTTTCATATATGTACCGAAGGGGAATTTTTTAATTGATAATAATTTTGTCCCCCCATGGGATCGAACCACCGTCCAAGGGGACGGGGACGAAATCAGGACAGTCAGTGACGCTATCCAATCAGCCAACAGAGACGCTATAAGTTCATATCGATTCTGACCTTACAAATCACCCTCGATCTGGGTGCTTTCGTAATTAGAATCGATATGAAACCCCGTCTACCATGTTGGCCAATTCGAGCGTTTGACAGCACGTAGCCTTTTTGTTATGAATAATTATCACATCGAACCGTGATCCATTTATATATCAATTCAAGCTACAAATGTCCTTTAATATCTAAATTCACTTTACCTCCCAAATGATATATTTTCATATATGTACCGAAGGGAATTTTTTAATTGATAATAATTTCGTCCCCCCATGGGATCGAACCACCGTCCAAGTGGACGGGGACGAATTCAGGACAGTCAGTGACGCTATCCAATCAGCCAACAGAGACGCTATAAGTTCATATCGATTCTGACCTACAAATCACCCTCGATCTGGGTGCTTTCGTAATTAGAACGATATGAAACCCCGTCTACCATGTTGGCCAATTCGAGCGTTTTTGACAGCACGTAGCCTTTTTGTTATGAATAATTATCACATCGAACCGTGATCCATTTATATATCAATTCAAGCTACAAATGTCCTTTAATATCTAAATTCACTTTTACCTCCCAAATGATATATTTTCATATATGTACCGAAGGGGAATTTTTTTCTTGATAATAATTTCGTCCCCCCATGGGATCGAACCACCGTCCAAGTGGACGGGGACGAAATCAGGACAGTCAGTGACGCTATCCAATCAGCAACAGAGACGCTATAGTTCATATCGATTCTGACCTTACAAATCACCCTCGATCTGGGTGCTTTCGTAATTAGAATCGATATGAAACCCCGTCTACCATGTTGGCCAATTCGAGCGTTTGACAGCACGTAGCCTTTTTGTTATGAATAATTATCACATCGAACCGTGATCCATTTATATATCAATTCAAGCTACAAATGTCCTTTAATATCTAAATTCACTTTACCTCCCAAATGATATATTTTCATATATGTACCGAAGGGGAATTTTTTAATTGATAATAATTTCGTCCCCCCATGGGATCGAACCACCGTCCAAGTGGACGGGGACGAAATCAGGACAGTCAGTGACGCTATCCAATCAGCCAACAGAGACGCTATAAGTTCATATCGATTCTGACCTTACAAATCACCCTCGATCTGGGTGCTTTCGTAATTAGAATCGATATGAAACCCCGTCTACCATGTTGGCCAATTCGAGCGTTTGACAGCACGTAGCCTTTTTGTTATGAATAATTATCACATCGAACCGATGATTTCCATTTATATCAATTCTCAAGCTACAAATGTCCTTTAATATCTAAATTCACTTTACCTCCCAAATGATATATTTTCATATATGTACCGAAGGGGAATTTTTTAATTGATAATAATTTCGTCCCCCCATGGGATCGAACCACGTCCAAGTGGACGGGGACGAAATCAGGACAGTCAGTGACGCTATCCAATCAGCCAACAGAGACGCTATAAGTTCATATCGATTCTGACCTTACAAATCACCCTCGATCTGGGTGCTTTCGTAATTAGAATCGATATGAAACCCCGTCTACCATGTTGGCCAATTCGAGCGTTTGACAACACGTAGCCTTTTGTTATGAATAATTATCACATCGAACCGTGATCCATTTATATATCAATTCAAGCTACAAATGTCCTTTAATATTAAACGGACATTTGTACTGATGAATATTACTTGAATCAACGTCGATGTGGGGATATATCCCCCATAAAAAAAAGGATCAACGGTCCGATGTGATATTTTATCATTAACAGGTTCCGGATGTGAATAATTATTCATTAACACAAAGGCTACGTGCTGTCAAACGCTCGAATTGGCCAACATGGTAGACGGGGTTTCATATCGATTCTAATTAAAAAGCACCCAGATCGAGGGTGATTTGTAAGGTCAGAATCGATATGAACTTATAGCGTCTCTGTTTGGCTGATTGGATAGCGTCACTGACTGTCCTGATTTCGTCCCCGTCCACTTGGACGGTGGTTCGATCCCATGGGGGGACGAAATTATTATCAATTAAAAAATTCCCCTTTGGTACATATATGAAAATATATCATTTGGGAGGTAAAGTGAATTTAGATATTAAAGGACATTTGTAGCTTGAATATATATATATATATATATATATATATATATATATATATATATATATATATATATATAATTATCATCAGCCGTATATCTCCTTATAAATCGAGCTCAAAAGGGGTCTTATATATATATAATTTATATCTATATATATATATATATATATTATTATATATATTTATATATATATAATATAAACCCCTTTCGAGCTCGATTTATAAGGAGATATACGGCTGATGATAATTCAAGGGAAAAGTGTAAGGAGAACACTAAAAATCAAATTTACAGGGGATGTATTTACACTCTAGTTACTCTACACCAGCAAGGGCGCTAATGATCCTCAAGGTCCGACTTAGTATTGGAAACAGCTACTTGTAGCACTGGAACACGGGTTCAGAGGGACCGACATGTGTGAGAATTGCAACGTTAATGTAAGCCAGAGCTCCTTACTAGGAATGAGATATACTTCATACAACAAGCACGGATGTTGCAGGATATCTGTAACAGAACGTCCTATAAACACGTATGCGACACACAAAGGGTAAGACATGCACAGCTGTGGGGGGATTTACAAGAAGTAACAATGAACGATCGCACAAGCACAGACACAGGAAAATAACAGAGGGAAATAGGATACAGGGGGCTGCCACTAAGCCCGCACTTAGGATCCGCTTCTCAAGGCGCCAAGTAGAGGAAGGAACTTCATCCAAATTCGGTTGGCGATGGTCCAGGGGCAGCCCCTGGAGTGTAAGGGCACAACAAGGGGCATATGGTGGGACCGCGTGCTGAGGACTGAATCAGTGAACGAGAGAGTGAGAGTGATTTTCTTCTGTTTGCTGCTTTCATGGCGTCAGTCTTTCCCTTGGGCGATTTTCAGATTATGCTGGGGTCACACATTCACGTATCATGACGGGGTATGCCCACGTATGTGGATCGTGGGCATCATCATGGTGAAATGACCTTGAACAGCTGGTAAACAGGACATGGGCTGACAGACGTAAAGCCGGCACCATAAATTGCGCCACAAATATACTCGCAACGAAAGCAAGGTCGGACGCCTACCTGGAACTTACGCCGATAGTGTAACGTTCTATGTATGTCAACTTCACATCGTTACCACGCCCACCGTTGTGGGGCCATAGGGTACAAAATGGCCGGCCTGTAAACAGAGCAGGCTGTAAAGTGATGGAACATGTATGAGATAATGTAAAAATATTGCATTCTGAAAATCCAGGTTGTAAATTCACTTTGGTAGAATTCTGCATGTAGTGTAAAATATTGTATATTTTCAACAAATAAAAATAAAAATTAAGTCAGACATTATAATATACATACCAATGGTAGTCCCAACATCTTGGGCTTCTGACGGACGATGTGGGGCTTGAGGAAGTGGAATATGTTCAAAATCCACTTCTCCCTGTCCGTCAGTCGTCTGCTCGCCCCTTCGCCACTCTTCTCGGCGGTGAGGCGTCCGAAGCGGCTCCTGAGGGATGTGCACCACGTCCGGAGCTCGTTGCCAGTCACTGGTGGCCTAAGTGACTTGCCCGTGTCATCAAAGGCCTTCCACACCTTGGCTTTGTCCTTGTAAGCAGCCATCCCCTTGTTGTCTATGAATTGGGCCTCGTGCTCGAGCCCCTTACCCACCAACCTCTCATTTTCGTCCGACAGGATGACACAGAGGTTCTTCTTATGCCCCGGTGGCACGTCCTCCTCGATGTCTTAGCTGTCCTCCGTCTCGATCAAGGGAACGTTCTGTCCGTCGTCAATGGGGGTAGCTTCATAGAGAGTTTACGTGTCGCTGTCATCACTCTGTATCTTATCCAACTCCGATTCCTGTAGGTGGAAGATGACATTTCCCTCGACCTGAGTGTCTGCAGGAGTGGCTATAGGAGTCTTCTCCGGGCCAAAAGAAGGTCCTGCAAGAAGATGTGACATTGATGGTCCCTTCCTTGGTTGTTTGTTTTGTAAGGTTCAGCATCTTGAACGGCGTTGTGGAGAGTTTTTGGAGGAGACTGCTGGTCTCGGAGACGGAAACAACAGCTGACCTGAGGGTACCTACCTAACCTTTTATACCACGCTACAGCGTTGCCACAACGTACAGGGTTGTAAATGTGTGAATCGGTTTCCCCGTAGGCTACAGCGCAATAAGGAGGCCCACATGCTTCTCGGCGGGAAGTAAACAGCAGTGGTGAACAATGCTGGTGACCCCAGCGCCTACCCCGCTGCAGTCACTGTGGGTCCCACGTGCAATGCCTGGAGCTACGTCAGGTGACATTTGGCGAGACTACCCACGACTTGTTTTGAACATTTCAAAACTGGAGTGGGCTACGCCGCTCCAGTGGGCAGAGCTTAGCACCCGGACAACCCGTCAACATACGTCCACGATTTTACATATGTTTTACGGAACATTTACGGATTACTGACTTAAGCTTTTGCCAACTACCAATTTCCGCTCATGCGTGGGCGTGTGTGCGTTGATATATGAATGTGTGACCAGCATTAGAGGGCCAATGGGTCCTTCTTTGTAAACACGGGAGAAGTGGCAGAACAGAAAACTGAGAGAGGAGAATGTGAATTGAAAACTCACAGAGAGCAAGAGAGAGAGAGCATGTCTTGTGCCTAGTCCTTTATCGTAAAATTACTCTACTGAAAGGTAAAATGACTAAGAGATCATAATAATTTATTTATGTAGATTAACTAGAAGTGTAAATACAACCCCCGTAAATTTAACCATTAGAGTTATCCTTACAATTTTCCCTTGAATTTTTAATCTGGCCTTCAGTCGACCATTTTCTATTTACAAATCGAGTCCGGAGAGGGTTATAGAGTATTCAGAATAAGTGTTTTCCAAGAAAACCCCCTTCCAAGTCTCTTATTTGTGTATATATATATATATATATATATATATATATATATATAGATATATAATATTACATACATACATACATACATATAGTAATTTGGTGCGAGGGGAAGGACAATTCTTTATTCCTTTCTAAGTGCCTTATTCAGCTGCTAACGTTTCAAGACGTTTAGTCCCATTGTCAAAGCTACATAATAAAAGAAACAGACATTAAAAAAAGGACTCGGGAGTCAGAATAAAAGAAATAAACAGGTTTTTACATATTACATAAAATTATAAGTACAGTAAAAAGAAAGAGAGTTGACCAAGTGGTGCTGAGGGCACAGACCAAGTGACAGTAAGGGCCGGGTTCAGCTTCGACTTCAACTCGCGAGAGGTAGTACCTATAGAGGTGATGGGGCTGGTCTGAATATTTAATTGGGGGACAAGTTTAATAAAGACCGATTCTAAAATTGCTAGTTGTTGGTCGTTAGGGGTTTGGCCTAAGATTTTAAAATCTTTTTAATTAATATTGAAGTTACATTTCTTTCCATAGGTTTGATATAATTTAACAGCGGTTCTATAACTCACGCCTCGATGACAATCCAATCTCACTTTTAACAACCTACGGGTTCTATAGAAATGTTTATTTAGTAATTGATTCAACTTTCCATACACTAGCCTGGGTGGGAAACAGTTACCTTTAAAGAAATAAAATCTCATTGTGGAAGGCATTCCAATTAGATGATAGGACCAGTGCTCTATTAAAAAGGGTAAAAATGTAATTAACCTTGAAATTAAAATAACAACCATATAAAAATTAGATCTGAGTCCTGTAAAACTTTTCTTTCTATAAACCGTGGTGTTAAAAAAAATCTTTTTGTCTATATAGCTACTTAAACGTCCAGGAATGACAGACAGTTCTTCTCTTTTTCTATAGCAAAATTCCATATTCGGGTGCAGTGTATTCACGTAGTCGAGGAAGAGATCAGCCTCGTATTCACCCTTGAAGAGAACAAACGTATCATCGACACCTTAGAGGGCAATCGTCGAGCATGCGCTCCTCCAGGGAGCACATAAAGATATTAATGAATGCAGGGCCAAGGGGAGAACCATAGACATAGAGGGGAGATATTGGACAGACAAGTGAAGATCGGGTGCACGTAAGGCGCCATTATTAAGCGATGGCTTTCAGAAATGGCATCGGTATCAACTGCGGAGACCAGCAGCATAAATTCCTCTTCTGGCACCCAATGCTGGGCTATCAACTACGTCAATTACAGGAACAAGTTCACAAAAGAACAGGGGATCACATTTCACAAATAAGAGACCTATTTTCATTCACGAAAATCTTCATGACTGAGTTGAAATAACCTCAAGTAAACGTGTGTTAAATCACAGTCAACTACCTCCACCTTTCATATCTTATAAAATACATAATGAATGTTGAATTCATTCAATAAGCTTGTTATTAAAGCAGGGGGCGGTTGTTTATCCATGGTACGTGCCTACAGATCCTAAAATATTACTCCAAATGACAATGTATAGAACAAAATGTGTGCCGAAATCTACCCGACAATTTTTCCTGCTACTTGTACAACAATGTACATAGGCTAGTATCATGAGGCCTAGATTCAGGCATGCTGCAGTTTTAAGCGTTAATAAAATGTTATGGTAGTGTTATTTACATGTTATCAACCTAAGTTCTCAAACCTGGTATGGAGAGGACTCTGCTGAATTTGATCTGCCAGAACACTTATTTTTCAATTTTACCATTATCATTTCTACCTAGAAGGAAACTTCAAATTCACACTACGATATAGCTTGGAAAGTAAACTTTCCAAACTAGCTAGTCTACCAAGGTTGATCAACAAATAACTAAGAGGAGCCTATCCTAGCTTAACTTGGCATAAACTTCAGGAATGCTGATTTTTCAATCTGTCCCTCTCCACAGACTATGAAATGCAGGTCAAGTCTTGGCTAGCTATGAAAGTCTGAAGTTTTTCTTACAGGCTAGCCTAACTTAGGCAGTAAATATGTTGAATTATACGTCAGTAAGATTGTGACATGTTACACAGCTTTATACTACATGTACCTCCTAATAATAATTGCACTGGAAGCTGTACAAATAGCTTGTGTCATGGTTCAGATCCTTTGTATTTCCCAGGAAATCCCAGAATTATTTTCTAAATTTCCCGAAATCCAGGGATCCAAAATCGGGCTCAGACTGGAAACTCTAATTGTGGCCTTGCCTAAGATGAGCTTGTTTCATTTCTCATCCCAACCAACTGTTACAGTACACACTAGTGAATATTGGCTGACAGGTATCAGGCTATTGAACCTACTATCATTACATGCCTATATGGCTGAAGCTTATATGGGATGACAGCATTGGAGATGACAATTATTTTAGCATATTTTATCAGTTTGACCCAAGAATAAATAACTATAATTAGCACTACCTCTAGCGTAAAACAGGACTGGAAATTTATGGAGGAAAGACACATAACGTCGACAAATTGGTCAACTATATTGCCCAAGTGTATACTACATACTACAGCAGACAGAATTAGATTTTTTATTTCTACATGTAGTACACATTGTCCTTGGTAAATACTGCAAAGATAATTTACCAGTCATTAAAGACTACTGAAAATATAACCATAATGTAGTGCCATATCTAAAGAAATTTATGGCTCAACCGTAGAAGAAATGTACCAGCAAAATTAAATATCTTATTTCTGCCTACAGTACATATTGTATATAGTAAATGGTGCATAAATCATCTGATAGTTTTGACGGAAATCCGAGAAAACACGTTTTCAAAAGTACAGGGTTTCCCATAAGATTGTGTGGGTTTGCGCCATTGTTTACATATGAGAGGTCGCATAACAATGGCGCCAGGCAGTGCAAGTCACTCACAGTCTGCTTTGGCTGTTATATGGTGTCCAATCTCTCCTCTCTCTATATATGGGGAGAACCCATGGCCATGCCATCTAATTGTTTAAATAGTTTACAGTTAAAAACAAAAGCAGTGCCGAGCATTGCCAGTTCAAGAAGGGTTTTAAAAAGCGTGCGGTTAAAATTAGCAAAAGTGGACTCAGGACCAGGGAATAACTTGTCCAGTTCAATGGAGATTCGATGTCAAGGTTGGTCATAAATAAGTCGGAATCCTGTAGTAAAATAGACTCTTTAAACTGGAAGGAATTATTGAGCGAGTAACTGTTCTTTAATGGTTTAAGTATAGGAACGAGAAATATGGCTAGTTCATAATTTGCTGTATCAAAAAACGCTAAAATAGGCCTGAGTTGGAGACCTGGTTTATGAATTTTTGGAAGGTCATACAAAGTACTGTAAGAAGAACCTGTGGACTACGGTTCCTGATATTTAGTTTCATTAAAAGTATTATCCATTCTCAAAGACCCAAGGAAACGGTTAATTTTATCTTGTATTTTAAAGATATTAAGATAGTCGTGAGTGCCAATCATTTCGAATTTATTTCTGTCGTTTAAAATAACTTCCATTTTGGATAGTAAGTTGCTTCAAGGTGTCGAAATCGTCTTTTCTGAAAAAAAAATAATTGTTTGTCATTTCTGGACGTTCAGTATATAGATAAGACCAGTTTTTTTAACACCATGATTTTTAGGAAGAAAAGTTTTACCGGACTCGGATCTAATTTTTATAGTGATTGTTATTTTAATTTCGAAGTTAGTTCCATTTTTACCCTTCTTAATTAATAGAGCTCTGGTCCTCTCATCTAACTGAAATGCCTTTGCCTTTCACAGTGAGATTTTATTTCTAGTTAATTTCTTTAACGGTAACTGTTTTCCACCCAGGCTTGTGTATAGAAAGTTAAATCAATTAATAAATAAAATATCTCTTTAGAAGACCTGAAGTTCTAACTGTACAAAAAATGAGTTTCTATGCAACCTATATATCCATGACCTAACCTTTCAAAAAAGATTTACACAAATTATACATGACCATTTCCCTGCCATATCAGTCAAACTAATTCCAAAAAATCCTCTCAATATAGGTTCCTTGTTTAAAAGAAATGATCAGCTATGTCTTTATATGTCCTCTGGTGACATCATAAATATACTTGCCCTAAATGTATTTCAGGGATTTACTTGGGATCCACCAAGGTGCGCATTGATTCACATCGGGGAGTCAGTTTCCGCACCCAGAAGGACCCATTCAAAACAATGTAAAACCTACATTGGCAACAAAGATTTTAGTGTCATCGGTCATTCTGCAAATCCTCAAGATTTTTTAACAATCCTAGAGTCGTTTATAAAACAACTCATACCATCGTTGAACACTCATATATATGCGAGTTAATTGTATTCAGCTTAACTTCGTATTGTGGTGGTTTCTTTTCATTTAGACTTCTTAGGCTGTACTTTTAATTGCTTTTATCTTTTCTTATGCGCAGCCCAGGTGATATAATTCTATACATAATTATGAAACGTCAGCAAAATAAAGAAGACAGCATTAGTATATATATATATATATAATTATATATATATATATATAGATATATATAACATATATATATATATATATATATATATATCTTAACCCCCCTTTTATTAAAGCTACACAAATTGGAAACCCTTACCTGTTGTCAATGGTGCCCTCTGTCTGCAACCATGTCGTTAGGCTATTAGGATCTCGTAAGTATAAAAATATACTATTTATTACCCAAAGCAGTTGAATATAAAATAGAACAAAATGATTAACAAGTCATAATGACAAGAAACCCAAATCTGCCCATAAAGAAAACTAGTAAGTTAACATTCTACCCTCCTGACTAAGAATTCACTCCCAGACCCAAAATATCAATAAATTCATCTTATTAGTCAGGTTAGAGATTCCCGTCTCTAGTACCATGAAATAGGACCCATCTGTAATAAAGATAACAATGGATAAAAGATACACTTCACACATCACTCTTTTCAAAGTATTTAAGTAAAAAAAGGTATTTCACACTTCTCTCTCTTTTCAAAGGTAATGGTTTTCTAAGTTTTACAAAATATGTGTCATACATTTACGATGGGGTTTTCTCTCCCGACACTCAGCGTGTACCACCTGACCTCTTTGATCTCACCAAAAAGAATGTGGCTTTCACAAGTGCCTTGGACTATTAGGCCTGTAACATCCGTACAAACGAATGTACATACTTGACTACAAGACAAGCAATCTCTCGGTTAAACGCTTACGTACTCAAATTCCTTTACTCAAGTAAGCTGCCCTTACAGCCTGTCTCCGAGCAAGACACGATATGTGATTCATTAACATTACACACTTATAAGATACATATATAGATATATATATTATTAGCAAAGCTAGCTATGATACAGATAAAAAGAGGGTCACACCTTAAAAGAATACAAAAACAAGAGATATTACGGCTGAGGGCCTGATTCAGAATAAGGGAGAGCGAGGTAAACGCAAGAGTCAAATTAATTATGTATATTTACACAATATTACTGTAATATGGTTAGGTAACACCTTGAGGGTGATGGGGACAACAGTGTTACATGACAAAGCTATAACAGCAAGAACGATCTTGATGCTGGCTTGATTGGACATATGGAGAAGATGAATGCAAAACTATGGAGATCCCGTAGCTTACATAAGGCGAGGTTCCAACATCCACAGCAAGGCACACAATGGCATCTCTGCAATGGATTGCTTCACAACATAGATACAAGTGCAACAGACACATGGTCGTGGACCGAGGAAATCTTACACAAAGTACTAAATACAATCCCTCTCTTATGTTACATTACCTCCTGATAAATCACTGTAGCAAATGCTACTCACAATGGGAATATCTCAAGAGGACTGTTATTACTGGGAACAAGCACAAGGGAATTATTTACAGCATCGCAAGTAACTATGGGGGGTGCGTTACATTATTACAATGGCTGAGCGCAAAGCTGGGATAACAGGGAGTAATAAGTCGCACACAGAGAGGAAATGACTGCACTTAAACTATTACTTCACACTGTACCTTATAAGCAGAGTTGGAAGGTCTTCCTCCTATGGTGGTGCCGGGATAGAGGGATGCTCTATGGAATAAGAGCAACATGTGTTGAAATCTCCAAAAGAGATGAATAAGGGGGAAAAGAGGGACATGCCCAGGTGTGAGATGTGTTCGCTTGGGCGGCTGGAGAACATCTAAGAGTGAGATTCTGTCGGTCTTGGATTTTATGGCCTCAGAGAAAGTTCGGGGATGCTCAGGTAGTTGGCAGGCCCATTTCAGGTGATCTGCAGCCTTGTGGGAACCATGTGTTTCCCATGTAGTGGTTTCACCAGGCAGCAATATAGCAGCTGTCAAGCTCCCTTACTCAGGTGGCTCTGTGACCTGGGTACCTGGGAAATAAACTCGCAGCAGTAGTCTGAAGAGAAAGCAATGAGTCATAGACTTTTCAAGGAGATGGTGAAAGCTAGTGTTAAGGACGACTTATAATGATCTTAATTTCATTCACTCTTACGTTAGCTTTACTTAGAGATGGCTTTAATATATGTATATATACCAAAGCTCTGAAGGCAAATATTATATCTATGACTTACATTGTCTAACATATTTTTTCTTTACATGTTTATAGTATTTTTTAAAAATATGCTACTCTTCATTTCAGCCCAGATCATGACAATTTTCCCTTGATTGTTTTTAGACCTAACATATCAAGTCTGCTCTTAAATTTAGACCACGGTATTCTTTTTCCCGATTTCTGGTTGTGTGATTATTCTTTGCTATCATCTTTGTTGCTGTCCTTTAACTCAATTAATATGACATTATCGTAACTCCCATAACTCCTCAATCCTAATTTCATATCTGGTGTATCGGCTGCTGCCAGTGCTTCTATTTTCTTAATTTACAAGTTTCCATATAGGTCCCTAATTTGGTTTATGATTTATTTTTATTCTTTATTGTCTTGTCCAATGAGGAAGGCTCAAGAACGGAAAATGGATGTGGCAAAGATGAGGATTTTGAGATGGATGTGTCGAGTCATAAGAAGAAATGGAATCTGAAATGAATTCACTAGAGTAACACAGTTAATGTAAGGGGAGTATCGAAGAAGGCCCAGTAAAGAAGACTACAGGGGGTCCTCGAGTTACGACGTTGATCCGTTCTTACGATGCGTCGTAACACGATTTTCAGCGTAAGTCGGAACATTGAAAAATACCACATGATTTAATGTAAATACCTATCAATAACAACGAGAGAACAATTCCTTACCTTTATTAGTTTGATTGGCTTGCACACTGGAGAGGAAGCTGCGGTGCTGGAGAGACTGGGGGAGGTTAGTGAAGAGAAAAAGAACCTCCAGAAGTTGCTGGAGATGCTGAGGCAGGTGATTCTTGAGGTGAGGCAGAACATACTAGTACTGGAGATGCTGAGGCAGGTGATTCTTGAGGTGAGGCAGAACATACTACTGGAGATGTTGGGGCAGGTGAGTCTTTAGGTGAGGCAGAACCTACAGAAGGTGCTGGAGATACTGGGGCAGGTGAGTCTGGGTTAGCAGAACATTCAGAAGGTGCTGGAGATTGTGGGGCAGGCGAGTCTGGATTAGCAGAGGCAGCTGAGGTAGAGGGTACAGGATCTCCTGCAGGCCTCTCTACCTTCTTAAAATACTGCTCCAGGTTAGTCTGAACAGAGAGCGACCTCTTTTCATCCAAGATCTCCTTGTAACACTGCATCAAATCCATGACGCCTCTGGAAACCCTAGTGAACCTGTCCAAGTTGGGATCCTGAGCCTCAAAAGTTGACAACGCTTGCTGCAACTCTGCAAAACCTCTTATCAAGTCCTGCCTTGTGAAAGCCTTAGGCTCTGGGGTGGGTGCTTCTTCTTCTTCCTCTATCATCTGCTTCTCCAGTTGTATCAGGTCCTCAGCAGATAACTCCTCGCCATGAGACTCCAGCAGCTCTGTAACATCATCAACCTCCATCTCCAAATTGATTTCCTTACTCAGGGCAACAACGTTCTTGACAACTAGCTGAACTGTGTCCTCAAACCCATGGAAATCATTCACAAATTGAGGACAAATTTTCTTCCAGACACCATTCATGTTTGTTTGCTTAACCTCCTCCCAGGAATTAGCAATGTTCTTTACAGCATCAAGGATGTTGTAGGATTTCCAAAAGTCCTTCAGAGTCAAGTCCTTCTTGGTTTCAGTTGCCTGTAAAGCCATAGCAATTGTCCTTCGTAGGTAGTAGGCCTTGAACGAAGCAATCACTCCTTGGTCCATAGGCTGTAAAAGGGCCGTGGTATTAGGTGGAAGGTAAACCACCTTGACATTAGGGTTGAAGTCTCCCAGCTGGGCAGGGTGTCCAGGGGCATTGTCCAGCACTAGCAACACCTTAAAGGGGATACCCTTGGAGGCGCAATACCGCTCCACACTTGGAACAAAATGGTTTACGAACCAGTCCTCAAACACTGCAAGTGTCACCCATGCCTTCTTGTTGGACTTCCAAATTACTGGTAGTTGACCCTTCCAAATGCCCTTGAGTGCCCTTGGATTTTAAGCCTGATACACCAACAAGGGCTTCAGTTTGAAGTCGCCAGCAGCATTACCCCAAGAAGTAAAGTTAGCCTCTCCTTGCTGGCTTTATGACCGGGTGCTGACTTCTCCTCCTTGGCGATGTAAGTGCGGTTAGGCATACGTTTCCAAAACAAACCTGTCTCGTCTACGTTAAACACTTGCTGAGCAGAATAACCCCCCTCCTTAATTATCTCAGACAACGCTTTAGGAAATTCACTCGCTGCTTTCTCATCCCCACTAGCAGCTTCACCTTGCAATTTAAGGTTATGGTAATTGGCCCGAGCCTTAAATCGCATAAACCAACCCCTACTAGCCACAAACTCTTCACTTTCACTTCCCTCCCCCTTTTCTTTTTTCAACGCTTCAAACAATCTTTTCGCCTTCTCCTGAATCACCATAAGGCTGACTGGGATACGCCGTTGATTTTGTCTTCCAACCAAAGCACCAATAACCTTTCCATTTCAATTATTAGACCACTACGCTGCTTAGTTATCACTGTCGCTTTCATAGGAGCAGATCCTTTCACATGTTCAACGATGCGCTCTTTATCTTTGATAATGGTAGCAACGGTCGAACGGCTAAGGCCAAGCGAGCGGCCAATGTTTGTTGGCGTTTCTCCCTTCTCAGATCGCTTTATAATGTCCACTTTAATTTCCATGGTGATGGCCTTTCTTTTCTTCGATGCACTACCATCAGAAGAGTCCGCCTTGCGCTTGGGAGCCATAACAAAGAGCAAAAAGTTACAAAAACGATACAACACGAGGGAGAGAGAGGCAGTGTAAACAACCAAAATGGCGTATGGGCGAGGAATGAGCGTAGCGAAGCGACGCCGTCCTCTCCCCCACAAAGCGTATTCTTCCGCCGTGCGCCCGGAACTAGTTCGTGTTTGTTTACGTTGCTTACGACGCTAAACCGCGTAAGACGGAACGACGCAAAATATTATTTTTTATATTTTTATGGGGGCGCGTTCGTAACCACGAAACATCGTAAGTCGAGACCGGCGTAACCCGAGGACTTACTGTACAGGGTTTCGGTTATGTTATGTGGAGAGAAGATTATAAATGTAAAGGGGTTATGAGCATGGAGGTGGAGGGAAGAGAAGAAGGGGAAGGCCAAAGTTTAGATGGAAGGGTAAAATAGCAAATTGCATGAGGGAGACAGTTTAAGAAGTCAGGATACATTGGACAAAGTAAGGTGGAGAAGGCTAATAGGAAACAGCGTACCCATTTAGAAATGGGATAAGCTGAAGACAAATAGACTTTGTCTTTGATGGTTCGACCATAGGGGAGTTGCGATCTCTATACCAGTGCTATGTAGTTCGGTGGTCTTCTACCATGGGCGGAAAGCCTTGCGGCCATTTTTTAAAGGTCTGGTAACACGCAAATTGAACAGGGGATTAGTGCAATGTGAATTTTTATAATTGTTGATGTTTAATGAGTAAGTGTTTTGTGAATTTTTAGGGTTTAGTAAGTAACTGTTTAGTGATGTTTATGAGTACATGTTTAGTGAATATTTAGTTTAGGGTTTAATGAATGTTTACTGAGCGTTTAGGATTTTGTGAATATTATTGAATGTTTATTGTGTAAGTATTCAGTGAATGTTTTATTTCCCTTTAGGGTTTTCATGAATATGTTGTGAATGTTTAGTGTGTAAGTAATTGGTGAATGTTTAGTTAGTGTTTAGTGAATGTCTTGTGAATGTTAGTGTTTAGTGAATGTTTAGTGAGTAAAGTATTCATTGAATGTTTAGTGAGCATTTATGGGTTAGTGAATGCAAATATTCAGTGAATGTTTAATGAGTGCATAGGGTTTATTGAATGTTTGTGTTTAGTAAATGTTTAAAAAGTATTCAATGAATACTTAATGAGCATTTAGTAAATGTCTTATGATTGTTAGTGTTTAGTGAATGTTTAGTGTGTAAGTGTTTATTGAGTAATGGGTGGATGTTCATTCACTGTTTAGTGTTTAATGAGTGTTTAGGAGTTTAATTGGGCATTTAGGGTTTAGTGAGTATTTAGTTTTTAATGACCGCTTAGGGTTAGTGAGTGTTTAATGTATAATGACTACTTAGTGAATGTTTAGTAAGTGTTTAGTGTATAGTGAGTACCTAGTGAAAGTTTAGTGTATAGTGAGTGCTTTGTGAATGCTTAGTGATTGTTTAGTGTTTAATGAATGTTTAGGATTAAGTGAGTGTTCAGTGAATGTTTACTGAGTGTTCATGATATAGTGAGTATTAGTGAGTGTTTAGTGTCATATAAGTGTTAGTTTTCCGTTGGACGAGTGGACTTTGCGCTTGGCTACCAATCTGGTGGTCCGAGTTCGATTCTCGTCTCGGCCAACGCGAAATCAGAGGAATTTATTTATGGTGATAGAAATTAATTTCTTGATACAATGTGGTTCGGATCCCACCACAAGCTGTAGGCCCCGTTGCTAGGTAACCAACTGGTTCCTAGCCACGTAAAAAATATCTAATCCTTCGCGCCAGCCCTAGGAGAGCTGTTAATCAGCTCAGTGGTCTGGTAAACCTAAGATATACTTAACTTATATGATTGTTTAGTGAGCATTTAGTGAAGGCTAGCTATAGTGAGTGCCTTGTGAGTGTTGAGTATTGAGTTTAGTGTTATTGAGTGTGAATGTATGTTAAGTGTGAGTGTTGGTGTACTATAATTGCTGCGTTAAAAACTTGTGGTAACTCTGCCCCAGGAAAGGATAATATCTCTTTTGAACTCCTTATACATCTGAACATTAAAGCCAAAGAATACTTTTTAATATTTTATAATCACCTATGGAAAGAGAAACTACTTCCCAAAGCATGGAAACACGCTATCGTAATTCCTATACCCAAACCTGGCAAAGATCCAACATCAGTGAATAATTATAGACCTATATCTCTAACTAGTTGTCTTTGTAAACTCATGGAAAAGATGGTAAATAATAGACTTATATGGTATTTAGAGAAAAATAAAGTTCCAGCAGCAACCCAATCTGGAAGTAGAAAAAATCATTCAACTTTAAACTCATTAACATCACTTGAAGATCAAATCAAAAGAGGATTTGTTCAAAAGAAAATTACAGTCGCAGTCTTATTCGACATTCAAAAGGCTTATGATACAACATGGAGATATTCAATCTTAAAATCTCTATATGACATAAATCTAAGGGGTGAACCGTGAACTCCCAATTTTTATACGAAATTTCCTAACAGAAAGAACATTCCAGACTAAAATTGAAACAGTATTATCAGAAACATTTGAAATAAAAGAAGGTATCCCACAAGGCAGCGTACTAAGCAGCACATTATTTGCATTAGCAATCAATAATATTGTTAAAATGCTTCCAAAAGATGTAAACAAAGCTTATATGTTGATGATTTTGCCATTTTTTACACTTCAAACAACCTACGCCACATCCAAAGAATTTTAAATATCTCCATAGCTAAAATTGAACGATGGGTATTATCTGTTGGATTTAAATTTTCTGTTGAAAAAACACAAGCAATAACATTTTATAAGGATCAGCGCTGGCTCAAAAATCAAGTTATATCTCTTACCATGAATAACACTCCCATCCAATTTTATCCTGAAGTTAAATTCTTAGGCTTATATTTTGACAATCATTTGAACTGGAAGGCCCATGTAAGACATACCAAAGCAAAGGCCTTGGAAGCTTTAAATATATTTAAAAATTTTGCCCACACTTCAGGGGTGCTGATAGAAAAACATTATTGAAACTTTATAAGGCTACAGTTCTACCAATATTAGAATATGGCAGTCCAATTTATAGTTCTGCTAGTGAGACAACTCTCAAAATGCTAGATCCAGAGCATCATCTTGGGCTTCGTTTATCCACTGGAGCATTCAAATCATCACCAGTCCAATCCTTGATTGTAGAAAGTGGAGAAATGCCACTATCTTATAGATTCAAAATAACAACGATGTGCAGAGCTTTAAAAATTGTAAATGGTCCAGCAAAAACCAAAGATTTATTTGAAGATCCAGATTGTTTCTGGAATACAAAAATTACCCCATCCTTCGTTGTTAGAGCTAATAGATTATTTAATGACAATGACCTTTATAATATTAAATTTTATAATTTCAGCAAAATAATCCCTCCATGGTTGATAAGTGCTCTCCAGATATGTAACAAACTATGTAAAATACCAATTGATAAATTGAATAATCCCTTCGCTATGAAACAATATGCTCTGGAACATATCAAGATACACAATAATAATCACATATATACTGATGGTTCCAAAGATGATATGGGAGTTGGATTCGCTGTTTACGGAAACAATAAAAAGATCCAAGCCTCCTTACAAAGCAAAGCATCAGTGTTCACGGCTGAATTACTAGCAATAAAAACAGCATTAACAACTATATCTGAAAACCAGTTTAATGAAGTAACCATCTTTAGCGATTCACTAAGTTCAATAAATGCAATAAGCTCTATACTCCAAAAAACAAAATTATAAATGAAATTAGACATACATTACATGAAATGGAAAGGCAAATGATATCTGTTACTCTGTCTTGGATACCATCTCACATAGGATTAGAAGGCAATGAAAAAGCAGACACCTATGCAAAAGAGGCTAGAACACTCCCAATATCAGCAGAATTATTGCCACTAGAAGATTATATTAGACACAGTAAGTCGGTTATTTAGAAAAAATGGCAAAATATCTAGGGGGAAAACTATCCTAACAATAAATTAAGAGAAATAAAAGAAACTGTAGACCCGTGGCCATCATCCTATCAGAAATGCCGCAAGAATTCAGTAATATTGACACGGCTAAGAATTGGTCACACTAAACTGACACATGGTTACCTAATGAGTAACCCCCATGCCCCCATACCTACGTGCGAAATATGTAATGTACAAATAACAGTAAAACATATTTTAAAAATCTGTCCAAAATATAAAATCCAGAGACATATTATTCAGAAGATATTCTTTTAAAGAAATATTGTCAGAAAGTGACAAATTTTCACTTTTTAATATTTAAAAATTCCTTAAATTTAATAAATTATACGATAAAATATAATATATAGTAATTTATAATATATTTCAGATCGTAAATATTTATTTTTTAGATAATATATATTCCAGATAACAAATATTTATTTATTTATTTTTAATAATAATTTATAAAGATTTTAAATGACATGTCTAATCCTTCGGGCCAGCCCTAGGAGAGTTAATATTAACTCAGTGGTCTGGTTAAAAAAAAAATAAATAAAAATAAAAAAAGTGTAGTACTATAATGTGTGTTTGGTGAGTGTGGGCGTATAGTATAGTGAGTTTTCAGTGAGTGAAAGTGTATTGTGAATGTTAGTGTTTAGTGATTTTACATCACTGTTTAGTTAGTGCTTAGTGATTGTATGCTAAGAAAGTCCTGTAATTTACAGGAACCATTTATGCTAGACAATTACTTATTAGACCTATTTTTGTAAGGTAATTTTTCTCTGTGAAATTGGGTCCAGTAATATAATAATAATAATAATAATAATAATAATAATAATAATAATAATAATAATAATAATAATAATAATAATACCAGCAGCAATAATAACAACAATAGTAATAATAGAAAATAATAATAACAAAATGATAAAAATAAATTATAGTAAAAATAAAAAAAAGTAATAAAGAAGACTACCATGAGCTTGGACGAGACATTTCGAGGTCACACGCCAGGAGAACCATAGATAAAGAGGGGAAGGGGAGAACCAAAGACTATATACTGAAGGTATATAGTCTTTGGGGACTCGGGGAGAACGCCACTCCAGTGATTGACCCTCTATGGTTCGACTGACCAACACTATAAACTCTTTGTTATAAAAGTTGAGATGCGATCCAGTAATAAAATATGTTATCGCTCTTGTATATAAAATGAAATTGAGCTCATTATAATTTCATATAGGGCATTTTTGTTTCAAAGTAGATTTATTGAATTGGTGTAAATCTTAAGACGGTACTTCAATTGACTTTAATAGCGGTCTACTCTTGGACTTGGTTGTCGTGTATTAACTTTGGTTGTCGTCGACCGCAGGGTATACAAACGCCAACCACCAGTGTTACTATCGTTGGTAAACGTATCCGTGACTTTTCTTGGTGCTCCAGATTCTCCAATTTCGATGTTTAATGGGCATATCGGTGTAAAACTACTGGAATTACGTTTCTGATTTTGTGACATGCAAGGGTAGCAAGTTATTATAAATAAATTGGATCAAGTGGTTTTCCCAGGTTATCAAGCCCCAAGGGTATGGACTGGCATTGTTCACTCTAACTGTGGCACACCAAAAGGTAAAGTAATTAACCATATATTTTCTAATTAGAAATACCCGTAGCCATAAATTTTTCCATGACATAGAGATACGAGTAGGCTTCCTCCAGTTTAACCTATTTGTTTACTTAGGCTAGGCTAAAACATCGCTGTTCGGCCATTTGATCGGGAAAATGGGCCACTTTTTCACTCAATACTATTTAATTTGCGAAACAACAATCCAATGCAAGGTAAATGTCCAGAAGGCCACACCCGTTTTTCAAGTATTAACGACGAGAAACGGCAAAAACGACCAGATTGGTGTTGCACATCGCATAGAAACATGAGGAAATGAATAAAAATTAGGCACAGGATATAGGTACGGCAGCCGTATCCCGATCGTGGTAGATATTGGTACGGCAGTGAATTGCGCATGTGTCAATTTCAGACTTCCTGCCGTACAAATAATATAGTGCGGTGAGGGTATGGCAGATTCTGTCATTGGTGCCGTATTTGCGCTCTTGACTTGCTGTAGATACGGCAGTTAGCTGTATCCGTTTACCAGTTTGCTAATCATACTGTATTATGTAAACCAGAGTTCGGCTTTTAGGTGGGAAAGTCACACTTTTTGAACATCTTTCCCCCTTTTTTCAGTTAGCAAAATGTCCCTCCCCCCTTTTTTTGTTTGTTTGGCTTTTGTGAATTTTGTCCCGCTTTTTTGTACTACAAAAACAACACTATCCCGATTTTAATGGAATAATGCTGAAATTTGGTTTAACTTTGCCTTTTCACTACCTGGTAAATTCTATCGTCTTCTCCGACAGCTGCAATATACCCAATGAAGTGAATTAAAAGAATATTGTAAAGTGTATAACGGCCCTTGCAACTGCCGATGTCGGGCAGAATAAAGGGCCGTGAAAGTCACCAAAGATACGATGGTAGTGTATATATTTATGTATAATCCTCTTTGACTCTCCTCTTCGGAATTCTTTTCAGGGCCGATTCGATCGTTCGTGACCTACATATACCATGAATTACCCAATTTTTGAAAGCTTGAGTCTTCATAGATGTCTATGGCTTTCTTCAGCTCGTTAAAGCCTGAAAACATCTGTTTTTCGGCAAAAACTAATGTATTATTCCGTGGTTCATGCTGTTCCGCCACCATTTTTCTTGCTGTCACTGATATGCCCAAAGACTATATACTTCAGTATATAGTCTTTGGATATGCGTGAGGCGATAAACAAGGGTTCGCGCATGCGCAATTCACTGCCGTACCAATATCTACCGAGATCGGGGTACGGCTGCCGTACAATATCCAGTTCGTAAAAATTAACTAGCCTATGATTTGCTCTTACACGCAAGCATAAACCTACTACCTACTACAATTAGTATGGGGTACCCAGTGGGAAGCAGGATTTTGGGTGGGGGGAGGAGGAGAAAAGTTATTTGCAGGTCACCACCGAACCTAACGCAACCACCTAACCTAACCTAGTGCCCTGTACCCCTACCTAGGCCTACGAGGGGGGGGACTTTGCCCCCCTTGCAAACCCCCTTTATGGCCACAGTGATTTTTGGGGCACTACCAAACCTAACACAACCACCTAACCTAACCTAGCGCCCTGTACCCCTACCTAGGCCTAGCATGGGGGCCTGCGACCCCCCCTTAAGGCCACAGTGATTTTCGGGACACTACCGAACCTAACACAACCGCCTAACCTGACCTAGGGCCCTGTACTCCTACCTAGACCTAGGGGGCTCCACCCCCCCTATGAGCCCCCTTAAGGGGACCGTCCGCTATGGCAGATGACATGTCAACTCGAAAAAATAAAAAATTGAGTTATTGCTTGTATCTATGCAGAAACATGCTGTGCATGCTTTCCAGAAGTTTCAGCCAATTATTTTTACAAATAATGAAGATATAGGGCTAGCGGCTTTTAAATGATGACGTCATCGTAACTGCGTCGTCTGTATGAGTGAGTTTGACAATCGTTTTTGCGTGTTTATTTTTGCATAGGGTAAAAAACCGCATGGTACAGGGGTGGACCATGTACGATCAATGTGTACAATCCCAAGAAAAGTACATTATAACGCGTCCTGACACCGGAGTAGAGGTCTTTAGCTCCGTTTCTCACCAACATCTCCGATGTCAGGACGCGTTATAATGTACTTTTTTTGGGGTTGTACACGATCGTACATGGTCCACCCCTGTACCATGCGGTTTTTTACCCTATGTACAGGGATTTTTTCAGATTTTTTTCGAGATTCTCATACATCTGGTAGCAATGAAAGGTAGTGTGAGAGAGGAGTGCTGCTCAGAGCGGCTATTTATAGGCGAGAGCCGCGAGACTCAGAGAATGACTCAGTTACGCCACAGACGTCCAAGGAGTTACATGCACTTCGTCACTTGCGTTTGTTCACTAGCTATTTACGTTGTTTTTATAACTTCTTAGTGAACTTATAGTAATGCCGAAGTTACCTAAGATCAAGAAGGCTACTCAGCAACTAAGGCTAGCAAAATTAGCGAAGGCCAGGAGTATGCTGAAAGAAAAACACGAAAATTCATTGTTATCAGCGCCCTCATTGTCTCATGTCTCGCTGTCACCATCATTGTCTGGTGTCACGCTGAGGGTATTAATACCACTTTTAGGGGTAGGACCAGGATCCTTGATGTTGAAATCAACAATAAAAGTACAAATAAAGTAATTATAATAATGTTGTTTTGACTTTTATAAGAAAAAAGCGAAATTTACATAGCAAATCTTTGGGAGCCCATAACTCAAAAACATACTTATGCGCATGTCAGTAACCATTACTCGGTTATTTATTATCCAATTTTGGAGAGAAAGATATCATTGGAAAGAGGAATAAAAATCCCATAATTCTGTGTGACAGAATTTTGATTTCTTTCTTTTTTCAGATTTCTTTGAGTGTCTCCACTTAATTTTTTTTTTAAATCATAATTTTTGCTAATAAAACTAAAAGTGTTTGCTCAAATGACTTGAAATTTGTATATGATGAAGGTATTATATATATCTAAAACATATATGAAAATTATCTATTTTGCGTAATAAATAAAAAAAATAGACATCATAGCGGATGGTCCCCTTAAGTGCACTATCTAACACATCCATCAAACCAAATCCAAAGTGATGGTACTGCTGTATACATAGTTATACTACCACCATTATAATATACTCTATAAATTAGTAAATCTTACCTTGAACTGTTGGTTGATAAAGGTGTGCTGCTGCTTTGAGGAAAACGTGAAGCCGTTGCGAAGGTTCTCTGACGTGCAACCTAAAGTAGGAAGTGGTCAGGTACCCAACGAAGTGTTGTTTTCTCCTGCCAAATTTTGGCACTAAATTCTTCATGTCCCGCCACTTCCTCTCCACGGTATTGGTATGAGCCTGTGTCTGGGGATCAATACAGTGAAGGCTGTGGTTAACAGTCAAATGTTTAAAGCCTTCCTCTGCCAGACAGTCATATGCTCACCAACAGTCAGAAATTATGGTTGTGCCTGGCTTGATCCTCTCCTTATTCACTGAGAGCAGGGTGTCCCGATCCCGGGTTTTCACGGGAACCAGGAAAAACTCGAGATTCGCGGCAAATACCACCAAATGCCCACTGGCCGTCTATTACTCGGCCAACATTATATTTATGTTTGCGGAATTTTGACTCTACAATTTCCACTTTATAATTGTTGCTGCCAATTTTTTTGCTGCGCCGAAATAAACAATTAATTACCACTTCCCTGCAAAATGATGACCATTTGCATACAGTACCTTTGTTTAATTTTAATTCAGAAATGGCTACTTCGTAGCAAAACCAATTTTGAACCCACAAAACCATAAATTTCAAATTACGTAGTTTCAATGTCCAGTTTCACTTTGGAAAACCAGGCACCCACAAACAAAGACACTATATGAACAACGCTTACGTCTACATCCTTTCGTAATGTAAGATTTATCACGCCTAAAACTATGTTTCTCATAATCTACCGTACACACTTCATGACAATGTGGACATTTTTTATTTTGCAAAATTAAATTGTCTCTATGGCACAAATCCACTATTTTTTCAATATTCCCTGAATAAGCTAAAACAAATTCACCATAACTTAGGAAACAGTCAAGACAAAAAGTTGGAATTTCAACTTGTTCCGATACGCAATACAAACCATCGGTCCTTTAACAATAGGAATGTAACTTGCGGCAGCTGGAACCGGTTGTAAGCTTCGAACAAGGGAGTTCGGTAGTTAACTGCTTGTCCGACAGTCAGCGCACTGCGCGACTGGGAGGTGAAGATTCGAAGATTCACTTTGCTTTCGGCCGCGCTGGGTGACAGACGTGTTCTCCACTTCTCTCTGCCCGCCTTTCGTCGTATGCTTTGTTTCTTCAATCTTGGTTTGCTATTCTTGTGTGATTGTCTAAAATCTCTAATTACTTGTGCTTTTGTATTTAATACCATTATTATGGATTCTTGTGAGCTGGAGAGTTCCTCACGCCCCCCCATCAGCCGCAGGATTTGCCCTGGTGTGGAGGGCCGTAAGTGTGGGGCCTTCCACTCCTTCTTGGAGGTTGATCCTCATGAATTGTGTGCTCGGTGTCGGGGGCACAAATGCTCTCGCGCCGAGCCATGTGATATTTGTGTTTTGTGGTCGGAGGAGCAATGGGCGCGCTTTGAGGGGAGGAGGAAGCGACGTAAGCCTGCCAGGGAGTCATCGGAAAGTTCTCCGGCTACTCCCCTGGTCACGGACACGTCGTCATCTTTCCTCCCTCCATCTCACCTCCTGTGTATGGCTCCTTCCCCTTTGGGGGGCAGGGGGGGGTGGGGGTTCTTGCTCCTTCTCTTCGCCCGATCCGCGAGCATGGTGAAGGGGGTGAGGTACCCCGACATCCAATTGTACCGGGGTCTTCCGTTCGCTTGGGGTGGGACTTGACCCCCCCTCCCCCGGACGAGGGGGAACCCCTCCTACTAACCCGACTTTTGCCTCCTCAGGTGTGACTGCCGCGGGTGACGACCTTGGCCATGTGTGGTGCTTGTTGGGTCTCCAGGGGCTGTTGCATCACCTGGCGAGTGGCTCTGCTCCGGTCACTCACGGTCTGGTAACCACCACCATCGTGTCGACCCCAGGGTATGCCGCCCCTCCTCACCTGGTTTATATGCAGCATATTGCTATGATGAACCCTTCAGCTGCAGTGCAGGCGCCGTTTCCTAGCGTTCCGAGGAGGGTCGTAACACCGCCGCCTGGGTTCGCCGCTCTCACCCCAGCCCCCGACTTCCGGTGCCCAAAGAGCTCGCCGCTGGACCTGTCACCATTACAGGAGGTCGCTGGCCGCTGCCCCGCCTCCTGCTGTTCCTACAGTGCCTGCCGTAGCTGACGTTCCCGCCGTAGCTGACGTTCCTGCCGTACCTCGACCAGCCCCTGTCGACGTCGTTCCTGCCCGTGGTGTTGCTGCTCCAGTTGCAGGTCCTTCCGGACAGGTGCAGCCGGGCCGTGTTGCTTCGGCAATTGCCCCAGCTCTTCTGGATGGAGGATCTGACGACTGTCCTGAGGAAGCTGAGGAAGAAGAAGAGGAAGAGGAAGAAGGTGTCGTCATCGTCGCCTTCATCATCGTCTTCGTCGTCGTCTGCTGCCGCCCCCTCTTCCCCTTCAGCTTCCAGGGCTTCACGGCTGAGGAAGAAGAAGGTTGTCTCCTCCCCCCCTAAGAATCTCCTTCGGGAACTTCTAAGGGCCCTTATCACTCCGGTGGGACGGGGGGGTCGTCCGCTGATCCTCCTGCTCCTTCGGGAGCGGGGCCTGTCTCTCCTTCCGCAAGGAAGAAGTCGGGGACCAGAGGGGTACCGGCTAACACCGCTACCTCCTCTCCTGGTGCTAGGGGTTCTGCCGCTGCATCAGGTTCCGTCTTGGCCTCTCGTTCGCGAGAGGTACTGAGTGTGTGGTTGCTCTTGGGTGACCGTGCAGCCAAAGTCCAGGCTTCCGAGTTCACTCGGCGCCAGGCCCGAGGCACGGAGCGGAAGACAGGTGAGAGTAGCTCAGGTGACTCCCGCCAGGTCAGCGATCGCTCTTGTAGTGATACGCGGGTTCCCAGGGTTGACGCGATGGCCCCAGACCGGCCGCGGGTTAAGACAAGGAAGAGGTCCCCTCGGTCGCCGGAACCGGCGGCTCGACGCGCTGTGAGGACAGGCCCCGCTCCCACCGCGACAGCGGACTCTGCCGGTCCCCTGACCGCCGCTCCCACTGGGACCGGGCGGGTAGGGGGACCAGCAGCAGCTCCTCTGACGCTCGGGACCAGAGCTGTTGTTCTCGGTCCAGCCGCTCTCCCCCAGAGAGCTGCGCGACCAGGCCTGCAGCTTGATCGCCACCGACGGGTTGGCGATCGCCTGCAGCCCCCCCCCCCCCCCCCCCCCAAGCACACCGGTTCTGCCGGTGAGCGAGGGGGGAGCGTCAGGTCTTCCTCTCTGATCCCTTCAACTTCCTCGGGCTACACCGGGAAGAGCAAGGTGATCCAGGGTGGCCGTGAGGAGTGCGCTCCTCACAGTCCCACCATGACGTCCTACGAGCCTGGCACGGTCTTAGGACCGATCAGGTTGTACGCGCAAGTGGCAGGAGGAGACCAGGAGGGGTCTGTTGCAGTTCCTCCTTTGGAAGGAGGAGGGTCTCAGGAGGCGCTCTTGTTGGAGGGACTTGACTGTCCTACTCCACAAGACGCGGTCACTCCCAAGATCCAGAGGTCGTTTGCAGAGGTTATTGCACTGATTCGTCAGCACAATGACCTCAGGGAAGGATCACCGCTCCCACCTTCTGACTACCTAGAGTCGTTTGGAGGTCCTAAGAAGGAACCCAAGACGACGGTGTTTCTGCTGCAATCGGCTCTGGCTGACTCGGTGCTGGGCCAGGTGGACTCTCGTCTCCGGACAGGAGGGTTCGCTATGGTCTGGCAGTCTTCCAAGCTACTTCCCCGCCTCTACTGTGACAGAGCAGATTCTACGTGCCATCGGACGACCCTCTGCCACCCAAACAGGTTAACCCGGAGCTAGCTAGGCTAACTCTGGGGGTGTCTCTGAAGCAGCTCCTGTTAGAGAACTTATGGTTCACGCAGCAAGAGGCACTCGCCTTGGAATCAACCGCCATGGCGGTATTCCAAGCAGTCTCCTGGTTAGACATGTGGTCCCTCACAGTGTCTAAGGTCACGGCCACTTCGGGAAATATCACTCTTGAAGGTGACCCGGCTTTCGGGAGACTGCCAGTCTGGAGGTAGAGCCATCTCCTACCTAGCCCACCAGATGGCAAACCTGTGGGCCAACCTGGTTCTTCGGCGTAGGGACTCGGTCCTCACCCAAGTGACCAGGGCGGCTGGGCGTGAGGCGGCTCTGGGTCTTCGCAATGGACCGATGCAGAGTTCCTCCTTTCTCTTCCCCGGAGAGATGGTGGACGCTGCGGTGGAGCGACGGCGCACTGATGACAGTGACCTTCTAGTACACCAGGCAGTCTCAAAGGCGTCTGGGCAGCCTCGAGCTACCTCGGCCAAGCCCAAGAGCTTGGTTAGCGCTTCCTCTGCGGCCAAGACGATCGCATCATCGAGGCCCAAGGGAAAGTCTCTGCCTTCGACTTCTTCTAGGAGCGACCGTAACCAGCCCTCCTTCTCACGAGGGGGAGCTGGGAAGAAGAAGCCGAAGAGAGGTGGGAAACGCGAGGGATGGCTTTTCCCCTCACCTGCTGCCGGAAGTGGGGGGGTGCCTGGTGAGCCATTGGGCAACATGGCAGCGCTTTGGAGCGGAGACCTGGATAGTAGAAGTCTTTTGGGAGGGGTATCTACTACCCTTCGAGTCTCGGCCACCCCTCACCTCCAACCCGGTCCACCTTCAGACCTACGTACCTGGAACATCCAAGGATGTAGCACTTCGGCAGGAAGTCCAAGCCATGCTGAGCAAAGAGCTGTGGAGATCGTCAGGGATCGGTCACCGGGCTTCTACAGCCGTCATTTCCTGGTGGAGAAGTCTTCGGCGGGCTGGCACCTGGTGATAGATCTCTCTCCCCTGAACCGATTCGTTCGCCAGTCTCGGTTCACGATGGGAGACGGCACGCTCGGTGCTCGACTCCATCAAGGAGAACGACTTCATGCTTTCGGTGGAATTGAAGGACGCGTATTTCCAGATACCCGTTCATCAGTCCTCCAGGAAGTACCTCCGCTTCATCCTCGACAGGACGGTGTACCAATTCTGGGCACTTTGCTTCGGTCTCTCAACCGCCCCACAGGTGTTCACACAAGTGTTCACTCTGGTGTCTGCTTGGGCTCACTCGTCAGTGATACGTCTTTTGAGGTATCTAAATGGTTAGCCCTGGCGTGCTCCCGCTCGCAGTTGCTACTGGACAGGGATCGACTCCTCGAGTTCTGCCGCAATCTGGGGAGCGAGGTGAACTTTGAGAAGTCAGATCTCGAGCCCAAGCAGAGGATGAAGTACCTGGGTATGCTGATTGATACGGTAGCAGGACAAGTCTTCCCCGCAGGCTCGCGGATCAGCAGATTCAGGGAGGCAGCCTACCAGTTCCTGTCTCAGCAGGAGCAGCCAGCTCAGCAGTGGCAAGTCGTGATTGGCCACCTGTCGTCACTCGAGAAATTAGTCCCTCACGGGCGTCTTCACCTGCAGTCTCTCCAGTGGAGACTGAAGGAGAGTTGGTCACAGGCAAGAGACCCGCCATACTTCCTCATGTCCCTTACGGAGGAGGTGAGGCAGGACCTAGCCTGGTGGCTGGACGACGAACCTCGTAAGAGGAGTGCCTCTCCGCACTCCCCCCCCCCCCCCCCCCCCCCCCCCAGGAGATGTTGCTGTTTTCAGACGCATCAACTGAGGGATGGGCCGCACACCTGGAGGAGTTGCTGACTGCAGGAGTGTGGGATCATCACGACAAGCACCTTCACATCAACGTCCTGGAGCTCAAGGCAGTGTTCCTCGCTCTCCAAGAGTTCCAGGACCGTCTGATGGGACACTCGGTGGTGTTGATGTGCGACAACACCACAGTAGTGGCATACGTCAACAAACGGGGGCCTAGTATCCCTCCCGTTGCACCAGTTGATGTTGCAGGTGCACGAGTGGGCCGTGGCTCACTCGGTAGAGCTGTCAGCCCGCTACATTCCAGGCAAGAGGAACGTAGTAGCAGACAAGCTCAGCCGTTGGGATCAGGTGATAGGGACCGATTGGTCCCTACACCCAGACGTGGCGGAAAGGCTCTTCAACCAGTGGGGGCATCCAGTTGTAGATCTGTTCGCCACCCGGCACAACAGGAAACTCCAGGTTTTCTACTCGGCTGTGCCAGACCCATGAGCAGCTGCAGAGGACGCTCTTCAACACCTGTGGGACAACTTCTTCGTTTACGCCTTTCCCCCGTTCTGTCTGATTCGCAAGGTGATCAGCCAAGTGCTGGTCACCCCGAATCTCCGGATGATCCTGGTGGCTCCTCCATTTGGTATCCGGACCTGCTGGCTCTTATTGCTGGAGCACCGAGAGATTCCCCCTTGGCACAACCTTCTCGTCCAGCCACACGTGGAACGGTACCACCAGTCAGTCCAGTCCCTTCATCTTCACGGCTGGCTGTTATCCACCATCTCTTGTGAGCGAGAGGCTTTTCTCGCTGAGCAGCAACAGAGATGGCTGGGTACATCAGACAGTCCTCTGCAGCTGTGTACCAGGGAAAGTGGGCCTTCTTCTGTGGTTGGTGTCTTAGATGGGGTCTACCTCCTCTCAGAGCCACTCTTCAGCAGGTAGCAGATTTCCTCGTTTTCCTTCACCGAGAGAAGCTCCTCTCCGTCCCCACAGTCAAAGGATACAGGGCCGGCCTGGCCCTAGTCCTCAAACTGAGGGGAGTGGATATCTCGAACTCGTTCGAGATCTCCCTGCTAATGAGGAGCTTCGAGAGGTCTTGCCCACCCAGGGAACTCAGGCCCCCGGGGTGGAATGTGACTCTCGTCCTCAGGAGTCTGGCTCGAAGGGACTCCGAGAGTCGTCAGACAGGGATCTGACCCTCCAGACCCTCTTCTTGCTGGCCCTGGCATCGGCGAAGAGAGTAGGGGAACTTCATGGCTTATCCTTCGACGTCAAGCATACCGGGGGATGGGGATCTGTGATGCTCGATTTCGTCCCGAACTTTGTAGCGAAGACTCAGAATCCTTCGGTCCCTGACGACCGGTTCGAGTCATTCACGATCCCCTCCCTACTGGACTTCACCGACAACGATGCAGATGAGATGCTGCTTTGTCCTGTGAGGGCGCTACCGTGCTACCTGAAGAGGACTGGGCACCTCAGGCCTGAGTGTCGACGCCTCTTTGTTAGCACCGGGGTGACCAAGAAAGAAGTATTCAAGAAACACACTTTCTTTTTCTGGTAGCGACGACATCCGTACCCTTCGTCTGAGAGCCCACGAAGTCAGAGGCATTGGTCCTTCCCTTGTGTTCCGCAAGAACTTCTCCGTGGCGCAGGTCCTGAAGCCAGGGGTCTGGACCAACCAGACCACCCTCGCCTCCTTCTACCTTCGGGATATAGCCCACAGGTCCTTGGACACTTTTCCTTGGGACCCGTGGTGGCTGCTCAACAAGTTGTGTAGCTTACCCAGCACCTGAGCGGACAGAACAGCATCGCATCCTTGTGTGACTGCATGAATGGATGAGTGAATGAGAGTGACTGGCTTCTCTTCCCCATCTTTTTCTCCCCCTCTACCTGTGGGCAGAGAGACTCGGCCGTCACTACGCTGGAACAGGAGACCGATGCAGGTAAGCTACTCGACCGAGCTCCATCCTACCCCTTTCATTAGGGATAGGAGCGATTATCCACCACTTTCCCCAACAAGGGGGGGGTAAGTGGAAGCCAACAAGAGACAAACCCATGACTTCATATTGCCTCTTGCAATAGGAACAAGTTCTTGCTTGCTAGTTTTAAGAGGTACGCTGGCCTCCCTCTTATTACTTGGGTCCAGAGGTCTGACCATTGATCCTGTGGTACATACCCTGATCATTGGGCAGAGGTTAAGATCCCTCCCTCTGCTCTTACAACCAGGGAGGGAACCAGGTTGCACGAACACCAGTCTGTTCATTGACTCAGTTTCCACCCACCAAGAAGTGAGTCTTCCTATTGTTAAAGGACGGATGGTTTGTATTGCGTATCGGAACAAATAACAGAATGTCGAAAATTGTATTTTCATACAATCAACTTACCTGTCAGATATATACATAGCTAAGACTCCGTCGTCCCCGACAGAAATTCAAATTTCGCGGCACACGCTGCAGGTAGGTCAGGTGATCTACTGTCCTGCCCTGCCCTGGTAGCAGGATTAGGAACCATTTCCAGTTTTCTATTCATATTTTCTCTGTTGCTTGGAAGTAAACAACGTTTTGCAGTTCCTCCTGACTTGATTTTTGGATTTCATCGCCATCGATCTTCTGGGCTATCTTTTGCAGGGAAGTACTGGATCTTTGGTTCGGCATACGCATATTAATTTGTTTTAATAACTTTGGCTTCGAAAATTTCGAAGAATTGTTTACGTGTAACTACCGAAGTTTTCGGTAGACAGTCACATAGTTTGCAAGAAGGAAAATTTTAATATTTATTCATAATAACGTGTAGTAAATGTTAGAATTGATTGAGCTAACTTCCTTCTTGAGGAAGTCAGGAATAGAATTAGTTACGCTTCCTTTAGAAGTTTTTATAGCTCTCGTACTAACGAGCAGTTAGAGCATTAACAATACTAGTAGTGTTGTATCCTCGTCTCCTCCTTACTTCACAGAATCTTCAAATTGCAATTTGAAGACAAAGGAATGTAGCTCAAAATACGAGCTATTGAAAGGTAAGAAGTGATTTTAGTGTTCACAGTGCAGTGGAGGGTGCGTTCTGATCGGCTCTGTTTCGCTCCCAGGCCTAGACCTCTTCCAAGCTCGCATACCCAGAGGAGAAGGAAAGTCGAAAGCCTTACGGAGGTTATGGAGAATCCCCACCGATCAGGCGTCCCCTCAGCAGGATCTGTAGAACGTCCCAGACTGCCAAGTTCGCCATTGGAAAGGCTTCCTAAATAGTAGAGGGTGCGTCCGATCGGCTCTGTCTCACTCTCAGGCCTAGACCTCTTCCAAGCTCACAAGCCCAGAGGAGAAGGAAAGTCGAAAGCCTTACGGAGGTTATGGAGAATCCCCACCGATCGGGCGTTCCCTCGGCAGGATCGTAGAACGTCCCAGACTGCCGGGATAGCCATTAGAAAGGCATCCTTTAAAAAGTGCGTCTCTTCTTCCGTTTCTTCATCTTACATCCGAGAAGACGAAGAATGTACGTGTTTGGAGTTCGGACGATCTGGCGCGTTCTCTGAAAACTAAGAGAACACTGAGCGAGAGGCTGAGAGCCAGCCAGCAAGCTAGCGCGAGCCACGTTCCAACAGCCAGCAGCGAGCCGCGTTCCAACAGACTAGCGCAAGCCGCGTTCCAACAGACTAGCACGAGCCTCGTTCATACAGATAAACGCGAGCTGCGTTCCAGCAACTGAGCGCGAGTCGCGTTCCAGAACTTTTTTCTTGGCGCAAGGCGCCTTCAAAGAGAAAACAGACGGCTAGACTGAGGAGCCTTATAGTAGAGTGGCAATCAGAAGGATGCTTCCGTTGAACGTTTACTGGCAAGAGGCTCATAAAAGAAGACTAGAGGCGCTCGGATCTATCAGGGCGCACGGGACCTTCCACGCAAGCGGAACGTTCCAGGAGCGAGTCTCCTTTTTAGCAAGCGGAACATTCCAGGCGCGCAGAACTATCCAGGCGCTAGGCGCAAGGATCCAGGCGCCAGGCGTCAGAATATTCCAAAATCTTCATTTGAGAGAGAGGTCAGTCGCGAGACTCCTCTTTGAGTTTTTTAACTTGAGCAACTTTCCCCTGGCAAATGTGAAAGATGTCGCACAGGCGGCCGTTGCTTTTGTCAGAAGGATTCTGATACTAAGAGAAGCCCCTTTTCATTATTCAGAAGACTCCTGTGTTAGGCAGTTCCTCTCAATGCGGACTCTCTCTCTCTCCTTCATCCAGGCTCTTCCCTCGTTTTGAGGAGGCAAGAGCTTTGGGAGTTTTTCTTAATAAGAATCTCATCGACATTTGGGTATGATGGCGGATAGGAAATATCTACTTCCTTCCGTAAACCTTAGTGATGAACAGGAATTCTGTCTCTTCCGCAATTTATGAGGAAATCACGAAGGTTTAAAGAGTTCCTGGATTAACTTCCTTCCTTAAGGATATATATATACTCTTTCTATCGTTCTATTAACGAAAAGAAAGAAGATAGTAGAAGGTAGTAGAGTATCTGCTGTATGAGAATACGATACGGGCAAATCATAAACACATAACGTAGTTACTTCTTTGCTGTGCAACTCAATTACCAGTATCCTTCTACGACTTTCCTAGGAAGGACTACGCTTAAAGGGATTGTTAAGACAACACCTACTTAGCTTCTAGATTTTTCGAAGTCTTGTTTCGCTTAAATATGCTTTAATAAGAAATTCCTGAAGTTCGATAATAATTTTATAAGATTCCTTTATTAAATGGAGTAGCTGGCAACTCTGGAAGAGTAAGGCCAGACGGCTAACGGAGACTGCTTTCGCTGAGAGCCTGAGAGGCTGAGACCAACGCAGTACCATGTAGGTGTCAGTCATGAGCGGTCGGGTTTATCTCTCTCTCCTGCGGGATGGAATAACTATCTGTATCTCTCCCCTACAATCGCTGTCTTAACCTCGGATTGAGGGGATAGTTAAGCTAACATAAATAAAATATTGTATGCCTTTTGTTAAGAAGCTTTCAATAAGAGAGATAGTACAACCTTTCAATGCTGTTTACCGTAGGTAACATTATTAAAGGATTCTATCGCAGCAGAACATTATATTATATAATGCTCTCAGGCTTACGAAAGCATAGCTTATTAGAGTACCTGCTCAGAAGAAGATGGATGAGTCGGATGGGAAACATTCTCTTTGTGGCAGAACTTGTTTTCCCTGAATGGACTATACTACGTTATATAAGTTTTTTCTACTAAGAACGGAATTAACATGTGAAAGGATGTCGGGTACCATAAAGGCACAGGTGTTCTGGCACATAACCTAAAAAGAATTAGAAGGAAGCACCAGCCTGGCGCAAGTTGCGCCAGCCTGGCACATAGCGCTAGAAGCGCCAACCTGGCGCAGTGAGCCAAGAGCACCATCCAAGATTTTCTCGTTTTAGCGAGTTATTAACCTAAGAGTCCAGTAGCCTCTCGGACACCAGGCTCGGTAACTGCAAGATTCGTTCCTGATTTCGTTACCCATTTAATCACTTAGGCCAATTCCACGACTCTCTCATATCGCAAAGAGCATCGAGAATCTCTTTTTTCGCTCCTGTTCGCGTTAACAAAGAGAACCTTCTCGATCGACGATAATAACTGTTAACATGTTTAACATTTATTGGAAAGAGTTGCGAGAACCTGCGGAAAGTCTTCTTCATAGATCTCTTAGTAAGGTAGAAGACGAAAGGCTTCCTATAGACTGCTTCCTTTTCCTCAAACCAAGAGAGGTAGCAAGATACGCCATCTTTATTTTTTTTTTTTTAGAAAGGGGAATAAACTTTAGTCTTTTTTTCCCCTAAATATAAATTATTTGCAGAATTTAAGATAAAGGGCGTCAAAGAAAGAGAAGATAATACTTTATGCCTCATTTTGGCCTTAGAGAGGTTGGATTCACAGAGGTCACGTTCTTCTCACAGCATGTTTTGGAAGTCTTTTCCAAGACAGTCTGAATATTCTTCAGCATCTATTATAAATGGACCTTAACAACCTCTCCACTCTGAGTCTGTCTGCGTGCAGACTGACCAGAAGTGGACATGAATGAGAGGATTTTTCAAGGTAAATGACAATAGTCATGGACAAGATATAGAATTGCTGCAGATCGTGCTAGAGGGAATGAGGAAATTGTCCTCTTCCGATACCTCTGTGAACCACATAGCGGTTTTTTCTTCCCTTTCAGAGGGAAGAATCACCTTTGTATATATCTGCTATCAAAGAACGCAGTAAAAGGCTATACTCTGTCTCTATAAAGGGATTGGAGATAGCAGAGGATTAAGATCTTCGGGATCTTATACGATACCTCAGTATGACAAGAGTAGGATATCATGTACTTCTAATGGGATCTTTTTTGTGGCCACAGATTCTATGTTCCGACAAGATGGAACTGCTCCTCATCAAACTTCTTTGAGAAATTTTTATGAGGGAATTCTTTGTTTCTCTTGGTTCCAAACGATCAAGAAGACAAGTGAATTTTTTGAGCATTGGAATCTCGCATCAGATTCTATGGAGATTAGGCAATGGGTTCTTGCCAGCATAGTATGTCTGGCAAAAGAACTAAAACCCCCTATTCCTGATTCAATGTTTTCAGATAGAGGTTTCGTTGTCCAGGCAGGGTACTTACGTTTTCATCTACAGTAGAATGGTTAAAACGTTTGCCTACAGAGTCTTTGGAATGCGATGACGGCTTGAAATGCTTCCCAGAAGGTGTTCAGAGGGATACAATAAAGAGCTAGAAATCAGGAGTACTCCCAATTTCAGCTCAGAGTCTCCTTCGACTTCCAAGCTTCTTCCCTTCCTTCGGACAAGGATAGGGAAGATTCTGCAACGAGAAGCCCCTTCAACAGGTAAGAAGAGATCTCGTGAGCAAGGGAAGTACTCAAGAAGGATCCTCCTCGGAGGAAGACTCTTATCTCTCATACTGTTAGATATCCTATCGTATACTGGATTGTTAGCTGACTACAATCACCTTCACCTTGCTGGAGAGGCCAAAGCTCAAAGTGGAAGAATTTCTTCCACCCTTCTCCAGTCTTGTGATTTACTATTGTGGATGTTCAGGACTTAAGGACAATAGGAGCCTTATGCTTAAAACAGGGGCCGTAAAAAAACGGCAGAGGCAGACAGCCCCAAGAACACTGTCATTGTCTGATGAGGATAAAGACTGAGCCTACAACCTGACACAGATGCGCTAGATGCGAACATTGCCAGACATCCTCGAGACTCTACCAAGCTTGAAGCTCCGGCAAGTGGGGAGGAGCCAACCAGCCGCGAGGCGCCAGGCAGGAGCGAGGCGCCAGGCAGGCGCGAGGTACCAGCCAGCCGCAAAGCTCCAGGCAGGCGCAAGGCGCCAGGCAGGCACAAAGCGCCAACCTGGCGTGAGGCGCCAGCCAGGCGCGAGGAGCCAGCCAGGCGCAAGCCAGGCTCTAGGCGCGAATCTCCAGCTAAGGCGCGAGGCGTCAACCAGATGCGAGGCGCCAGTCAAGCGAAAGGTACCAGACAAGCGCTAGGCTCCAACCAAGAGCGAAGCACCAGCCAGGCGCGAGGTTCCTGCCAGGCTTCAGGCGGGAGAGATCCATTTCAAGAAAGCCCTGGTCTTCTTTGAAACATGGAGATCTCCTAAGCACTTCATAAGTGACTTGGTTCCTTCAAACAGCTGAGAATTAAAAGCGCAGGAAGTGCGCGCTTTTGCAAATTCTTGTTCTTTACATAACAATATGTCATATGAGACATATTAGCTGTGTTGTATGGTAGAGGCAACTCTGTGTTGACTTCTCATTACACAAAGGATGTCAAGTTAACCTACGAGAGATCCTTCTCTTTTGGTTTATACGTTTCTGCGGATACGTTACTGGGATAAGGAGCCGACACTGATCCTTAACTTTGAGTTAAAGTTATTTAACTTAGTGAAATTATTGGGGTTTTTGAAAGGAGTGTGGGGATAACTCTTTTCAATTTGAGCGCGAACCCTCGTGTTAGGATCAGGTGATCGGGATCGGTGTTGCGCTCCTTCATAAGGTGTATCGTCATAGAAGTGGTCCAGTACCCATTGACAAAGTCCTTTCAGGCTCTGCCGAGTAAGCGGTTCATACCCCATCGGCAGACCCACAAGAACTCTTAGCCATAGATCACATATCTCGCTAAAGTTTTGAGGTGATGCAGACTACCGGGCAACAGCCACGAAGTCTACCACCTATCAGATAAGAACCAAGGTTTATTTATACCTACAACATATGTTGTTTACCTGTCTATTCCATGTTAGCTGTCTCTTACCCTCCACCAAAGGGTGTCAATCAGCTATGTATATATCTGACAGGTAAGTTGATTGTATGAAAATGATATTGTTATAATACAATAAAGTTTCATACATACTTACCTGGCAGATATATACGATTAATGGCACCCAGCCTCCCCGCAAAGACAGGTGGAAGAGAGAAAATATGAATAGAAAACGGGAATGGTTCCTAATCCTGCCACCCAGGGCAGGACGGTAGATCACCTGACCTACCTACAGCGTGTGCCGCGAAATTTGAATTTCTGTCGGGGACGACGGAGTCTTAGCTATGTATATATCTGCCAGGTAAGTATGTATGAAACTTTATTGTATTATAACAATTATCATTTTTCCTAACTATACAAACCTGAGGTCCTTTACATATAGTCCCACCTCATGCCACCCCTCACTCTGTGTTTTCCTGGGCCTAAAGCAAAGTGAATCTTCACCTCCCAGTTGCGCGGTGCGCCGACTGTCGGACAAGCAGTTAACTATTGATCTCCCTTGTTCGAAGCTTACGACCGGTTCCAGCTGCCGCAAGTTACATTCCTATTGTTAAAGGACCTCAGGTTTGTATAGTTAGGAAAAATACAATTTTCGACAAATTGTTATTTTGCAATATGAGATGAAGTGCTTGCTATGGCCTCCATGTCTAAGAACAAACTGAAATGCCGTGGGTAATATAATGTATTGTTGTGCCGAGAAAATTTTCAAACATCTGCGCCATTGGCCAAACTTGATGAGGTGTCAGAAAATGAAACTGTGATTGCCAAACGTGTAAGATGTCATAGTGGACTAGTTTGTCTGCGGAGTTTAGTAGTTACAGGGCTCAGTTGAGCTTGAAAAAGACAGTCAACAATAATAATTGACTTAGAAAAACTCTGGGAGGAAGACAAGAGTAGCGTGAGTTTGATCGTCGGTATTTAGACTGTTATTGAATTTCACTAAATTATCTCACTCATATACCACTATTTACATACATTCCTATACATTCTAGTATAAAATATGTACATTGAATATCACTGATATCTTCATGTGGCCCTCTCCTGGAAACTTACCCCATTCAATATTTAAGCATATAATTCAAAAGATTGAATTTTTATCAACAAAATAAGATATATAAAACCACCATACGAAGTAAAATAAGCATGTGAAGTCTTCGTAAAATAGGGGGAAACACCGCCTTGGATCTATCGTCAACGCGTGGATCAGCCTTATTCATTCTATATTTAATTGGTGAAACAAGAATACAATTGCATCTTTAGGCATACCGCTTGAAAGATTGAAGTTTCGTCAACATAATGTGATATATGAAAGCGCCATACAAACTAAAATAAGCATGTGAGGTCTTCGTAAAATATGTTTTCATACATTCAACTTCCCTGTCAGATACGTATATACTTAGCTATAGACTCTGTCGTCCCTGACAGAAATTCGAATTTCGCGGCACACGCTACAGGAAGGTCAGGTGATCTACCGGCCTGCCGCTGGGTGGCAGGAATAGGAACCATTACTGTTCTAGAACCAGATTTTCTCTGTCGCCGGTGCTAGTAACATCGTTGCTAGTTCCTCTTGACTGACTTTCGTGTTTCATCGCCGTTGATCTTCTAGACTGATATTTTGGTGACGTATTGGATCTCTGGCCTGGCATACGCTTTTGTGGATTGTTTTTTGAATTTGGATTTGGATTTTTCTCAGAATGTCTGACTCTAGTTTTTCGTTCAGTGTGTGTGTGGATGAAAGTTGTAAGAAATGTAGAGGGAATGAATGCTCACAATTGAATACATGTGATGAATGTAAGAATTTAAATGAGGAGGAATGGAAGATTCTTAACTCATATTTAAGAAAATTGGAAAGGGATAGGGGTAGAAGAGCCTCTTCCAAGAGTTTGAGTAGGTCGGTCTTTAACGAGCCAGTTAGTAGTCTGGTGCCCATCTCTAATGTAATTGCTTCCTCCCATACAGCTTTACCTTCTCAATTATCCGATTCTGCAAGTTCAACATCGGAAATTGCAAATCTGAAAGCTTCCCTTTTGAAGATGGAACGCAAGTTAAAGGATTTAGAAGGTAAGCAAAGTGAAAGTGTTCCCAGTGAAGTGGAGGGTGCGTCTGATCGGCTCTGTCTCGCTCCCAGGTCTAGACCTCTTCCAAGCTCCCAAGCCCAGAGGAGAAGGAATGTCGAAAGCCGCAGGGAGGTTTCAGAGAATCCCCACCGGTCAGGCGTCCCCTCAGCAGATTCTGTAGTTGCGTCCCAGACTGCCAAGGATAGCCGTTGGAAGGGCATCCTAAAACAGTGTTTTGTTCATGAAACTTACCTGTCAGATATATATATATAGCTGTATTTTCTGACGTCCGACAGAATTTCAAAACTCGCGGCACACGTAGTGGGCGGCCAGGTGGTAGTACCCATTCCCGCCGCTGGGAGGCGGATATCAGGAACCATTCCCATTTTCTATTCAAATTTTTTCTGTCGCCGGTGCTGTAAACAACTGTTTGCAGTACCTCCGTCTAGGATTTTTGGATTATCTCGCTTCTAAGTATCTGGATTGACTTTTGGTTATCGACTCTGGATTGTTGGATTGGCACGCGTAATAGTGGACTATTTTTTGAATTTGGATTGGCTTTTCTGTGTACATGATGTCAGGATCAAGTACAGGGAGTTTCAGAGTGTGTGTGAGGAGTGAATGTAAGGTGAGGCTTCTTAAACCTTCAGTTGATCCTCACACAGTTTGTATGGAATGCAGGGGGCATGTTTGTTTGGTTGATGATCGGTGCAATGAATGCAAGGATTTGACCGATGATGGATGGAAGATGTATGAGACCTATCGGCGTAAATTGGAGCGTGATAGAGTCAGGAGGTCTTCCTCCAAGAGCAGTTCTACAAAAGGTAAGGAATGTTAACATTTCTCCTCCTCTAACACCGGTAGATTTTGTTCCACCTAAACCTGTGTTGTTGCCTTCGGGCCCTATTGCTGTGTCTGGAAAGGTAATGCCCTTTCTCTGATTCTCGAGTCTATTCGCACTCTTGAATCTAAAGTGTTGGCCTTAGAAACTGGCCCTGTGAAAGTTTGTGATCGTGCCCCTAGTGTTGTGGAGGGGGCGTCAGATCGGCCCCATAATGCCTCTAGGCTGAGACCTCTATCGGACTCCCAGGACTCAGGGAGAGGGTATGTCGAAAGCCGCAAGAGGGTTACAGGGGCTCCCCACCGATCTGGCGTCCCTTCGGCAGGCCTTGTTGCAAAGTCCCAGGCTGTCAAGGAGCACGCCCGGGCGCGCATCCTGAAGGATTGTTTTTCGTCCTCCTCTCGAAGAGACTCTCGTCCGCTGAAAAGGACTTTTCGTTTTGAGGACGCTTCACGTCCTGTATCACCGCCTTCGACAGAGGACGCGTATGACGCTTTTCCTCCTCAGAAGAGAGGTAGAGTCTCAACCGACGAGGACGCTAGGTTGCGCGCACAGGCGTGTACCCCTGAGAAGCAGGTAGCTGTACCTGTGAGAAGGAAGGATGCGTCCCCTCGCCCCTCGCCTTCTCGCAGGGTCAGTCCTGCTCCTTCTACTTAGTCACCTACGAAGAAAATCCTTTTGTCCCTTCAGGACCAGATTTCGTCTCTCATGGCTCAGAGGACTCGCCCAGCAGCAGTCGAGCCTAAGTGGAGAAAGGACGTCAGGCTGCCAGTCAAAAGGACGAAGCAGTCTCCTCTCTCGTCTCGTTCGTCTCTCTCTCCACCTTCGGATCGTCACCGATCTCATTCTCCTGATAGAGCTTACGCTCAGCAGGACGCTTTGCGCTTTCGGCAGGACGCTTTTGAGGATGCTCGGCAGGACGCTCTCCGTTCGAAGCAGGACGCTTTCGAGGACGCTCAGCAAGACGCTTTCTTTGCTAAGCAGGACGTGTTTCGAGAGAAGCAGGACGCTTTTGACGCCTCTCGTCAGGAAGCTCGTGCTGCCTCTCGTAGGGACGTGTCTAATAGTAAGACAGTCCCCGTCGTTTCACAGGACGCTCAACGCTCCCAAGACGTTTGTCCTTCGACAAGTTTTAAGGATCGTCGTAAGGACGAGTCCGTGCCTGACGCGTTAACTTCTAAGCAAAGGAAGGATCAGCGGAAGTCTTTGTTTAAACCTAGGCCTTCCGGACGTACGCCCTCTCCGGATGGACGATCTCCAGTTCCTCTTAGAGAAGAAGGGGAACATAGTAGTCCAGCGAGCTCAGTCGAAGAGGAACCTCCTGTGGCTTTGTCTGTCTCCGGCTATAAGGTTCTTGTGCGGCTGTTACGTTCGTCCTTCGGGGATAAGTTTCAGCCGGCAGCCCCTAGGTCTCCTCCCTCACAACTTTCGTCTTCTAAGTCATTCAAGACTCCGGAGTTTGTCGAGATGAAGACTTCGCTTTCAACCAAGAGGGCTTTCAAGAAGCTCCAAGACTTTGTCTCGAAGGAAGGATCAGGGCAAGACGACTTTCGCCCTTCCTCCCTCTAGACTTGCCGGGAAAGGAGGCATTTGGTATGAAACCAAGGAGGACGTGGGGGTGAAGGTTCCTTCGTCTGCACTTGGGGACTTCTCCAGCTTAGTAGACGCCCAGAGGAGGTCCCTCTTATCAGCTGCAAAGGTGTCTTGGACTCCTGCGGAGACGGACCACCACTTGAAAGGACTGCTGCGCACGTTGGGAGTCTTCAATTTCTTAGACTGGTGCTTGGGAGTTCTGGACCTTCAGTCTAGAAGCCCTGAATCTCTCAGTCTGGGGGAGCTGTCCAGCGTGTTGTCATGTATGGACAAGGCCATCAGGGATGGTTCGGAAGAGCTGGTTTCTCATTTTGGAACAGCTTTCCTTAAGAAAAGAGCTCTTCTTTGTAATTTTACCGCAAGGTCGGTTACTCCCGCTCAGAAAGCGGAATTGCTCTTTTCGCCTCTTTCGGACCATCTCTTCCCCCAGGCTATGGTAAAAGATCTTGCGACTAGTTTGCAGGAGAAGGCGACCCAGGACCTCTTAGCACAGTCTTCGAGGCGCCCAGCAGTTCCTTCTTCATCTTCGTTTGTGAGACCCCCGAAGAAAGTTAAACCCTTTCGCGGAGCACCCCCCTCGAGAGGCAGCTCCGCGGGTGGGAGAGGTTTTTCAAGAGGAAGAGCTTCATTTAAACCGAAAACAGCCAAATGAAGATCTTGTCCTTCAGACGCCAGTCGGGGCCAGACTGAAGTTTTTTGCGGATGCATGGAGGCAGAGAGGGGACTCTCAAGATCGTAGAGCAAGGGTACAAGATCCCCTTTTTACATCCTCCTCCTCTAACATCAACTCCCAGAGACCTCTCCCCGTCTTATCAGGGAGAGAAGAAAAGCATCCTTTTCGATCTTTTAGACCAGATGGTCGAAAAAAGAGCGGTGGAGCAAATCGTGGACCTGGGGTCACCAGGCTTCTACAACAGGATTTTCCTGGTACCGAAGCAGTCGTCGGGTTGGCGCCCAGTCCTGGATGTAAGCAAGCTCAATCTTTTTGTGGAGAAAAGCAAGTTCAAGATGGAGACGCCTCAGTCAGTGCTAGGAGCATTGAGACCTGGCGACTGGATGGTGTCTCTAGACCTGCAGGACGCGTACTTTCACGTCCCCGTCCACCCTCTTTCAAGGAAGTACCTGAGATTCGTCTTAGGCAACAGTTTGGCAATTCAGAGCTCTTTGTTTCGGTCTCAGCACGGCCCCGATGGTTTTTTACAGTAATAATGAAAAAGAATGTTAGCGAGGTGGTTACATTCTTCAGGGATCAGAATATCCCTATACCTCGACGATTGGCTGATCAGAGCGTCGTCGAAAAGAAAATGTCTGGAGGACCTTCAATCAACGTTAGCCTTAGCAAAGTCCCTGGGACTTTTAGTCAACTCCGAAAAGTCACATCTGACCCCGACACAGTCCATCGTGTATCTGGGGATTCAGATGGATTCAGTGGCTTTTCGGGCGTTTCCATCCCAGGAACGTCAGCAGCTAGGCTTAGAGAAAGTCTCAGCCTTCCTAGGGAGAGAGACTTGCTTGGCGAGGGAATGGATGAGTCTGCTGGGCACCATTTCCTCGCTGGAAAAGTTTGTCTCCTTGGGAAGACTGCACCTCAGGCCTCTTCAATTTTTCCTAGCGGAAGAATGGAAAGCCAAGGAGGACCTGAATGCGATCCTAAGGATCTCAAATCCAGTGAAAGACCACTTAAGATGGTGGCTCGACCCTCAGAAGTTGCAAGAGGGCTTATCCCTAAATCTTCGGAGCCCCGACCCAGTGTTGTTCTCAGACGCTTCCATTTCCGGTTGGGGAGCAACACTAGGAGGGGAGGAAGTGTCAGGCTCCTGGAGAGGGGAACAGGTAGCCTGGCACATCAATGTGAAGGAACTGGCAGCGATCTTCCTGTCGCTGCAGTTCTTCGAAGACAAAGTGACAGGCAAGGTCATTCAAGTCAACTCGGACAGCACCACAGCCCTTGCATATCTGAAGAATCAGGGAGGAACTCACTCCCGATCCCTTTTTCTCCTGGCAAGGGAAGTTCTGCTATGGGCAGACATAAGACAGATCAAGATCCTGACGAGATTCGTGGCAGGGGTACAGAACATCAGGGCGGACCTTCTCAGTCGTCAAAATCAAATCCTGCCAACAGAGTGGACCTTGCACCAGGAAGTCTGTCAGCAACTATGGAAGCTGTGGGGACGTCCTCTAGTCGACCTGTTTGCTACGTCGAGGACGAAGAGGCTTCCTCTGTATTGCTCCCCGGTCCTGGATCCAGGAGCAATTGCGGTGGATGCGTTACTCTGGAGCTGGACAGGCCTAGATCTTTACGCCTTTCCCCCATTCAAGATCATGGGGGAAGTCATGAGGAAGTTCGCAGCTTCAGAAGGGACAAGGTTGACACTGATCGCCCCGATGTGGCCAGCAAGAGAATGGTTCACAGAGGTCATGACATTCCTTGTGGACTTCCCAAGAACGTTGCCCTGGAGAGAGATCTACTCAAACAGCCTCACTTCGAAAGGTATCACCAAAACCTCTCCACTCTGGCTCTGACTGCGTTCAGACTATCGAAAAGTTGGCCAGAGCGAGAGGTTTTTCGAAAGCAGCTGCGAGAGCAATCGCTAATGCTAGAAGAGCCTCTTCAAGAGCTGTTTACCAATCAAAGTGGGCCTCCTTCAGGGCATGGTGCAGAAAGGAAGGAATTTCCTCTTCCACGACCTCTGTGAACCAGATAGCAGATTTCTTGCTTTTCCTAAGAAATGTGCAGAAATTGGCAGTTCCGACAATTAAGGGTTATAGGAGTATGTTGTCGGCCGTTTTTCGACACAGAGGACTGGACATCTCTGACAACAAGGATCTCCACGACCTCTTAACCCTCTTACGCCGGAGCCCTAAAAATCAAAACGTCTCCCGTATGCCGGGCCTGGTTTGGAGTGAGCGCGGAACCGGAAAAAATAATTTTTTCAAAAAATTACAGCGCGCGTACTTTTTTTGAATAGATTAATAGTTCATTTTTGGCTCCTTTTTTTGTCATTGCCTGAAGTTTAGAATGCAACCATCAGAAATGAAAAATAATATCATTATCATATGTAAATAATGCGATATATGGTAGCGAAAAAAAAAAACAAAAATTCATACATAATGTATTGAAATCACGCTGTGCAGAAAACGGTCAAAGCTAACCAGTTTACTTTGTTTTGCGTTGTATTGTACACTAAATTGCGATCATTTTGATATATAATACATTGTAAAACAATAAAAGCAACACCGGAAAAATATTATCACAAAATGATGTACGAATTCGTAACGCGCGGACGCAAAAAAATATTTTTTTCAAAAATTCACCGTAATTCTAAATAATGTTCTAGAGACTTCCAATTTGTTTTCAAACTTAAGACAAATGATTGAATATTACGATACTGTAAGAGTTTTTAGATTATAATTGCAGATTTCGACCATTTCGGACGAGTTAAATTTGACCGAATGTCGAAATTTTAATATATATATTTTTTTATATGCACATATTTCGAAGATGGAAAAAGCTACAACCTTCAATTATTTTGTATTGTATTCTTCATGAATTTGCGCACATTTTGATATATGAAACTCTATAAAAAGGCTAATATGAAAAGGAGCAAATATTAGGATAATGCCATGTACGTATTTCGGAGACTTGCGGCCGCGAATCGGCGCGCGGAGTGAAGGTAAATATATTTTTCAGAAATTCACCATAAATCACAATATTGTTTTAGAGACTTCAAATTTGTTTCAAAATGAGGAAAAATGACGGAATATTTCTAGGCCGTAAGAGTTTTTAGCTTACAATTGCGTTTTTCAACTATTTCGGTAGAGTCAAATTTTGACCGAAGTGGTTTTTCTATTTATCGTGATTTTATATGCAAATATTTCGAAAAAAGAGAAAAGCTACAACCTTCAATCATTTTTAGTTGTATTCTACATGAAATTGCGCACATTTTCATATAAAACTTTTATGTAACAGCTAATTTTAAATGGTGCAAACATTTCGACAATTGCACAAAAAAATTCTATGATTTTTTCGGAAGAGTTACCGCGCGAACGTAATTTTTTTTTTTTCATAAATTCACCATAAATCGAAATATTTGTGCTAGAGACTTCCAAGTCGTTGCAAATGAAGGTAAATGATTGAATATTACTAGAATATAAGAGTTTTAGCTTACATTGCGTTTTTTCGACCATTTTCGGTAGAGTCAAAGCTGACCGAAAGTTGAAATTTTTGCACTTAACGTTATTTATATGAAATATTTCAAAACTGATAAAAGCTACAACCATGGGTTGTTTTTTGTTGTATTGTGCATGAAATTGCGCACATTTCCATATATAAAACTTTATGTAACGGCAAATTTTAAAGGGTGCAAACATTAGGACAATCGCACGAAAAAATTTATCGGAAGAGTTATCGACGAACGTAAGGAAAAAGTTTTTCATAAATTCACCATAAATCGAAATATTGTGCTAGAGACGTCCAATTTGTTGCAAAATAAAGGCAAATGATTGAATATTACTATAATATAAGAATTTTAGCTTACAATTGCGTTTCTCGACCATTTCTGTAGAGTCAAAGTTGACGCAAGGTTGAAATTTTTGCACTTATCGTTATTTATATGAAAATATTTCAAAATTGATAAAAGCTACAATCATGAGTATTTTTAGTTGTATTGTGCATGAAATTGCGCACATTTTCATATATAATACTTCATGTAAAGGATAATTTAAAATGGTGCAATAATTATGTCAAAGTGACGAAATAATTTCCGAGATGTGTCACTGATACTTTTTAGTGCGATAAGAAAGAAATTCGCGCTTGCGCGCCTGCGTAGCGATTGTAAACAAAACAACGCCTTGATCCGTGAACTCCCAGCATCCCCCAAGGCGCGTGATACAAAAGTTTTCGGCTGGTAGCCTATAAGTATTTTTCCGCGAATTTTTAAAAACACTTTTTTGAGCCGACGTATGATACGGGCAAATCGGCATACGGGAGACATTTTGACTCGACGTTTAATACGTCCAATCGGCGTAAGAGGTTAAGATCGTTTGAAACCACCAAGATTCCACAAGCGAGACCACCCTCATGGAACCTCGATGTGGTTCTTAAACATCTAATGTCAAGTCCCTTTGAGCCTCTCCACGAAGCGTCTCTACGGAACTTGACGAAGAAAGCGCTTTTCCTAACTTCTCTGGCGACGGCGAAGAGAGTTAGTGAAATCCAAGCGTTCAGTAGCCAAGTGGGCTTCAAGGGGGACAACACTGTCTGCTCGTTGAGCCCAACTTTCTTGGCAAAAAATGAGAACCCGTCTAATCCTTGGCCCAAGAGCTTTGAGATCAAAGGTATGTCGGGTCTCGTGGGTCAAGTTCTATATTCACAGAACTAAAGAGGTAAGAGGTCCCTCAGGTAATCTCTGGTGCTCGGTGAAAAGACCAGATTTGCCTTTGTCGAAGAATGCTGTGGCTTTCTTTTTGAGGGACGTCATTAAAGAGGCTCATTCATCTTGCCAGAAGACTGATTTGAGCCTCTTAAAAGTGAAAGCTCACGAAGTCAGAGCCGTAGCTACCTCTCTTGCCTTCCAAAGGAATATGTCTATCAAGGATATCCTTGATAGCACCTTTTGGAGGAGCAATTCCGTATTCGCCTCACATTACCTCCGGGATGTGAGAACGATTTACGAGAACTGTAGTTCTTTGGTGCCATACATTTCTGCGGACACAGTTTTGGGGGCTGAAGGTAGCTCTCTCCCTATCCCTTAGCTTAGATTAGGTTAGTTTTATTGTTGTGTTTTTGGTTGATGGTGAGATCTTCTGTGGAAATCTCCCATTCTTTAGGTTAACTGTCAGGGGTTTTTGGTTAGTTGGTCAGGTGGTGGTCAGTTGCTGCGTAGCCCCCATATGTTTGGCTCGATGGTCTTGTCACGTTGAGGTCACGTCCCCGTTGACAGAGCATCCAGAGCGCACCAGCACTACAGGTCTACACCTGGCTGGCAACTCTGATAAAAGCAGAAGCAGGCTTAAGTGACAGTAATCACAGAGTCTACTTTGCTAACAGGTAAGGAACCAAGAAGTACATCATCTACTTAATTTAAGTTTCCTAAAAAATCCTATTCTGTCTCTTCCCACCATCCGAAGGTGGGATTCAGCTATATATATATATCTGACAGGTAAGTTTCATGAACAAAATGTTATTGTTATAATACAATTAAGTTTGTTCATACTTACCTGGCAGATATATATATATAGCTGTATTTTCTGACGTCCGACAGAATTTCAAAACTCGCGGCACACGTAGTGGGCGGCCAGGTGGTAGTACCCATTCCCGCCGCTGGGAGGCGGATATCAGGAACCATTCCCATTTTCTATTCATATTTTATCCATGCCACTGTCTCCTGAGGGGAGGAGGGTGGGCACTCTAATTATATATATCTGCCAGGTAAGTATGAACAAACTTAATTGTATTATAACAATAACATTTTTCTTCATCCGATTCTTCTTCAAAGAAAGGATGGAGTTCGGACAAGCTGTCGAGACCTAAAAGATCTTGGAAGTCACCAGCTTTGGACTTCAGCCCGGAAGAGTTCCCGGAAGAATATCCTCCGGAAAAGAAGAGAAAGGGGATATTTTCATCAAATCCTTCCCCGAGATCGGATGTGGAGAAAGAAGACGCAGCTACTAAGATCCTGAGGGAAATGCAGCAGCAGATATCTTTGTTGGTGGGAGTTTTGAAAAAGGATCCTCCCAGGAGAAAGGATCGATTCCTTCCTGTTAAGAGATCCCGTCCGGTGGAAGTCTCTGACAGCTTGGACGAGGCGCCTGCCAGGAGTCTGGTGCCAGGCGCCTGCCAGGCGCAAAATGCCTACGAGGCGGGAGGATTCTATAAATATACATAAATACAGAAAGGCGCAGGAGGCGCCTGAAACTCCTACTAGGCGCAAAGCGCCTGAGACTCTTGCCAGGCGCCTGGCGCCTGAGGCGCCTACCAGCCATGATAGACTGTCCAGGATTGATACCCCGGCGCCAGGCGCCATGAACCAGGATCTTCATCGGACATGGAGCTAGAAGCGGACCGAGAGGCTCCTCTTTGGGACTTCTCGCAGGATCAGTTTTCGCCTGACAGGGTCTCTAGACGTCGCCCAGGCGGCCGTAGCCCTTGTCAGGATGTGGCTGATTCTGTGAGAGGTTTTAAACATTCAAGACCTTTTCCTGATAGGGACGGGAGTTGTCGCACAGGCGGCCGTCGTCCTTATCAGGATAGTCTTAGTGTAACTAAAGGCAAAGGGCAAGATCGGCCTTCTCCTGGCAGGGACTCAAGACGTCGCACAGGCGGCCGTAGCCCTTGTCAGGTTAGAGTCGATATTGCTAAGAGCCCCTCACCTTGCTTAGAGAGGAGTCCTCCTCCGGTTGCGCACTCTTCTCCAAATGTCACTGCTCAAGATATGGAAGATGTTTCGGACTCGGAAGCAAATAAGGGGGTAGGTCTTTCGGATTATAAGACCTTGGCAGCCCTCTTATTGAAAGAATTTGGAGAGTTTCTGAGTCCTGCTACCCCTCCTTCTCCTCGGTCTTTATTTTCAAGTACGAAGACTTCAAAGTCTTCCTCTTTTTTGAAGATGCAGCCTACCATCTCAATGAAGAGGGCTTTGCAGGCTTTTGGAAATTGGCTTAAATCCAAGGAGGCGGGGGGAAAGACTGTGTTTACCTGTCCCCCTTCCAGACTATCGGGAAGGAGAGGGATTTGGTACAACACGGGGGAAGCAATGGGACTTGCTCTTGCCTCTTCGGCAGACGCAGACTTCTCGACCTTGGTGGACTCGGCAAGAAGACACGCGCTTCCATCGGCTAAGACGAACTGGACTATGTCGGAAATGGACCATCTCCTCAAGGGAGTATTCCATGTCTTGGAAGTTTTCAACATCCTAGACTGGTCCCTTGGGGCTTTGGCCAAGAAGACTCAAGACCCTGATTTCTTGGAACCCGAAGTCCTGCATAGTGTGTTCGCCTGTATGGATAAGGCGGTGCAAGATGGATCAGCGGAAGTGGCATCCCTTTTCGGGGCAGGAATTCTGAAGAAGAGGGCTGTCTGTTGCTCATTTTTGACAAAAGTAGTCTCTCCAGTCCAGAGGGCGTCTCTCTTATACGCCCCTCTGTCTAAACAGCTGTTCCCTTCTCAGTTAGTGAGGGATATTTCTCACTCGCTGACTGAGAAGGCAACACAAGACTTGCTTGCCAATCAGCAAAAAAGTCAAGACCAGCTGTTCCTGCCACGAAGAGGGAGCCAAGAAGTGCTCAGCAGCCCTTTCAAGGGAGCTCTTCAGGCTGAGCCCCTAGGAAGAGAGGAGTGGAAAGAAGAGGAAGGTCTTCTCCCATTAGAGTGCCGAAAAAGAATTCCAAATGAGATACCAGTCCTCCAAGCACCAGTAGGGGCCAGGTTACTGAGGTTTTCAGAAGCGTGGGCCTTGAGGCAAATGGATTCTTGGTCTCTGGAAGTGCTCAAGAAAGGATATCTCATCCCCTTCAGAGACAGACCTCCATTGACGACGACACCGAGGGAGCTGTCAGCAAGGTACAAAGATCCTGCAAAAAGAGATTCCCTGTTGGGGTTAGTACAGCAAATGTTGGAGAAGGAGGCCATCGAGACAGTGCAGGATCCTCACTCCCGGGGCTTTGACAATCGCCTTTTCTTAGTGCCAAAAGCTTCGGGAGGGTGGAGGCCTGTGCTGGACGTGAGTGCATTGAACAGCTTCGTGGAGAAGACAAAGTTCTCCATGGAGACTTCCAACTCGGTCCTTGCGGCTCTGTGTCCAGGAGATTGGATGGTCTCCCTCGACCTTCAGGACGCTTACTTTCACGTCCCCCTGCATCCTTCATCGAGAAAATATCTTCGATTCATGGTGCAGGGAAGGATTTACCAATTCAGGGCTTTGTGCTTCGGCCTCTCGACGGCTCCTCAGGTGTTTACGGCGTTGATGAGGAACGTCGCAAGATGGCTACATCTGAAGGGGGTGAGAATATCACTCTACTTGGACGACTGGCTTATAAGAGCGCAGTCAAGACAGCAGTGTTTGGAGGACTTGGAAATAACTCTGGATCTGGTCAAATCTCTAGGATTGCTCGTGAACCTCGAGAAGTCACAGATGATCCCCAGCCAGGACATTGTCTATGTGGGGATTCGGATGGATTCTCGGGGTTTTCGAGCATTTCCATCCCAAGAAAGGATTGCGAGAGGATTGGAGAAAATCTCGGCCTTCCTAGAGAAAGAGCGAAGCTCGGCTAGGGAATGGCTCAGTCTTCTGGACACCCTTTCGTTGCTAGAGCAGTTCGTTTCTCTAGGGAGGCTGCACTCATATGAGACCCCTGCAGTTCTACCTGAGGAGAATGTGGAACAGGAAGACAGGAGAACTGGCAGATTCCTTTCCTCTACAGGAAAGCATCAAGAACCACTTGCGATGGTGGTTAGAACCTCTGAAAAAGAACGAGGGAGTGTCCTTGTCTCTGCAGAACCCTCGCCTAGTGTTGTTCTCCGACGCCTCGGAAACAGGATGGGGAGCAACACTAGGGATGAAGGAAGTGTCAGGCATCTGGACGAAAGAACAGATGCCTTGGGATATAAATGCAAAAGAGCTTATAGCCATTCATTTGGCTCTGAGGCCTTTCGAAGAAGAGGTCAGAGGCGTGGTGGTCCAGGTCAACTCGGACAACACCACGGCTGTGGCATATATCAGAAAGCAGGGGGGACACACACTTTCTCCCTTTACGAGTTGGCAAGGGATCTATTAATCTAGGCGGAGGAACGAAAGACAGTACTCTTGACGAGATTCGTTCAAGGAGGAAGGAATATAAGGGCATACGGATTGAGCAGAAAGAACCAGGTCCTTCCAACAGAATGGACCCTTCATTCAGAAGTCTGCCAGAAACTGTGGTCTCTATGGGGGAAACCTCAAGTAGATCTGTTTGCGACGTTCCTCTCCAGAAGGATGGAGAACTTCTGCTCGTTGGGGGAGGATCCCAGAGCCTTAGCAGTCGATGCCCTGCTCATGGATTGGAAGGGCATAGATGCATACGCTTTTCCCCCGTTCAAGATACTGGGGGAGGTGATAAGGAAGTTCGTGTCCTCGGAAGGAACGAGGATGACGTTAATCGCTCCCTTTTGGCCCGCTCAAGAATGGTTCACAGAGGTACTGGAATGGACGGTGGACTTCCCCAGATCTCTTCCCGAAAGGACAGATCTGCTCAGACAACCCCACTTCGAGAGGTATCACAAAAATATCCACGCTCTCTCCCTGACTGCCTTTCGACTATCGAAAGATTGGTCAGAGCGAGAGGCTTTTTTCGCAAAGCTGCAAAAGCAATTGCGAGAGCACGAAGATCCTCTACCATGCGGATCTACCAATCGAAGTGGGAAGTCTTCAGTAGATGGTGCAAGGCGAAGAAGCTGTCCTCCTCCGATACCTCTGTGACCGAAATTGCCAATTTCCTGCTATATTTGAGAGAGGAATCTCAATTGGCAGTATCTACAATAAAGGGGTATAGGAGCATGTTATCTGCTGTGTTCAGGAACAGGGGCCTGAACATAGAGGATAACGAAGACCTTCATGATTTGATTCGATCATTTGAAACATCAAAATCGAAGACTTCACTTACCCCTAGCTGGAACCTAGACGTGGTTCTTAAATACCTCACATCAGAGAAGTTCGAGCCTCCTAATCAAGCATCCTTCAGAGACATTACGAGGAAGTGTATTTTTCTAATGGCTCTCGCTACTGCCAAAAGAGTAAGCGAATTGCAGGCTCTAGACTCGAGAGTGGGCTTTAAGGGAGACTCTGCAGTGGTATCTTTCCGGCCTTTATTTTTAGCAAAGAATGAAAATCCTTCAAGACCTTGGCCCAGTAGTTTTGAAGTTAAAGGGCTTTCTCAACTTGTGGGAAAGGAACTTGAGAGATCATTATGTCCTGTTAGATCCTTAAAATTTTACTTGCAGAAGAAGAAACAGTTGTAAGGTTGCAATCAGAGTCTGGTGTGCGGTTAAGGACCCGAAGAGACCAATGTCCAAAAATGCCTTAGCCTTTTTTGTCAGAAATGTGATAACTGAGGCACACATGAAATGCAAAAGTGAATCATTTGCAGCATTGAGAGTTAAAGCGCACGAGGTACGTGCAGTTGCTACATCGATATCGTTCAACAAGAACGTGTCGATGAAAAACATCTTAGCAGCTACGTACTGGAGGTGCAACTCGGTGTTTGCCTCCCATTATTTAAAAGTTGTAAGGGTAACATACGAGAAATGCTTCTCTCTGGGTCCATATGTATCAGCAGATACAGTGCTGGGTGAAGGAGATAAGACTGATCCTTAATTTTTTCTTTAATTTTTGTATAATTTTAATTTCAAAATAGTTTGGTGTTGAATTTTAAGGATGTTTGAAAGGTGGTTGGGGATAACTCCTTTCAATCTTAGTACTAATCCACGGTTAGGATCAGGTGATCAGGATCAGTGTTGTACTCCTTTGTTATGCCATTAGGCATAGGTGTATTGTCATGTAAGTGGATAGGACCCCATTGACAATGGCCATCAGGTTCTGTCGAGTAAGTGGATAAGACCCCATCGACAGTCCTCACAAGAGCTCTTAGCCATAGGTCACACCCTCGCTGAGGCTCTTCAGGCGAAGCAGACTTCTAAGCAGTAGCTATGAAATCTTACGCCAAAACAGGTAGGAACCAGGGTATTTTTATTTTTTATTACCTACAACGTATGTTGTTTACCTGTCTAATCAGTAATTAGCTGTCTCTTACCCTCCGCCAAAGGTGCCAATCAGCTAAGTATATATCTGACAGGGAAGTTGAATGTATGAAAATGATACGTATTGTTATTGTACAATAAAGTTTCATACATACTTACCTGGCAGATATATACGTTTAAATGGCCCACCCAGCCTCCCCTCAGGAGACAGGTGGAAGAGAAAATCTGGTTCTAGAACGGTAATGGTTCCTATTCCTGCCACCCAGCGGCAGGCCGGTAGATCACCTGACCTACCTGTAGGGTGTGCCACGAAATTCGAATTTCTGTCGGGGACGACGGAGTCTATAGCTAAGTATATATCTGCCAGGTAAGTATGTATGAAACTTTATTGTACAATAACAATATCATTTTCAAGGCAGTTTTTAAATCCAATATGGCGTCGACAGACTGAGGTTCTGTTCGTAACCAGCATCGATGCTACATAGCTTTGTTGGAACAAGCGTATTCTGCTTGTTTCTTAGTATTGCTTGTTTAACTGATAACCATTAACCTGTTCTTCTTTTTTTTGGAGGGTCAAATGAGTTGACGTGTGTCGGACGATGTCTGATTTTAGTCAGTCAGTCAGAGGCAGTCAGGTATGCTTACCTGTGGACCAGTACGTGGCAGCGTCAGGTATTGGATAGCTGGTTATTTGATTTGAAGCCGTCGGACGGAGTATGATCTTCGAGTTGGAGGTTGGCAGCCTTTGGCCAGCATTGGCGTGTTTTCATCGTCATGTTTTCATCATCGAGAGGACGACGTGTCGAGTATGACATCACTGGGCAGCAGCAATAGCGTGTTTTCATCATCGAGAGGACGACGTGTCGAGTGCAATGGAGTGTTTTCGCCGTCGAGAGGTGTTGAGTGTGACCTCATGGGGCAGCAGCCTTGGCCGGAATTAGCGTGTTTTCGTCGTATGGAGAACGACGTCATGTGGAGTGTGGCTCCATTGGGCATCATTGGTGTATTTTTGTCAGCTGGGGAGCAACACTGTGTGGAGGGTTAACCTCTTGGCAGTGTGGAGCTGTGTTGATGACCTTGTGTATAGGTTTGTCTGTTGTTGCCGTGTCGTAAGCTGTATCTCCTTAGGTGGAGTGTGACTTTGTAGGTTGACCTAATATGCCTTGTTTTGCCTAATTCTCAGAAATGTTTAGAAGTCAGTCACACATTTAAGGAATGTAATATTTAACTGCTCCCTTACGATGTTTATTATTTTTATGTTTTGAATGATGATTTAAGTTCTGTGGTTAACTTTGTATTTGTTTAATTTTGATGTTGACTAATTTCAGGTATCTTGTTAATTTGAAGTAATATTAAATCTAGTACAGACTCATTTTGAGTTATAAAATTTTTTATTTATGGACTGTTATGCTGCTTTTATTTGAGTCATTTTATATGTTCACTAATGGATGATGCGATTAAAAGGGTATTGACTGACTTACTGACTCATTTGTATAATATAAAGGTGTAAATATGTAATTGTAATAAATTAGTTTAAGGTAATTAACTTTATTTTGCTTCTTTAGTTCCTCCTTCCATTGCTGGGTTCTATCTCTGCCAGTTTTTCCAGTCCCGAATGTTCTAAAACTTAAAGAACCTGATGAACCATTAAGACGGTTCATAACATGTCCTTCCCAGCCTTCCCAGCACTCATTTGAACAATATTAGTGTATATATATGTAACGTTTATTGATCTTACTCAAGATTGCAGTTGTAATCAGCACAATAAAGCAACATTTTGTTGCCTTTATTAGTGAAAGTATGAAACTTCTTTTTCCCGGGTTCATGGTTTGAACTGAAATTCAATTTTACCTTGTAATCGGTGGTTTCACATAAGTGACTTACCAAACAATTACATTAGCTGTATGCTTTCTTACCTGTCAGTCGAAAATTCAAATTCCTGGCGGCGGTAGCAGCGCTTCCATTGTTTGTGTAAGTGATACAGATCCTGCCCACTTTCACGAATACCTGGTACTGCTGAGCTATACTCTTCTATTCGTTTTCTGCCGGCCATGGGGTAACACCAGTGGTTTTTCGTTGCAGTTGACTTTCGTCGCCATTGTGGATTTTTTCTTTTTGGTGATGTACAATATCTTGGTTGGCTTTTTTGCTTCATCAGTTAGCTGATTAGTTATTAACAAGGTATTAACGAAGATGTCTTATGCTAGTTCTTCTTCAGTTAGGTTTTGCAGCAGTGGCTGCAAAACTAGATTAGCTAAACTATGTTACGATCTGCACTCCAAATGTGTTAAATGTAGGGGTCAGTGCTGTAGCAAGGAATTAACTTGTGATGAGTGCCGTAGTTTAGATGAACAAGGTTGGAAGACTTTTCAAGCTCATTTGGATAAGATGGACAAAGATAGGAAAAGGAAAGCAGCTCTTAGAGTTAAAAGTGTATGTTCTTTCAGACTATGTGATGGTTAGTTAAAATGGTTCAGAATTTTAGTTTCCTCTTTTGAGGCATTTCTTGGTTAAATTTCATGTCATATGCCCCACTTTTGCGCAACTATCCCCCCCCCCCCCCCTTTTCCCCCTGCCTCTTATCTATCCTTTTCTTCTTACTTGGGAAGGTACACTTGCTCGTATTCCCTTCTTGCTCTGCTATTAATCATTATAGTCTCATTATCTTGCACATTAGCGGTATACAGTGGGGCATCGCTTATTCACGGATCAGTATTCACGGATCCAGTTAATCACGGGTTTTTTCTTGGACCGTTTCTCATGTTACATCACTGGTATGAATCGCTGCATCACGGGTTTGTTGTGTTGCGTATGCGATGTTTTTTCGGTAGGCTAACCCTCGGCCATGGTCCGATAACTACCAACATTCATTTAAAGACTCATATAATGATATTAACTGACAATAAAGGTAATAAAACCATTCTCACCTAATATTTATTATTGTCCTATCTTCGAAATAAATAGCCTATTCAAGGTTTATGTACGACGTTCATTGGTAGGCTAAGCGTAGTTGCAGTGCGATAACCACCAACGTACACAAAACATTCACATTATGATATTAACTGACAATAAAGGTAATAAAACCATTTCTTACCTATATATATTATAGTCATATCTTCATAATAAATAGCCTATTCGAAGAATAATTCCACATCATTGCACTCAACTTATCGTCGGAGTGGCCAGCCACAAAATGTAAGCATATACCTTTACGTACGAAAATGGTTTATGTATACGGTTGCGTTCAAAGCGACATTTTTTGTTTTGATAAACTTTTAGAAATTTTAATAGTAGTGGTAGTGTAATTACAGTAGTAATAACATTAAGGCTAAAATTAATTCGAACTTCATTATTATTTTGGCAGTATTCGTATATAACTTCTCTGAACAATGAAGTCATACAAACGCTATTTGTCATAGATTATCGTAAGTATTGCTGTTTGTTATTGGCGACGAAGCGTAAACGAAATACATAAAAGCATTTTTTACCTTATATATTATCGTCATATCTTCATAATAAAAAGGCTATTCGTGGAGTAATTCCATATCAGTGAAATCAATTTTATCTATGCGAGGCCAGCCAGCTGACAAAATGTACGTACGTATATGAAAATCAAATTATGGTAGCGTTCACAGCAAGATTATCTTTCAAAATTTTTATAGTACTATTCATGCTACGTAGTAATAATGTTTGGAATATACGTAACATTAATTTTCAATACAAAATATCATCGTTAATTTGGTAGTGAATAACAGTTTAGAATTATCATACATACACTGCATTGTTATGGGTTTGTGCCAGTGATAAAACAACCAAAATAACGTTCTCCTTTAAGTCAACGCGTTTAAGAAAAACATGACATAGAATCGACTTTGCGACTTCGTTCACTTTGATATTTTTAGCGATACAATAACTATCATTTGTACTACTAAAACCATCTTCACATAAGTAATTTTTCGTAAGATATGTGTTGTTACAAAAGCTAGCTTATACATAAAAGGCTTTTATAAATTTAAGTCACCATATACATATGTACCCAAACTCATTGTGGGGAAATTTACTACTGTTTCCTCGGATATTGAAATACTTTAGCATCATTCAAACACTTTAATAATATAATGCATAAATACTAGGCTATACATATTTACATCGTATACAAATACTACATACAGTTATATACACATACTTTTATATACAAAGTTAACAGTTATATACACATACTTTTATATACAAAATTAATCATATGAGTAGTGATCAGACGACAGCTGTGCACTGGACTACGTACGTACTACTTGGAAGATAAAACAAACAAAAAATTTGTTGTTGTTAGTCGCCGGGATAGATTAACATTTTTCCAGAGATTAAAGAGCTGAATTTTGTTTTGAAGGTATGTCAACCGCGTAGTAAATAGGTATCATCTTCTAAGGAATTTTTTTTTTCTCTTCTTTTTGCGGAAGAATCTTCAAGCCATTTTGCATTCAAAGTAATGAGAAGGAATCATTCTATTCTTCATGAAATCAGTAAAATACTTACACTAATAATAAAAACTAAAACTACGTACTGTATGCAAAACACATACATCATCGTTAGCTTCGTGTGTGTAAACGTTCATTCTAAGAAATTACAGAGTAGTATAACTAACACCTGATTGGTTGGTTGGTAGCCATGGAGATCTGTTATCCAATGACTGCCCTCTGCTTCTGTTCTATTTATAGACATACGCCATGGATGGCACTAGGTTTGAACGTTACCATGTTCGTGATTTTCTGACTCTGACGGCAAAAATTACTCAATAATTTTCTTTATATAATTATTCCTTCGTGAAAACAATAATATAATATCGCGGTTGACATACCTTCAAAACAAAATTCAGCTTTTTAATCTCTGGAAAAATGTTAATCTATCCCGGCAACTAACAACAACAAATTTTTAAAAAGTTCGTTTTATCTTCCAAGTAGTACGTACGTAGTCCAGTGCACAGCTGTCGTCTGATCACTACTCATATGATTAACTTTGTATATAAAAGTATGTGTATATAACTGTTAACTTTGTATATAAAAGTATGTGTATATAACTGTATGTAGTATTTGTATACGATGTAAATATTTATAGCCTAGTATTTATGCATTATATTATTAAAGTGTTTGAATGATGCTAAAGTATTTCAATATCCGAGGAAACAGTAGTAAATTTCCCCACAATGAGTTTGGGTGCATATGTATATCTAAGATGACTTAAATTATAAAAGCCTTTTATGTATAAGCTAGCTTTTGCAACAACACATATCTTACGAAAAATTACTTATGTGAAGATGGTTTTAGTAGTACAAATGATAGTTATTGTATCGTTAAAAATATCAAAGTGAACGAAGTCGCAAAGTCGATTCTATGTCATGTTTTTAACTTTAACGTATAGTGGTATGAAAAACACCAGTGTGTCGTAGCGATGCGTCATCAATATAGTGGTATGAAAATACCACATGGTGTTGTAGCGATACGTAATCACAAAGTACAAATCCTTTTCCCAGACCATCCTCAGAATTTTACGACTCTTCAACTTCAAGATCGATATGGTAAAATATATTATATAGTCATACTTATTGTTAAAATTCACAAGTTGAACTGCAAAACATTATTATATTTTGATTGTTATGTACATATATTTTTTGTGTTTTACGGAATGTTTGTTTTGAAAATAATACCCATTAGTAAACATATGGTATTAATTGTCCCACTATTTATTATAGGTGATCTTAATTATCTCACATTCATTTAACAGTATTATATTAATATTTATTTAAATAAATAAACTGTAATTAATAAATAACAATAATGAAAAACATAAAGGGAAAAAATGTTTTTGCTGCAGTAGTGGTGTTTGTTTGATTATGCATCTGACCTCACATTTCCGAAATCTGAAAAATTCCAAAAACCGAAACATCGGAATGTGTGTGTACTGCACATTTTTTTAAACACGCACACAATGTCTACACATTTACTGCAAATTACAGTACGTACGTATTTATTCCTGAGAGAGAGAGAGAGGAGAGAGACGAGAGAGAGAGAGGAGAGAAGATGAGAGAGAGAGAGAAGAATGATTAAGGACTCCAAGGCGTGTTATTTTTACAATTATTTTATTATCTTGGGATTTTTTTTTAATCTTGAGATTTTCTATTTAATTCTCGAGATTAATAAGAAAATTACCGTAAATTGACTAGCATCAGCACACATCTGAATGACTCGGCCATTAGCAGGCTAAACCACCAACCTTATGAACTTGCATGATACATGACAAAACACAAAACCACTGTTTATTGGTGAAAATTAGGGGGTTGCACGATATGGGAGATTGCACGTTATTCGAGTATATACGGTATGTGATTTTTTTAGCCTTTTATGGAACAAAATCTAGCAAGAAATTGCCATTCCCAGTTGGCAACACTGGCCTACAAACGTTTGTTTGTTGTTGTTATGAAATGTGGTGTGCGGCGCGTTCTTTAAATTGTACCCATATAAACGAGTTAATTATGTGGCATCCAAAAGCCCTGATTCTTTTACTCTTATGGGAAAGACGCCTAAAGGTCAGATGAAGGTTTTTACGTGGAATATACTAGTATTAACGTGTTGTGACGAAGGGAAGAGATGTTTCGCTGCATACTGTTGGTAGCATTATCGTTATTATATTACTGGATTGCACTGCAAAATCGTCGCCATCTTTTATCAACATAGATTGTTGGTGAGTACCCATATGATTTACATATTTTGATAGTTCTCTTACCACTCATCCTCTCTTTCCTTGTAAAAAAAAAGAGGCCCACCATGCGTATGTAGGCTTCTAGTAGCTGTAATCCCTAGGCTAGTAGGCTACATATGTACAGTAGTACATATACTACATTTATTTTTTAAGGCTAATTTTGTACAATAACTTTAAAACTGTCTTGAATTTAGTTTTAGGTGATAGTTGAAAACATATTTGGTGTTTGAACTAAAGTAGGCAGTTATAAACATTGGAATAGTGGTCTTGGGTGGGTTAACTATTAAAGTAGGCAGTTTTAAGCAATTTTTGAGGGGGGTATCAGGATAACACGGGTATTTACTTATCACGGGGGGGTTCTGGGCCCTATCCCCCGTGGATAACGAGGCCCCACTGTATCTCATAAAATTTATTTAATCTTACTGCGTGTACAATTAAGGAGGGGAGTAAAATACAAAGGTCAGTTTAATGAGTTATAATTGAGGATCTGCAAAAATACTGAGTTGGAAACATAAAAATAAACAAAAGAATCTATAGAAAAATAAACTATTCACCTTCCTTTGCAACAACACCAACAAGAAAAATTCTTATATGTTAAACTAATCAAAGCTTTTGAGTTACTTTACACATTGTCAGCTACATAGTTCGGTGCATTTCCAATATGCTTTCTTGTATGAGCATCGTCCTATACACATAGCACTTTTGCAGGCACACTTCACCAGTTCACTGTAGGCCTAGGATGCAACAGGCAGGTTGGACCACACAGGATACCATGTGCATGTTGCACGCTCGAAATGCCACCCAAAGCCTTTCTGAGTTGGAGGCTTCTGTTCACACTGATCACTGGTTGCCCAAATTCCAGCTTGATAGACTGCTCGCAGTGTATGCTGTAGAAAGGCTTCTTGTGTTGGGGGATGTTCTTCATTGTCCTATTCTTCTGAGAGAAGAGCTCCCTATGTGCCTCATTTCCAGACTCCAAGTTGTTTGTGTTACTGTAGATGATTACAGTGAAGTGCTCAAGCAACTGAAATTCATTGCAGTTGACTGTAATAGTCATGTAGGGTTGATTCATAATGTTCTTGAAAGCCTCTGTCACCTCCTTGTAGGCATTCCAAGCCTCCCATACTGATTTTTCCCTTTGCCAAAGAAAGCAGACTTTTTATTGCAACCTGTGAAACTGTGAAACAGGCAGAGCATTGACATCCGGGTACATGAAGTTCTTTCCAGTTCCAAAGGCTACCCAGATTGCTGCCATCAGATGTTGGCTGGTCAAGGAATGGTACTCTACTATCAATGTGACAGTGATGTCTGTGTCAACAGTGCGTACTAAAAGTAAAGCATCCCTTGTCCAGTGCATATTTCAGGTGAATGACAATCGTGGTATCAGCCTCTTCATGGTCACATCATGGCATGATGTAGGCTGAACCTCTGCTGATCACATCTGTGCCTGATGTTATGAAGATCTTTCCATTTGGCCAGTCATTGGGGCGAACTTTGACTGAAAGAAACTGGAAAAGCTCCTTGTTTGTGGGATCCCAGAGGAAGTTGGACCAGTTGCCAGGATCCTTTGTTGGACCACTATCCTTTTCCCCTTTTTTCTTTTGTTGACTCCTTGATACTTCCGGAAATGTAGCTGTCCCATACCACATCAGTTCTTCTGCGGGATTTGAGTAGATTCAGGATGTGGGGGATGAAAATACCATTAGCATAGTCATTGAATGTTGTGACATTAGTAGGGGAAAGCATATGCACCACAGCAGCACTGTCAAGAATCCTTACATCCAGAAATGGTGGAGGTTCCTTCTGAGCATTTTGTGTTTCTTGCACAATTATACTAATGAGGTCGGACTTCTTTTCTTGGCGTAGTTTTCCTCTTTCAGACAGAGACAGACAGAGAATGGGGATGTGAATGATTTTCATGCTTAAAAAAAGTTCCCATATCTGTATCTCAGCTCTGAGAAACTATGTACAGATGAGAGAAAAGAGGCACATCATCTTTTAACAGGGAAAGATTCTTTGATTCCTTGCTCTTCCTCTTGGATGGTGATCTTAACCCTCTTACGCCGATTGGACGTATTAAACGTCGAGTCAAAATGTCTCCCGTATGCCGATTGGACGTACCATACGTCGACTCAAAAAAGTTTTTTTTAAAATTCGCGGAAAAATACTTATAGGCCTACCAGCCGAAAACTTTTGAATCACGTGCCTTGGGGGATGCTGGGAGTTCATGGATCGAGGTGTTATTTTGTTTCAAAGCGTGACCCAAGTGCGCATGCGCGGAATCCTTCCTTCTCGCTCCAGCCAGCATCATCGTAGCATCATCCGTCAGCGATCTTTTGCCGCAATCGTGTTTGACTGAGCTTGTGCGAGACTTTGAACATTTGTGTTGGTACAGAACGTTCATAGAGATGTCTGACCGTTGTATGACACGCGAAAGGCGCGTTTTACCCCGTCGGAAGGGATCATGTTAGAAGAGTTTTGGACTTGGATGCTGGCGAAGGACCCAGCACCCAACCTGACCTCGCTCCTCAACGCCGTTCTGTGCGACCACGTGTCGATGAAAGTGCTTCGAATGTGTCTCATTTGCCGTTAGTAACCCCAAGGAAGCATCGTGCCGTCCTTAGGGGCATTCGTAGGAATTTGGGAGGGCTCAAACCAAGGGACATTGACGATTATTTATTGGAGCTCGATCAAGAGCATTTGGCAAGTCCTCATTTTGATGGCGGTTGGTCATCCAGTGACGAGGACATTACTCCCGATCATAGTGATGACAAGGATTATTTGCCCCCAATGTCCGTTCGAGGGTCACATCCCGAAAGTGAACTAGAATTTAGTAGTTTTAGTGTTTATGAGGGGGAATCTGAGGAGGGGGAGGACGATGATTTAGGATCAAGTTTTGTTGCCGATGATGATGGGGATACAGAAAGCGAAGGCTTGAGTGAGGGGGGTTCGTGTGGGAAATCGTGCCCGCGCGCGCCCCTGAAGGTCGGATAGTCGTGCTACCCAAGGGTCGTCCGAGAGCGACGATGGGTGGACAGAGGACCCCACACCACCTACCATGCATCCATTTACGGCAAATCCTGGGCTCACCGTACCTGTTCCCCTGACTGCTCTGGGTTTTGTTCAGCTTTTCCTTACGCGGGAATTGCTGGAGTACCTGGTAGCAGAGATGGCGGACTACGCCAGGTATTGCCGTGATGAACTACGCACGACATTATCATATCACTGGCGAGGCTGCAACCTCCCTGACATGGCGCATTTTTTGGGGCTCCACGTTTTTTTTGGATTGATTCCTGCTGCCGACGTCAGGATGTATTGGAGGCATAATTTTTTTTTAAGTACGCCCAATGTGCCCGGCATTATGCCCCGTGATACTTTCCTGGCGTTGGACAGATATTTCAACGCCTTCAACCGAAGGGCCATACCCCGGAATAACTCTGATCGCCTCATTTTAGTGCGCCTAGTGTTGGAATATATTCGTGAACGCTGTAAAACTCTCGTGATTCCTGGAAAGAACCTTTCTTTAGATGAGTGGATGATGCCTTACAAAGGACGTCTTAAGCATCAAAGTGTATAACCCCAAGAAGCCGAAGAAATATGGCGTGAAATTTTTTTTTATTACCGAGGCCAACACTGGCTACGTCGTGGACTTTTCGGTGTATTCCGGGGTCTTCTCCACGATGCGTGAAACTGTTTTCGGGCTTGTGGATCGTTTCCGTAACCAGGGATACCACCTGTTTATGGATAATTATTATAACTCGGTATCCCTGGCCCAGGAACTGTATGATGCAGGTGTTCACGTCAGTGGTACCCTTCAGTTGGTGCGTGGGGCCCCGAATTCCCTCAAGAGGTACGCTAGCCATCAGCAACATCTGGCAAGAGGAGAGACACAGTGGCGGCGGAAGGGAGCTGTCTTCGTCATCTGTTGGAAGGGTGTCCGACTCGTCCCCATGATTACGACGAGCCATGAACCTGTCCAAGAGGAGATCGTGCAGCAGAAGAAGACGCGTCGACTGGGCCGAGTTGTGTATGAGCAGTTTCGTGTAGAGCGCCCTACCGTCATTGGGCACTACAATAGGCACATGGGAGGAGTTGATCTCTGATCAACTCATCCAATATTATCCCTTCGCCAGGAGAACCAGGAGATGGACCCAAAAGCTCCTGAAATACATTCTGCAGTTGGCCCTCCAAAATGCCTACGTACTCTACTGTGGGTACTACGGTCCCGATCTACGGAGGATGAGCCACTTACAGTTCCTCGAGGCAGCCGGGGAAGCCCTCATCAACTTTGATCCCAATGAGTGGCCTTCCATGTCTGCCCCCCTGCCCCGAGCTGTAGATCTACCCATAGAGGAAAGGGCAGACCTTAGGGGTGCCTACATCGGTCATCCTTCTGCTGCCGCCGCCCCTGCTGCCGCCGCCCCTGCTGACGCCCCCACCCGCGCCCCTTCTCGTCGGGTAGTGGACCCTCCGTGTCGGCTGATGCCAGGGGATCACACACTGGATCTCCTAGAAGGGCGCAGGCAGAAACAAAACGGTGCCGGGTGTGCCATATGAATGGCAGGAAGGAGACACCCGGTTCTTCTGTCGCACCTGCAAGATAGCTCTATGCAGGTTCGGGGAGTGTGACCGCAAATACCACAGTGCGGTCTTCTATTGGAGTGCGACTCAGCGGCGGTCAAGGGACCGCGCCCTATCCCAGCGGCCGTAAGGCGCGCGTCTCCCTCCTCCACCTGTACCTCGTCATGTCGAGAGGAAAAAAATGCAAGACTCTTCAATGGAGGAGGGAGAAAACAAGAATAGAACGAAGAGTCAGGATTAGGAGTGAGTATTCTGCATTTGTTTTATATTTATTTTTTTATTTATTTTCAAGTTTTTATATCTCAGTATCTATGCATGAATACGATATTTCATTGTATGCAAAAAGAAATGTCACCTGCATTCCTTTTATTTATGCATTCGTACCAGAATCGGAAAATGTAATAAATAAAGAACACACACACATATATATATGATATATATAATATATATATATATATATATATATATATATATATATTATGATATATAATATATATGGTATATATTATATATATATATATATAATATTATATTATGGTATATATATATATATATATATATATATATAATTAATATGGTACTAAAATATTAATTAATTATTATTAATTATATATATCATATATATATATATATATATATATCTTATATATATATATATATTTAATATGTATATATTTTTTATGTTGTATTTTTGGGTAACAAAATACATAACAGTCTAGTAATCTTCATTTATTTATCTTCATTTGAAATAAATTTGAAGTCTCTAGAACAATATTGTGATTTATGGTGAATTTTTGAAATAAATATCTTTCTTCCCTCCGCGCGCCGCTTCGCGGCCGAAAATCTCGAAATGCGTAGATCGCATTATCCTAATATTTTGCTCCTTTTTCATATTAGCCGTTTTATAGAGTTTCATATATCAAAATGTGCGCAAATTCATGAAAAATACAACAAAAATAATTAAAGGTTGTAGCTTTTCTCATTTCTGAGATATCTGCATATAAATTACGATAATTGGGAAAAAACTACGTACGGTCAACTTTGATGCAATCGAAATGGTCGAAAAACGTAATTGTAAGCTAAATCTCTTACGGCTTAGTAATATTCATTTATTTATCTTCATTTTGAAACAAATTTGAAGTCTCTAGAACAATATTGTGATTTATGGTGAATTTCTGAAAAAAATATCTTTCTTCCCTCCGCGCGCCGCTTCGCGGCCGAAAATCTCCGAAATGCGTAGATCGCATTATCCTAATATTTGCTCCTTTTCATATTAGCCGTTTTATAGATTTTCATATATCAAAATGTGCGCAAATTCATGAAGAATACAACAAAAAATAATTAAAGGTTGTAGCTGTTTCCATTTCCGAAATATGTGCATATAAAAAAAATATATATAAAAATTTCGACATTCGGTCAACTTTAACTCGTCCGAAATGGTCAAAATCTGCAATTTTAATCTAAAACTCTTGCAGTATCATAATATTCAATCATTTGTCTTAATTTTGAAACAAATTGGAAGTCTCTAGAACAATATTGTGATTTACGGTGAATTTTTGAAAAAAATATTTTTTTACGTCTGCGCGTTACGAATTCGTACATCATTTTGTGATAATATTTTTCCGGTGTTGCTTTTATTGTTTTACAATGTATTATATATCAAAATGATAGAAATTTAGTGTACAATACAATGCAAAAAAAATAACTGGTTAGCTTTGACCGTTTTCTGCACAGCGTGATTTGAATACAATTATGTATGAATTTTTTTTTTTTCGCTACCATATATCGCATTATTTACATATGATAATGATATTATTTTTCATTTCTGATGGTTGCATTCTAAACTTCAGGCAATGACAAAAAAAGGAGCCAAAAATGAACTCTTAATCTTCAAAACTACGCGCGCTGTGATTTAAAAAAAAAAATTTTTCCACTTCCGCGCTCACTCCAAACCGGGCCCGGCATACGGGAGACGTTTTGATTTTTAGGGCTTCGGCGTAAGAGGGTTAACAGAGGCAAAGAGTTCCTCTTGATAGACTCATGGATGGATTTCCTACATTCAATGATTATATCCTTTTTGTAGCTGTTGTACTGGGCCTTTCCCACATCTTCTATGGTACTCACAGTGTTGACCACTAATTCTTCAAACACGTGCCGTGTGTCAAGTGCAAGCAGCTCGCTTTCTTTATCTAGGAATGGGTTGCTCATCTTGTTGATAACTTGAATAAGGCTTAGTGTTTGCTTGTGAAATGTCTTGTGTGCAGACAGACCTTTATGGTGGTGGTAGTCATCTTCTGAGATGGCAGTGTACTCCTGCTCAAATTAAGTGAGAAGGCGTTCCTGCTCAGGTCCAGCAATCATCCACTTCTTGAAGGCTTGCAGATTTTCAGTTAGGCCAACTGCTCCTCCAGGGCCCTTAACAAGCTCATTATTCTGCTCAGAGCTTGGTCGATTGGAATGCTGGAAAATCTTATAGCTGTCTTCTGAACAACCCAGTTGCCTCTGACAACAAACTCCTCTTTGATTGTTGGAGGAAGGCACTCCATGTCACAGATGTGAATTGGGATCCATCTGGCATAATTTTGGTGGTCAAGAGTGAAGAACCAAGGTGCCAGAGTTTTCAGAGTCGATATATAGGGGAAAGTCTCTGTGAGCACGAACTAAAGTCAGTCCCAGGATTTCAATCTTCAAGATGGTGTCCCAGTATTGGAAATTTGGGCTATTCGTGATCAGGCTTTGTTGCCAGTCTTCCTCTGTCCTATCTTAGTTGTTGTACCAGCAGTTCTCTTTAGGAAGGCATCATGTTGTAGCTTGGAGAGTGCCAAAGCACTGATTTGGTGGGCATGCCTAGTTCTCGTCAGGTGTGATGCCTTCAAGAATGATTCAGCTGTGCCAGGAGGGGCTAAACCTACCTGGGCTATTGCTGCTGCCCATCCAGGTAGTCTCCAAGTGTCTTCCACACTGCCATCTCTAGGTGAAGTCTGCTAAACATGACAACATACTTGACTTCACCATACTTGACTTCACCATGTGTGGTAGGCCAGTGCCACTGAATGAACTTGGCTAGCACATAGACTGGAGCATCTAATGCTATTACGGGAATCTGACCAAAGTTTAAGAACTGCGTACATTCACAGATGATATTCATCCCATGCTTCATCATTGAAGGTGTGGCTGCCTTCTCATTAAAGAGGAGAGGAAGAAGTTGAGTGATGGCAGCTTCCACTTCTTGAGTATGACTATCTTGAAATGAGGCATGGTAGGCTGACCAAGCTATACAGTCTCTTTTGATGAACTGTTCTTTTGCTAAAAGCTGACTAGCATGTTCTAACCCTTTCTTTTCTTGTTCACATGCCTTCTTCAGTTGGCCATGTACAGCTTGTGTATCATAGGCTGGCTTGGGCACATCCACTGATGTTTTGGGAAGTACCACAGCTGGAACATTTGAAAAGCTGTGTGGCAGCTGGTGTGCCTTTTCCCTTTCTGACATCAGTCTTATTATGTCTTGGATCTGACCCCTGTTTGATGCAGTTGGTGACTGGAAGAGGCTGTTGCCTGTTCCATGAAAAGAACCCTGGCAGTTGTACTTTGAGGAGTTGTAATCAATGTTGTCTAAAGCCCCCAGAGTGAAAGAGACCTTGGCGGAGCTGAACAGGGTGTACTATTCCTTTCATCTTCATGTTCTCACACAGCAGTGGCGATTTCATTCTCTATTTGTAGAACTCTGTCATAGCTGACACTGATGCCAAATTCACACATCTTTTTCACCAGTTGTTTTGACCTTGATCGTGTGTGTATATTGAGGCCAATGTACAATGGAAGGGGTGGTTCACACCCTAATGAATGACGTGATCTTGTTACCTGAGATACTTGTGGGTCACTTGGGGCACTGCTCATGATTGTTGGTCTTCTTGCAGTGTTAAAGAATGACCTGTGAGGCTGTGAGACAGGCCTGTGAATCTGTGGTCTTCTGGTCCTTTAGATCAGTTCCTTGCATTAACATGGTTATCAGAGATTTGAGTTGGGTTTGGACTGCCTTCTTCTGACAGTCACTGGGGAAGGCACCATTAAAACTGACACATTTGAGCTGAAGATTTCATTTCGTACAATCCTTGCAGCCTTTGCCAAAATCAAAGCATCTCTTTGATTCTCTAGTGTGAATTCCTGCCTCAGCATTTGCTGCATTCCTTGTTCAAACACAAGTATCACTTGTTTCCCATCACTCTGCTCTTGGGCATAGGGGAAGTAATTCAAAACTTGTTCCTTGAAACGTCCTTTGTTGATCTTACTGGTAATACCAAAGTCTACAAGACATTTCTCGTACAGGTGTCTTAATGAAATAAGTTTGAAGCAGAGTGTACCCTCTTCTATCTGATTTTCAACATGAGTGAGGAGTTCTACAAAAACTCTTGCCCTGAGCTTCTTCATATTTGCAGTTTCATCCTTGGAAGCTTCTCTTTGTCTCAGAGAGCGATGGCGATTCCGAAAACCAACGAGGCAAGCAAGAAGTTATTTTGCCTCCAGGGCAATAAGGTCAGGGGCTCCTTCAATCCTGTCAATTAGTTCTGTTTCTTGTAGATCCCTGACAATAAACTTGACATTTTCATCTGTCTCGAGTTGTAAATTCATGCAAAGTCCATCTTGCTTAATGCAAAATATGCAGCTGATGTTGTCCAACGATTGGCGTGGCCGTCGCTGCCTGCCTTCGGGGGTACTGTCTCTCTTCCTGAGGAAGATTCTTACTCTTTCTAGTCTGTTTGTATTGAACTGTGAATGATAGGATTTGTGCCACCGTGTCTGATTCCTAATGAGGTCATCCACTGTGATATCCCTGTTGAAATTCAGTGGCACTGGCAACGAGTTCTGTTCTTTGAAGTGAGTTACATTTTCTAGGAAAATACATAGGCCGCTGGCACTGACTTGTCTATTCCACGTGCATTCAATGGGCAGCATAGGGATTCAATTGTAGTTTGTTGACAAATAATGCAGTGTCTATTCCATCTTCATAAAATTCAGTCTTCAAAACCTGAAAATACAGAAAAATTGTAACATATAGCAGATAAACTGACACCATATAGCAGACGTAATGTAATAAGCATGTATCTGAATAATCAATTATAAAGTTGCATTGTGTAGGCATCCTGATCTCTTGGCGCTAGTTCTAGAATTGAAGCCTGGCTACTGAGGGTATACCTGGAAAAAATGTGGTGCTTTTATCCAGTATGTCCCCTTCAACTACCTAAGCTGCCTCACTACTTGTTTTAGATGTAACTCTTAAGCTGAGTTATCTTGTGGGTTCCATTTTCTTACGTAATTGATTCTGGGCCGTGGCCACTAAGGCCAAATTCAAATTCAATAATCATCTTGCCAGCCCCCGACAAATATGTCACACACACACATCTATATATATATATATATATATATATATATTAATATATATATATATATATATTTATTTATTTATATTTGTATATATATAGATATATATATTTAGTTGTATTATATATATAATATATATATATATATATATATATAGAGATATATACATATATATATATATATATATATATATGTATGTATGTATGTATATATATATATATATATATATATATATATATATATATATATATATATATATATATTATATATTTTTTTTTTTTTTTTTTTCTGAACTGCTTGTTCACTCCTGAAAAATGTAATCTAACACTAAAAACAATTGGCCTTGAATGGAGGAACGAGAGATCACAACAAAGAAAGAAAAAAGAAAACTATGGCAGAAGGCCAATATTACTGAGGAAGGAGGAATTTGCATAAAAGCTGAACTTTAGTTTTAAATATACTATATTTACATTAATTTACATAGGTCCAGGAACTAATAAGGTGGTTGATTGTCGATCCACTGGAAACACATGGCTGGGGTAACCAGACACGGAGTTCAGAATTTTGCGCAAACGGGTTATTGAAATGCAAGCCTTACTCCAAAGGGTTCCCAATTTCTCGCACAATCAGTCACAGTGTTTGTCTGCAGCAAAGATATTGTATCCTAGGATAAGTACTGAGGTGAGGGAACACGTGAGTGAGCGTTACAAACTACTTTCTTTCAATCAAAAATTTACAAACTGCTCATAGGGGATGGAAATGACTGGGAATTCACAGAAGGAACTATTACGTTGCTTGAATTAACTAGGGGATGTTTATTAGTATCACAAGGGGAGTAATAACAGCATTGAACCAAGATTAGGGGAGTGAGAAGCTAAACAAAGGAGGGGGAAAGTCACCTTGGAAGAATGGAAATGAAATACAGACAAAAGACGAAGGAATTACCTGGCTGAACTGGAATTTACTCTCACAGTACCTGGAAATCCTTGGCTTGGTAGTCTTCTTATCTGCTGATATTTCTGTGCACTATGGAAGTATAAAACTATTTGGGATTTCTCCAGAGGAGGCAGAGGGAGCAGAAAGGATGGAAGTGGTGTCTGCAGGGTGAGGTAACAGGAGCTTCTGAGCTCTCCCAGCTCTGAGGTGCTTTGAGGGGGAGCCGCTGGGTCCCTGCCCTTTTAAGATTTCTCCTGGTAAGCTCTGCCTAAATCCGGATTTTCCCTGTGGGGAGTAAATTCAGGACAGCCAATGGGAGCAAATAGAGATTGTTTAGAGAATGGAGGCTTTCAGTTCAAAGGGGCAACTTAGATAGACAAGGATTTCCTTCGTGCTGGCTTAAAATCTTGAACACCTCCCCATTCTAGGGGACATTTCAACCCTAGAATGGTTGGAATGGACGAGACAAACCAGAAACAAGGACAAATAAATATAAATTACTGAGCCTTCCATCCTCCCTTGAGTGGACTTATAATATAAGCAGTATTCAAACTGTGCCGATGATAATATTCATGAAGGCTTACTTGACAGGCAGAGGATTAATCATTAATTAGAAAATAAAGTGTGACATGACCAAAGACTAACAACTTGTGATGTTACAATAAAAAATACTTTTAAGATATAACGTCACACTGAAAATGACAAGGAATAGCAAATAATGATTGGATAAACTTAACCTACAGGGTGAATTATATATATAATACTGCCAGCTTAATTGTATAAGGTAACACATACTATTAGTTTATCCTCATGGGGTGATATGACGCATTCAGGTGTGTTAATAGCCCTACGATTTTGTTAAGTGACTTTGTCTCGTAACCAGAAGACGCCTAACAGTATAAATTACATCTTAGTAAACATTAGTGCAAACTAACAAGTATGGAATTAATGAAGTAATTCTCCGTAGACATTAAATAAGATGACACAAAATGTAAATCTCACCAGAGACAATGACATTACAGAAAATATAAAGACAAGGAAGTAACACTAAATCAGCAATCAAATCAAAACAATGAATAAATGAGCCAGGCTTTGAAAATATCTCTAAAGCTATAGCAATTTTTGCTGGCTAAAATTTTCCCTAGTCAAATGGAATGCTAAGTGCCTAGAATAGGACACTGTGCCAATTGTGGCACCTTTTAGGATAGTAGTTCATAATGAAGTACTTATTTATATAAGGCCATAATAGCCTAAGCAGAGCATTCAATGTACACTAAATGTCTAAAGGCAGTAAAGAAGAGGAAAGGAATCTATGGAAAGAAGATATAGACAGTGCAAAAAAATAGAAAGTTACAAAAGGCTAAGAAGGAAGTAGAAGTGGCAGAATTTGCACTCTCCTCTGGATGAAGAGGGTCAGAATTCTATATAAGAGGGTGGCACTGTGCCAGACACTAGTGCGGAGAGACTATTGGCTCTGGTAAGGTTTCGGAAAACCTCAACACCCTTTTCCCTTCTTCCTACGCCCTCTCCGAGGTCGGTTTGATGATGCCATTGGTGGCCTTGAATGATTCAAGCCCTTTGAAGATGTCGCAGGGGCATCGGCTCCGGCTGCTGCGACAACTAGGGCTTTGGCACTCATACCCGTGCCTAATGCTGCGTGGCTCGGTTCCTTGAGTTCTTTGGCCGAATATGATTTGGCAGAGTCATTACTCTGGGACCGGTTAGTTGGGAGGACCGACTCTGGGGCGGTTTGCGAGGCCCCACCATTGGTAGAGGGTCCACTATGGTCATGGGTGTCCTGGAGGATTCCTATTAGATTTTGCTCTTCCTCAACTGCCGGCATAGGTAGTGGGGCCAAGCCAGCGGAGGGAAAATGACCGGGACTTAGAGCTTCAGGAGGGAGACTCGAGCCTTGCCTTGGCACTGGCACTGAGGCCATTTCTGGCTTAGTGGAAGGACTCGAACGTGGCTCAACATCCACGAGGGATGGAGCCTGGCACTGCCTGGCACCTTCAAGTGGCACTGGGAGTGCAGAGGTAGTTTTTGGAGGCCTGTGGAACAGGTCTGGAGCTATGTGAGGGCAGGGGCCCCTGATACAGTGCAAAGGTAGGAGGAGACTTAAAATCTTGTCCTAGCAGGACGTCATATCCTCCTGGTATATAGGTTGCTACTGCCATGGTACATATCTTAGAACGGTGAGGTCGTATGACTCTCAACTGGACAGTAGGCAAGAACATCTTGATGTGGTTGAGGCTGTCTATTGTGATGAATTTGTGCCTATCAACCTGAGTTCCATAAGGAATTTTGTCCTCTCCAATGCTGGATACCTGTGCATCAGTGTCGTCGAAAGCTTGGACCTGGTGGGCAGGATAGCAACCTCTGGGAGGTGCGACAAATATGGGGCCCTGAGCAGGAGGGCCTAGAGCTGAAGGATTCGTCACGGCCATAGCAATGGCAGAAACAGGTGCTTTCTTGGGGCATCCCGCCCAGGCAGCAGTGTGCCCATGCACTTTGCATGAGTCACAGAAACTCTTGCTAAAATCAGGCCTGGGCCTGTTGTTTCAGTTCCAATGGCCGTTGTTCTTGTTATTAGAATGATTGGGTAGTTCATTTGGAGGAGTGGCGGAAGCTTGCTGAGGAGGATCCACCTTTGAGAGGCACTGCTCCGTGGTGTGACCTGGTTTATTGCAAAGCCTCTATACAGGTTTCTGTGGAGGAACATTGGGACACTGGGTAGGCTGAGAGGTGGCAGCAGGAGTAAGAGGGAGAGTAGGGCGTACTTTCTTCTTTAAAGAACTCTGCAATGGATGGTGGGTCTCATAGGCATCTGCCCATTTACAGCACTCCAAAATAGTCTTAGGGGCCTTGTCCACCAAGTGGGTGGCAAGATCAGGGGGATTGTAGGACAGAAAGTCCTCTAACTGAGAGTTCTAAGACCTCAAGAGATGTTGCGTTGGAGGCCTTCGTCCACCTATGGAGTGCTGGTGTCCTCTTGGCTAACCACTATCCAGGTCTGTTTAGCCTCCTTGGGCACAGTCCTCCATTTCTGCCTCCACCGGTCTGGGGTTAACTCTTAAGCCCCAAGGATTGCCTCTCAGACGAAGGTGAGGTCTTGTCTCTCATTCAGGGAAAGGGCCTCAAATGCAATCCGCCCTTTGCCAGGGAGGTGCTTGCTAAGGAGGAGGGCCTCTTCCTGAGGGGTTGGATTGAAGTTCTCGAATACCTGCTCGACATGATCGAGCCAGGTGTCAGGTTCGTTATCGTCCCAAGTCCTAATGAGGGCGCCCATGCTGTGGAGATGAGAGTGTGAAGGAGGGGCCGCAGGGGGCATGACACTCGGGGGTGCCAGAGCGGCACTCTGGACTGCCATAGCCAATTGATGGGCTCTTTCTGTAGCTTCTCTTCTCTCCTGGGCTTCTCTTTCTCCTTTTCGGCTGCTTGGAATGCTCTTTCAACTGCTTCTCTTCTCTCTTGTGCTTCCCTCTCATATGCTTGGAATGCTCTTTCAGCTGCTTCTCTCCTCTCTTGTGCCTCTCTCACTTTCTCCCTTTTGGCTGCCTGGTAGGCTCTCTCTGCAGCTTTCTTCATATTATCATTCACCCAATTGAGCAGTTTTGCGCCCTCCAGCCCCATGACTCTTCTGGCTTCCTCCAGTGCTGCGTTACTGGCCATCTCCTCAGCCAGGCCCCCTGGCCAAAACGATCTTTCATAACTTTGGATGATCGGAATGCTAGGGGGAGAGTAAAATGGCCTTTCCTGATGTACAGTCCTGTTCAATTGCAGGATTGTCATCAGTTTATCATTTTCTTTTCATTTCTCATTTTTCCATCTAGCCATACTTTCATTTCAGCGCTGAATGATCTTATAGGTCCCAGCGCTTGGGCTATGCCCTAAATTCCATAATCCATCCATCCATCTCCTCAGCAGTAAAAGGCTAGTAGTCTAGCTTAAGAATAATAGGATGGAAGGCAGTTGCAAAACTGCAAATGTCACCAGGGGTATGTGGAACACTCAACGCAGATACTTGGCAAGATGACCGTAAAATCCCTGCAATTAGTTACTACTGGCGTGTAGTGCGGCGGAAAACTCAAGCCATAAAATCTCTGTAACCGATAATAGATTTGGCAATAAGTTTTGTAGACGCGGAAACCTCGACGCGAGTATGGGTTTGTAAAATAAAAAAAAAGAAAGAATCTGGTCACAAATTTCACGGAAACTCAAAGTAAAAAAGTCGTGGAGTAGCAAATGAATTTTGTAAACGCGGAAACTCAACGTGAATACGGGTTTGTAAATAAAAAAGAAAGAATCTGCTCTCGAATTTCACAGAAATTCAATGTGAAAAACATGGCAAATGAATTTCGTAAACGCAGAAAGTCAACGCAAATACGGCTTTGTGAATAAAAAAGGAAGAATCTGGTCACGCAACGTGAAAAGGTCGTGAAGGAACAAATGAATTTCGTAAACACGGAAACTCAACGCGAATATGGCTTTGTGAATAAAAAAGGAAAGAATCTGGTCACAAATTTCACGGAAACTCAACATGAAAAAACGTGGCCCATGCAGTTGGTAATATATCTTTTTTTATATCGTCTCAAGGACGAAGATGAGAAGGGGATAAAAATTATTTTTTGTTTTTCTACCAAATCAACCTAGCGATGCTCAGAATCCGTATTTTAAACGCTAGCTCGTATTCATTAAAAGGAAGAAGAAGAACCAGAATAAAATCTCTCACCGCTGCATAACTGCCTCCGCACAACCCCTAACATGTACCCCTTTTCACTCTAGCTATCTCTCGCGAATCTTAAACCTTCCAATTCCACCAATTTAAAACCTCGTAGAATTAGGTCTGCACACGGGTCGGCTAGACAGGAAGGATGAAGCACACAAGAAAGTTAGGGTAAGGGTAACATGTGCCCTTGTTTGTAAAGCAATAAGTATTTTCTCTTATTATTCCTCAATGTACAGAAAGAGAAAAAAAGAAAACGTTTACCTTTGAATTTACGCTAACTTGTTTTTTTTTCTTACTTATTGATTGTTTTTTTTTCTTACTTATTGACTCTTCTGTCCTTTTGTTCATAAACAGGGCAATGGATAGGGTTCAAGTAGACATGTCACCAGGGATTTAAATTCTATCCTGTTTAGACCTGCAAGAGAGAGAGAGAGAGAGAGAGAGAGAGAGAGAGAGAGAGAGAGAGAGAGAGAGAGAGAGAGAGAGAGAGAGAGAGCGCTCTTGGACAATGACCAGCTCGTTTATTAACATATAAAAAAACACAGAATATTTTTACAACGTGAGATTTGCGATTAACTTGCAATTCACGAAATATGGCACTTATTTTCGTTTTGAATTTTACTCCTTAACCCAATAACCGTTTTATATGGGAAGCAGGTTTGGTGCCCCAGCTGTCAGCTAAGAGTGCGGGCAGCAAAAATTTACGCTAGCCAGATTGTCAGCAAAAAGTAAAAAACACAACATGGCAGCTGCCCTCTCGTGTGAGCTATCTTTTAAATGCAG
>NC_087213.1:38990636-38993136 GCF_015104395.2 Macrobrachium nipponense
CCCAGGGTTGAGCCATCACCCATCCTTCCACCTGTCAAGGCCAACAGGTAACCAACACCTGCTACTCAAGTAAATGCTCCATGCTGCTAAAGCTGCCACAACCCGACTCGCTGCTGTGCTATCCCGAACTGTTTCAAAAAAAGAGCGAGCGGCAAAAGTCACCTCACTCCAACAAAGCAAAATCACAGGAGGACTGGACAAAGACTAAAAACTCTAACAAGCCTGTTACATAATCAAAGCTCAAACATCAAAATTTCACCTTACCCCTCCTTACCCAACAGAAAAAAAAATTAAATTTTTTAAATTTTTTTTTTCACATTCACCATACTTTCTTCCGATGTTGTCACAACCCTGTCAGCCAAAACAGAACCAAATCCTGTCACACGGTCGCCATTGTAATGGACCACACTCGGTCCTGAAGGATCTTAAGGAAAAAAATGAAATGGGACTGGAATGACTGACTGCAGTCAAGACAAACAAAGGAGGAAGGAGTGTAACAAAACCATCAAGAATGTTCTTAAACCTATTTATTATTTAAGTATCTTACAATATGTACAATTGAGTCCGGGCTTAGCAAAAATTACCAATTAAATAAACAGTAACATAATGAAACATTAAGTCTGAAAACAGCAGCAGTCAAAATCAATAATAAGCCTTCAAAGCCCACACAAATTACAATCATAATCAAAATAATGTAAAAAGCATCTCAAAATACAGTTACAGGGCTATACACCGCTCAACACCATTACAGAGCCATACTGCTCAACACCATTATTAACAGAGCCATACTGCTCAACACCATTATTAACAGAGCCATACTGCTCAACACCATGCCACCGAGAACAAGATGGGTTGATGCAGTCTCCAAAACAAAATATATCTGTGCGCGCGAAAGGTATTTCAGGTGGGAGGCAGCATGAACTTATATCTCTTGCGGTGTCGGGGTGGTTTAAGGCTTCACTGCCATTCCTGGAATTGGGAGGTCGCTGGTTCGCACCTGTCGATGGCCAATTCTATTATCGCTTAATAAATTCCCCCTCGGTTAAGCATATATGAAAATATATTAATTCCGAGGTAGAGCGAATTAGATATTAAAGGACATTTGTAGTTCGATATATGTATATGAATCACGGTAATGTGATATAGACTTATATGATGACTACGTGCGGGGCAAAAGCACTGCCATGCCACCGAGAACGAGGTTAGTTGATGCAGTCTCCAAAACAAAAAATACCTGTGCGCGCGAAAGGTATTTCAGGTGGGAGGCAGCATGAACTTATATCTCTTGCGGTGTCGGGGTGGTTTAAGGCTTCACTGCCAGTCCTGGAATTAGGAGGTCGCTGGTTCGCGCCTGTCGATGGCCAATTTCCTCATTATCGCCTTAATAAATTCCCCCCTCAGGTTAAGCATATATGAAAATATATTAATTCCGAGGTAGAGCGAATTAGATATTAAAGGACATTTGTAGTTTGATATGTATATGAATCACGGTAATGTGATAGACTTATATGATGACTATGTGTGGGCAAAAGCACTACCACGCCACTGAGAATGAGATGGGTTGATGCAGTCTCCAAAACAAAAAATACCTGTGCGCGTGAAAGGTATTTCAGGTGGGAGGCGGCATGAACTTATATCTCTTGCGGTGTCGGGGTGGTTTAAGACTTCACTGCCAGTCCTGGAATTGGGAGGTTGCTGGTTCGCACCTGTCGATGGCCAATTCTATTATCGCTTAGTAATATCCCCCTCGGTTAAGCATATATGAAATATATTAATTCCGAGGTAGAGCGAGTTAGATATTAAAGGACATTTGTAGTTCGATATATGTATATGAATCACGGTAATGTGATAGACTTATATGATGACTACGTGCGGGCAAAAGCAATACCACGCCATTGAGTACGAGATGGGTTGATGCAGTCTCCAAAACAAAAAATACCTGTGCGCGTGAAAGGTATTTCAGGTGGGAGGCGGCATGAACTTATATCTCTTGCGGTGTCGGGGTGGTTTAAGACTTCACTGCCAGTCCTGGAATTGGGAGGTCGCTGGTTCACGCCTGTCGATGGTCAATTCTATTATTGCGTAATAAATTCCCCCTCAGTTAAGCATACATGAAAATATATTAATTTTGAGGTAGAGCGAATTAGATATTTAAGGACATTTGTAGTTTGATATATATATATATATATATATATATATTATATATATATATATATATATATATAATATATATAATATATATAATATATATAATATAATTTTTGTTAAAAGCAATTGCTTTAGTGGCATCAATAAGTTTCTTGCAGGTATCTTCATACCGACGAAGTTTTTTCCGATTCTCGTTCGTCAATTTCTGGTGAAAAATACGCAGACTTCCTTCTTCCATTTATTGAATTTTGTCACGACAGCTGTTTCGCCTTATGGCATTATCAAGCAACTACTGACTTACAATCTGACCTTTCGGCCTATTTATTTCATCGTGTGGGAGGTATGACCTTGA
>NC_087213.1:38998136-39010636 GCF_015104395.2 Macrobrachium nipponense
GGATGAATTTTCAGCAGTGTTTGTTGTGTAAGAATTTTGTACATAATTTTCATTTAGAATATGGTACTTGTGCATTGTTTCATAAATTAAAGTTTGTGCGTTCTACATCATCTAACCTCTTGTTCTGTAACGTTCCAGTACATTTTTTTATATTTCGGTGGAAAAAATGTCAATAAATTACAATTACTTACTTATCATTTTTCATCTGCGCTAGAGCTGGAAAGGAAACAGAAGAAAACAACGCACAACTGATGGTAAGTTGGCTTAGAAGGATTATAGCCCCTCTACCCCCTGCGTTGAAAGACCAAAATTCAGTGTAAATGAATGACATGCCAGCAGCATGTTGTCTCGCTACATAGAGAGACTGCCAAGTGATTGGCAAATTCCCCCATTAGATACAGAAAATCAGGAAAATTATGATAGAATGGGTTCGGGAGGAAGTGTTTTTGTTTGGATAAGGTCGACAACACTTCCTCGGACCTAGAGAGAATACATTAAGAGAGGATTTACCTTGAAAGAAAGGCAGGAAAAATCAATTGTATTTATAGGTACTAAATGTCATGTTGAAAACATCCGCTCCCCGTATATATACGTACTAAACCGCTCAGGTAACGTTGGCGTGCTACGTATATATACGTACTAAACAGTTAAAGGGTTAAATACCTCTATGCTTTATGCAATAGCACATAGAAGGAAGCTAAGGTTAAAATTTCTCTCTCTCACTAGTCTATCATCATACACGTGGTCTATTTCCTATCGCTATAATGGCAGTCAGATTTTATACTCCTAACTAGAATACCTAGTTCCACACAAATAACTAGAAAATAGAATTTACCTTTTTTCTGTTGTGGAGAATTGGGAACCTTGCTTTTGCTTGCTCATAAAAATATTAAAGGAATTCAGATTCGTTTCTTTCGTGATACCAGTTTTAATGATCGCTACACGACTGGAAATGAAGATTATCATCTCACTATTCTAGAATTTTATTCTGAACTGCTCGATCATTCCTGAAAAATGTAATCTAACACTTAAATCAATTGGCCTTGAATGGAGGAATGAGAGATCACAACAAAGAAAAGAGAAAAAACTATGGCAGAAGACCGATATTGCTGAGGAAGGAGGAATTTACATAAAAGCTGGACTTTAGTTGTAAATGCACTATCTTTACATTAATTTATATAGGTCCAGGAACTAATAAGATGGTTGATTGTCAATCCACCGGAAACACGTGGTTAGGGCAACCAGACACGGACTTCAGAATTTTGTGCAAAAGGGGTATTGAAATGCAAGGCTTACTCCAAAGGGTTCCCAATTTCTTGCACAATCCTAGGGTGAGTACTGAGGCGAGGGAACACGTGAGCGAGTGTTATGCATTACTTTCTTTCAATCAAAAAAATTTACAAACTGCTCAGAGTGGATGGAAATGACTGGGAATTCAAGGAAGGAATTATTACGTTGCTTGAATTAACTAGGGGATGTTAACTAGTATCACAAGGGGAGTAATCACAGCATTGAACCAAGGTTGGGGGAGTGAAAAGCTAAACAAAGGAGGGCGAAAGTCACTTAGGAAGAATGGAAATGGAATACAGACAAAAGGCAAAGCAATAACCTGGCTGAACTGGAATTTACTCTCACAGTACCTGGAAATCCTGGGCTTGGTAGTCTTCTTATCTGCTGATATTTCTGTGCTCTATGGAAGTATAAAAATACTTGGGATTTCTCCAGAGGAGGCAGGGGGAGCAGAAAGGATGGAAGTGGTGTCTGCAGGGCGAGGTAGCATGAGTTTCTGAGCTTACCTAGCTCTGAGGTGCTTCTGAGGGCGACCCTCTTAATGAGAGAATGCCTTGATGAAGTCATTGGGCTTCCGCACAGCATATCATTCCCGTGCTGAAGCGTGGTGACGGGCAAGAGGGCTCTCGAACTGGGGAATTTTTGTTTTTCCTCAGTTTGACTCTAAATTTCTCTCATCCTATATCTATTACTTATAATTGTTTCATTCTTCTTCATATTTATCAACTTTCTCCAACCTTGCTGTCAAAACTCTTACCATTTCACTGTCCAGATGTTTTTTTAGGGGACATCATATCCGGGATTGGAAATTTTTTCAAAATCAATTGTGGGAGCTGTGGTGGTCTTGCCAACTACCCGATAATGTTTGGACACCTTGGAATGTCAGTATTTCCATACTGGCATGCGGGACTATTCTCGAACCAAAACTTGGCCTTCGGATTCCAGGGGTTGGCCAGTTTCATAGAGATAGGACTCTCGGCATTCTGTCCGGTTTGCCTGCCACTATGATTAAAGTGGGGATGATTGTATTCCTGTAATGCTTTCAGTCCCATCAAGCTGGTTTGGCATACACTTGAGCCACTCTAATCATAGTGGTACCATCCCTTTGTGGTAGGGTAGGGAGTGGACATTTGGGAAGCAGCTCTCGCAGGTGTCATTGGTGGAGAAATTAATTTCATGAAAGAATAATGGGTTCTCTTTTGGGATGTCAGACAGTCTAATTTTTTTCTTTCCCCCAACTAATTTAATGACTGAAATTAATGTTTCTTATACCCCTGGATCGAATGGCGAACCTCAGACACTGTTGACAACCTCTGCTAATTTAATTAGGGAAAACTCTGTTGATGACCTCGGAACTAGGAAGGACCATTCTATTGATATTCCAAAATTGAGTAATCTGGGTAACGCAAGGAAACTTCGAATCCTTCATGTTACCCAAATTCCAATAGAGACAAATTATGATAATATATATAAAGAATTTAAGTGTTATGGATCTATAACAGAAATAAGAATGAAACTGGAAGATACAAAATGGGATTCATGGATATCTTACAATAGTCATGATGAAGCATTTAATGCAATATGTAATATTAATAATATCAAAATTAATAACTTTAATATAATGGCTGCTCTTTGCGACAAGGTACCAAAGGATTTGGATGTTTATAGACCTGCGGACTGGTTTGAAAAAGATGCTGATTTAGTTATGCCTTCGCAGAGGAAGCCAAAACCACCGATGTGGCTTGTAGCTGAATCTCAGGGGGTTACAGGGAACTATTTCAAAATATGCAAATTAATTCAGAAAAAAGTAGGAACTATTGCACCGGGAAATATATCTCGTTTTGGAAAAAATAGTTACCTTATCCATGCCAAATCATGCACACAGTCTGTAATACTATCCAACCTTAAAACAAATGATGATGATATTAAGTTAGATGTCAAACCCCACCTAAATTTTAGCTACGGAAGGGGAGTAGTTTTTAACAAAGATCTGTATGAATTTACAGAGGAGGAGATACTGGCCATGTGTCCAATAAATGTATGGAAAGTACACAAAGTCCCAGGTACATCAATGATTATCCTTACTTTCCAGGATGCTGATGTACCCTCCCGCATTATTATTGAAAATGAAGTTATTAAAGTTCGACCATTCAAGCAGAAGCCACTGCAATGTTTTAATTGTTTTAAATTTGGACATCCGTCAAAAGTTTGCAAAAACGAAAAAATGTGTGGTATTTGCTCCAAATCTTACCATGGAGAATGTGCACTTGATGCCAGGTGTTTAAATTGCAGCTCAAATCATAAATCCACTGACCGGAGCTGTGAGCTGTATAAGTCGGAAGAAGCTGCCCCAATTTAGAACATATAAGTGTGGGATATGCCAAAAGACTATTAGATAAATCAAGTAGTTATGCAAAGGCACTAAAATCAAACCCACCTAGCACTGCCAATAGTTCTATAAAAAGAAATATACCATCTAATGATAAAATGCTGCATGATGAGGTAAGCATATTGCCTTCTGAGGCTTTGCCACAATGTATTAACAGTGGGGCATTGCCCATCCCCGTACAACCTTTGTCCCCCATTACAATTAGTAGTAAAAACCTCTCTCAGGCCATGTCCTTGCCTGATTTGATGGAGGTTCCACTTAAAACCAACTTGCCTGGTGCACCTGTTGTGGGGAAGTTGCAAAAACCTAGAAGCCCACCACCTATTAATCGAAAAAGAGAGAGACCTCCATCTCTCTCACCCCCTTCCATCAGAAACATTAAAGCTATGATGTCAAATAAATTTGATGTTTTATCTTGATGTTTCTGATCAACTGGAAGATAACTTGAATAAATCAGAAATTCAAGTTGAGGTCCACCATCCGCCTCAACAAATAGATCAAAAGGACACAAAGAAAAAGACAAACGTAAAACCCAATATATCAAGACCATCTCTAAAGAAACCTACAGGAAATAATGTTAGATTAAAAGTTGCCAATGGGAAGACCTCATCCAAGATGTCTTCCAGAAGTGATCCATAGTTTTCTCCTCCATTTTGCAATGGAATTGTCAGGGTTTAAGGGCCAAATATGAAGAACTTAAGCTACTAATTCATGAGCATTCCCCCATAATTGTATGTCTACAGGAGAGCAAGCTTGATGCTAATACTCCTTGTCCTCGAGAGTATATTAGCTATAGAACACCATATAATCAACAAGCAGGGAGCCATGGCGGAAGTCGCATTTACGTTCGCCGAGATGTTCCCCAAATATCTTTGTCTATTCATACACCTTTGCAGGCAGTGGTTGTACTGATTGATATAGGGAGAAAATATACAATATGCTCTCTGTACCTACCTCCAAATGATAATATTTTGTATGATAATTTAGTAGAGGTGATTCAACAACTCCCCCAACCTTTTCTCTTACTGGGAGATTTGAATGGTAGACATCCTTTATGGGGCGATGTTTTAGCAAACACAAGGGGCAATATTATATCATCAATTGTGGAAAATGAGGATGTCAGACTCCTTAATATAGGAGAGCCCACACACTTTCATGTCCAGAGAGGTACCTTGTCATGCATTGACCTATCAATCGCAAGCTCTAATTGCCTTCTCGATTTCGATTGGAGGACATTAGATGATTGGCATACTAGTGATCATGCACCAATCATTATAAACACCAACAATGGTCCACCTTTACAGAGATCGCCACGATAGAATCTTGACAAGACAGACTGGGGTAGATTTCGTGAGCTAAGCGAAATTGAAGGGAATACAGAACAGTTTGAAAATATTGATGATGCCATAGACATGCTGAATGGAACCCTTCATACAGCAGGAGTCAATTCAATTCCCAAAACAACAGGGTTATTCAAACGACGACCAATCCCCTGGTGGTCTTCAGAACTAACTGCCCTGCACAGAGCCACAAGAAGGTCTTTAACCCGATTGCACAGACGCCGTACTGAGGAGAATTTAATTACATACAAGAAATGTAGAGCACAGTTCCGTCGTGCCATGAAAGAAGCTAGGCGCCAGTCTTGGGTGTCTTTTGTTTCCTCCATTAACAGTAGAACACCACCATCTTCTGTGTGGAGGAAAGTGAAAAAGATAGCAGGCAAATTCACCCCCAACCCACCACCAGTGTTGAAGGTGAATGATCAGTATGTGACTGGAGCAATTGAGGTTAGCAATGCCCTGGCAGATCATTTCTCAAATGTATCATGCAAGTGTGAAGCAGCTCCTGGTCATCAGTTTAGGAGCATTGAATAAAAGAAATTTTAAATTTTGCAACAGGAAGGGAAGAGTCATACAACTCTCCTTTTACTGAAAGAGAATTTGACTCCGCACTTGCTACGTGTAATGATACAGCCCCTGGACCCGATGGAATTCCATATGCAATGATTAAACATGTACCTGTTAACCCTCTTACGCCGATTGGACGTATTAAACGTCGAGTCAAAATGTCTCCCGTATGCCGATTGGACGTATCATACGTCGGCTCAAAAAAGTTTTTTTAAAAATTCGCGGAAAAATACTTATAGGCGTACCAGCCGAAAACTTTTGAATCACACGCCTTGGGGGATGCTGGGAGTTCACGGATCAAGGCGTTGTTTTGTTTACAATCGCTACGCAGGCAAGCAAGCGCGAATTTCTTTCTTATCGCACTAAAAAGTATCAGTGACACATATCAAAAATTATTTCATCACTTTGACATAATTTTTGCACCATTTTAAATTATCCTTTACATGAAGTATTATATATGAAAATGTGCGCAATTTCATGTAAAATACAACAAAAAAATACTCATGATTGTAGCTTTTATCAGTTTTGAAATATTTTCATATAAATAACGGTAAGTGCAAAAATTTCAACCTTCGGTCAACTTTGACTACCGAAATGGTCGAGAAACGCAATTGTAAGCTAAAATTCTTATATTTTAGTAATATTCAATCATTTGCCTTCATTTTGCAACAAATTGGACGTCTCTAGCACAATATTTCGATTTATGGTGAATTTATGAAAAAACCTTTTCCTTACGTTCGTGCGATAACTCTTCCGATAAATTTTTTCGTGCGATTGTCCTAATGTTTGCACCCTTTTAAATTTGCCGTTACATAAAGTTTTATATATGGAAATGTGCGAAATTTCATGCACAATACAACAAAAAACAACCCATGGTTGTAGCTTTTATCAGTTTCGAAATATTTGCATATAAATCACGATAAATAGAAAAAAATCACGTTCGGTCAAATTTGACTCTACCGAAATAGTTGAAAAACGCAATTGTAAGCTAAAACTCTTACGGCCTAGTAATATTCCGTCATTTTTCTTCATTTTGAAACAAATTTGAAGTCTCTAGAACAATATTGTGATTTATGGTGCATTTTTGAAAAATATATTTACCTTCACTCCGCGCGCCGATTCGCGGCCGCAAGTCTCCGAAATACGTACATCGCATTATCCTAATATTTGCTCCTTTTCATATTAGCCGTTTTATAGAGTTTCATATATCAAAATGTGCGCAAATTCATGAAGAATACAATGAAAAATAAGTGAAGGTTGTAGCTTTTTCTATCTCCGAAATATGTGCATATAAAAAGATTATATATAAAAATTTCGACATTCGGTCAAATTTAACTCGTCCGAAATGGTCGAAATCTGCAATTCTAATCTAAAACTCTTACAGTATCGTAATATTAAATCATTTGTCTTAATTTTGAAACAAATTGGAAGTCTCTAGAACAATATTTAAAATTACGGTGAATTTTTGAAAATAACATTTTTTTACGTCCGCGCATTACGAATTCGTACATCATTTTGTGATAATATTTTTCCGGTGTTGCTTTTATTGTTTTACTATGTATTATATATAAAAATGATTGCAATTTAGTGTACAATACAACGAAAAAAAGTAACTCGTTAGCTTTGCCCGTTTTTTGCACAGCATGATTTGAATACAATTATCTATGAATTGTTTTTTTTCGCTACCATATCTCGCATTATTTACATATGATAATGATATTATTTTTCATTTCTGATGATTGCATACTAAACTTCAGGCAATGACAAAAAAATGAGCCAAAAACTAAGCGCGCTGTGATTTTTTGAAAAATTATTTTTTCCGCTTCCGCGCTCACTCCAAACCGGCGCTGGCATACAGGAGAGGTTTTGATTTTTAGGGCTTTGGCGTAAGAGGGTTAATACCAAGTTGTTTATTTTAAGCATTATTAACAGAATATGGCATGATCATAGTTATCCAAGAGTTTGGGAACTAGCCATTATTTTAGCCTTTTTTAAAACCTGGTAAGGATAAGTTTTTAGCTGCAAACTATCGACCTATTGCATTGACATCTTGTTTATGTAAGATCATGGAGAAGATGGTCCATGTAAGACTGATATGGTACCTGGAAAAGAAGGGTATTTTATCACCTATCCAGTGTGGATTTAGAAAAATGCATTCAACGACTGATGTGTTGATACGACTGGAATCCTCTATTTGTGAAGCCTTTGCTTCCAAACAGCACCATGTAACAGTCTTTTTTGATCTTGAGAAGGCATATGATACTGCATGGAGATATGGTATACTTAAAACCATTCATGAATTGGGATTACGAGGAGAGTTACCATTGTTCATTCAATCATTTGTTTCACATCGATTTTTTCAAGTGAGAGTGGGGGAAACTCTATCAGAGAGGAGATGTCAGGAAGAAGGAGTTCCCCAGGGTAGTGTGCTAAGTGTAACACTGTTTGCACTAGCCATTAATGGGATATCCTCTGTCATTCCCCAAGATATTCTCTCAACATTATTTGTAGATGATCTCTCCACATCATTTGCTGGGTCTAGAATGTCGATGGTTGAGAGAAAACTACAACTCTCAATTGACAAAATTATTCAGTGGGCCGATAAGAATGGATTTAAGTTTTCGACAAGCAAAACTGTTGTTGTCCATTTCTGTCGTATTCGGGGAGTACATCCAGACCCTGATATATACATCAAAGGCCAACGGATCCCATGTGTAAGTGAAGCTAGATTTTTAGGTTTGATATTTGATTGCAGGTTGACATGGGTTCCTCACTTAAAGGCGTTGAAAGTTAAGTGTCTTGAGGTCCTGAATCTTTTAAAAGCATTGTCACATACATCATGGGGGGCTGACCGCAAAACTATTTTAAAATTATACAAAGCCTTAATTTTTTCAAAAATTAGTTATGGGTGTGAAATATACTCCTCAGCCACCCCAAGCTGATTAAAGGTATTAGATTCTATACACCATGCTGGTATTAGATTGTCTACAGGAGCGTTTAGAACTTCGCCTATTCCAAGTCTCCTTGTTGACGCTGGAGAATTAACTTTAGACCTTTACCGAAAGTCTTCTATTATTCGGTATTGGTTTAGGTTGCAAAGACTTCCCAATTCTTTTGCCTGTCAGACTGCAAACTTTGTAAGGCATTTTAGATATTTTGAGTTACACCCAAAATCTCCTCAACCCTATGGTTTTCGGGTAAAACAATTCATAAACGGTCTTGATATAGCAAGAAATAGAGTTCTTCCATGTAGGATATCACCAACCCCTCCATGGAAATTACCAGAGATATCTTTTTGTAAATATTTTATTGGTATAAAAAAGAACATGACTGAATTAGAAGCCAGGTCTCTCTTTCATGAACATGTCAAAGAACATAGGGAATCGACTTTTATATATACAGATGGCTCCAAATCTGATGCTGGCGTTGGATTTGGAGTATATAGTAGTTCTTTTAATTGTAGAGGTGCACTTCCTCTAGTATCTTCCATATTTACTGCAGAACTATATGGCATATTAACCGCTATTGAGAAAATAGCATTAAAAGATGAGGGCAATTTTACCATTTTTAGTGATGCAAGAAATGTCCTTCAAGCTTTAGAAGTTTTTAATTCTAGTAATCCTTTGGTTTTAAAGATTTTAGAGTGGCTTTTCATTATTGGGCTGAAAGGCATAACAGTTCGATTTTGTTGGGTTCCGGCACACGTAGGTGTGTGTGGAAATGAGGAGGCAGATACACTGGCAAAGAATGCTGCAGCTGAGTTGCTACCAAGAAGGTATCCCATTCCATGTAATGATTTTTTACCTACAATTAAGAATTTTATTTATAATAATTGGCAAAAGCATTGGTATAGCTTAGCTGATAATAAGATGAGAGAAATAACAAATGTTATATATCCCCTTGGAAATATAACGTGATGCCCCGAAAGTGGGAGACTACTCTTTGTCGTCTCCGAATTGATCACACTCGGATGACACATGAGTTTCTGCTAGCTGGCCAACACCAACCATATTGTGACGACTGTTTGATACCCTTGACCGTGAGGCATTTGTTGACTGAATACCCCACTTATAGCACGGAAAGAAATAGATATCTGTTTGAGGCTCGAGGTGAGGATGGCAGGTTCATCCTTGCCAAGATTCTTGGACATGATGTGTCATACAATGCAAGTGGCATTTTTAGATTTATTTCAGACGCAGGTCCTCTGAAAGCTATTTAACTTTTACAATGATATATTTGCTTTTATGGTTTTAATTGAATATACTTTTATTCTTTATTTATAATAAACGATATTGGCGTCAATGACCTTCGATGTCAGGATGCCAGAGAACTTCCAATCATTCATTCATTCATTCTGAGGGCGAGCCGCTGGGTCCCTGTTCTTTTAAGATTCTCCTGGTAAGCTCCGCCCAATTCCGGATGTTCCCTGTAGGGGGTAAATTCAGGACAGCCAATGGGAGCAAAGAGAGTTTGTCTAGAGAACGGAGGCTTTCAGTTTAAAGGGGTAACTTATATAGACAAGGATAAATGAGTCTTGTTCTAAGAAATCTCAACTTTCCTTGGTTTTGGCTTAAAATCATGTATATATATTATATATATATATATATATATATATATATATATATATATATATATATATATATATATATATATATATATATATATATATATATATATATATATATATATATATATATAATACATACATGCATACATACATACATACATACATACGTACATACATACAGGGGACCCCCGTATTCGTGTTCTCTGGATTTGCGGACACTCACATTCGTGGAACATTTCCCCGCATTGTTCGTGGAAAATTCGTGCATTCACAGTATTTTTCTATGAGAAATATCGACCAATTCCTTTTTTTTTTTTTTTTTTTTTTTTTTTTCTCCATAATATGCAATTTTTTTTGTTAAAAGTTTTAAAAAAACCAGGTATAAAATTTTTAGTGTGTTTTATTTGAGTTTTAACTAACAAAATAGGAGGTTTTAAGTATTTTTATAGGGATTCCAACTATTTGCGGGTGCTAACTATTCACCGGGGTTCTGGTATGCATCCCCTGCGAATACCGGGGGGGACCACTGTATATATGTGTCTGTGTGTATGCGTAATAAGAAATATGGTGATGTTGCACTGCTTTGCATGTAATGAATTTTAACGTTTTCGTTTTTTTTCCAGGTGTCTCCAAAGGTAAGGGATATTATACCATAGTGCTGTTGGAATCTTCTAGATATTAAGTGGAAAATACCTGAGCTTCTTAAAGCTTTTAAGAAGCGTCACAGTAATTTCAATCTTAATCCCTTTTTTGATTAGCAAGATTAGATTCTGTAATTGATGTAAAGATTAATACTGAGTTTGTTTTTTATATTACAGTCCTGTTTCGTAATTGGTTTGCAGAGTAGAATAGAAAGTTTGTCTTAGCAAATAGGCATTTATTGTTTTAATCAAGTCTCAGATAATCTCTTAAGTAATATTTAAGTTAATCTCAGATAATTCCTTAAGTTTAAGATTGTTTGTGATGATACATGTAATTGCTATAGATATCTCACTGTTTGTACGGAAAATGAGTTAGTGATTTATTCGGCTTTGGAAATTCTTCAATCCCAAAGGAAACTGTATTTTCCAACCGTTTCGTGGCAAAAATTTTGCTTTTGCTTGAGGATGCACTGACACTAGTTTTTATTTTTATCTTGTGATGCTTTCGCTTGTATTGCTTGAAATTGATTGTTTTTTGCAAATTTTACCTTGTATGTGATATATGCTATTTCGTAATTATTTATGAGCTTGATTTTATTTACTTTTTGCGTACTTTTGTAGTTCATTGTTTACATTTTGTGCCGCATACTACCTATGCTGGCAATTTCCTTTTATTTTCTATTATATTCAAAACGACCTTTGGTTTCCAATAGCACTTGGTATAATATTTAGGCTGTCCAGAATGATATTTCAAGTTAAGTAATTTGAATAGTACTTTGTATTAAATTGACCTTGTAGAAGTTAGTATGAGAATTCGCTAGTTTTCAAGATCTTTTAAATTTGTAATAATACAAGATGTAGATTTTCAAATGTAAGTGGTCATTCTGGATAGCCTTATAATCTACGATGACATCGCTAAGGGCCCCAAAGGTATGGAAATTTCAATTGTTTTCAAATTGACTAATAACTTTAATATTTCTTCAGGCTTTAATTGTCATATATAATAATTTGGAAACTTTTTCAAATTGAGTTATGAAGTGCCCACTACATTTTCAATCAGAAGTAGTTTATGAACACATTTTGCACTGCGATATTGGAGGGTGATGCAACACAGAGGTTAGGTGATGACTATTTATCTTGCCTTGGCATGATGAAAATAAAAGGTCTCTGAAGGTGACTAAGGAAAGTTGGACTTATTCTTGACTCTTAATATGTGAATAAACTGGTATACCCATCCCCTAGGTAGATGGCTGGTCCAAATGTAGAGGTCTTTCCTTAAGGCAATTGGTGTCACATAAACATAAATCGTTACAGTGTTATGTATTTTGTCCGTTATCATTAGATATTAGCATTAGTATGTCATTCTAGAACTCTGGGTTCTGGTTCTATGATAATTGCTCATGGGGCAGTGTACCAATCATTCTTACTGCACGGGGTTTATTGTGCTGTTGAGGGAGTTAAGGTTGACTGTGATGTATGTAAGGTCGAATGTGGATTGCTTTGCAGCTTTATTTCTGGTGGGTATTAGAGTGCTTCTCGACCCAGTTTTCCAGAGATTGTTTTTGTGGGGTAGGGTACGATTCAGCTCTGCCATTACAGCGCCGACGATTTGGCGCGGCCATTTTAGCGCCAAAAATTTCAGCGACGTCTCAACCCCAGAATAAATTTCTCTCTCTCTCTCTCTTCCTTCTCTCGGCTCGTCTCTC
>NC_087213.1:39015636-39053136 GCF_015104395.2 Macrobrachium nipponense
ATAACATTGGGAAGGCAAGGATTAATTCTGTAATGTCACTTGTCTGGTTAGTCTCCAGATGCTTTAATCCCCCCCTTTAAAATTTCTAAGTTCTGAACATTGTCGAATAGAGCATCAGAAGACACCTGGCCAACCAAATCTACAAAATCATCCATAGGAGACCTACTACTACCAAAGATACCGGTTCATAAATAATAGCCAAAAGGTCCTTACCACAGGAAGTATATGACTTCAATCTATTTATGTGAGATACCCAGCACTATCGTTTGGTCCCCGGGGCTTCAACCTCATAGTTTACCTCAGACAACTTTCTCTAAACCTTCCAAAGTCCCTTATACCTTGGCTCGAGAAAGTTGTCTGAGTCTGTACTTAATACCAAAACCAATTCCCCAGGCCCAAACAAATGTACCTTTGTTTTCTTGTTAAAATTCATTTTCATGACAACTTGGGAAGAAGCCCAATTCTCTTTTGCAAACTTCCAGGCCATAGATAGCTTTCTCCTTAAGGTTTCCACAAACTCACCCACATTCATCTCTCCTCTTCGTCCAGACTCAATCACCTCATGGACTATCTCCAGAGGACCATGTACCGTGTGACCAAATACCAACTCGAAGGGAGCTTCACCTGTGGAAGAGTTAGGGTGATTCTGTATGGCAAAGAGAGCAAAGGGAAGCCCTTTATCCCAGTCCTCTCCTTCCTCATAATATTTCTTTAATACAGATTTAAGGGTCTGGTGAAATCTTTCCACCACACCCTGACTCTCTGGATGATAGGGCACGCTGGTAATGTGCTGAATGGCCAGTTCAGCACACTTACTCCGAAATACCCTACTTGTGAAATTAGTTCCACAATCAGACTGAATAGTACAAGGCAAACCATATCGAGAGAAAAAGTCTGAGCCTCTCAAACACCGCACGAGAAGTAATCCTCCTCATAGGGAATGCATCAGGAAATCTAGCAGCACTGTCCATAACTGTCAGTTCTAGGTAAAGGCCCAACCACATCAATCACGAACTCCACAAAAGGTTCTCCAATTTCTGGAATCAGATTTAAAGGGGCTTTTAGAATTGGTTGATTGTGTCTTCCCATCACCTGACACACTTCACAACTATTTACAAACCGTTTTACTGAAGACTTTAAGGATGCCTACCAAAATTAAGGATGGCCACCAAAAATATTTAGCTAACCTACTAAAAGTTTTACACACACCAAAGTAGTCGGAAAAAGAGTCTTCATGTGCCAATTTCAAAACTGAATCTCTGAACTTGGAAGGGACTGCTATCTGCTTGTTTCGAGATGTTATACCAAGGGCTTGAGAGGAAGGGCGACTAACTCTATACAACACACTCTTTATCACACAAAATCATAGTTTAGTTGAGTCACTCGTATCACCCAGTTTGAAATTGAACTCTTCCTTCTGAGCTTTAATAAACTTGGAACGATCCCAATCGTGTTTCAATACATTACCAAAAGCTTATCACTACTACTAACTACATCATGTAATAAATCTGCTGCCTTTGCAGCAGCCCGGGTCGTTACAGCCACTGGACAAGCATTCAAAGACAATATTGGAAACAATATACGTCCCTTGTCATCCATCTTGTCATTACCTAGTATACCATCTATGCCTGGGATTGGTAGGCTTTCTACAACCATTAATTCTGTCTTCCTATTATAACCAGGGAAGGACAGTTCCACCTCAACTAAAGGCGCCGATACCATCCTGTTCGGGAAACCTCCCAAAACCACAAAATCACCTGAATTATTAACTAGCCCCTTCAAAGATTCTTTTCAGTACTAGTGACCGAGCGGCCCCAGTAACCCGCAAAAACTACACCTTTAGGATTTTCGATTTGGGAATCAATTTGCCAAGCCAAATATATTTGTCATGAGGTCATAAATCCCTACCAGAAGATAAAGAACCAACATTTTCCCCCTTGCTACACCCATCATTAGCCACCGCCACAGGTGGATTCTCAACCTGAGACTTATTAGACATAAGAGTATTAGATATTAGAGCTACTGGATTATTATTGTTTCTGTGGAGGTACCTCCTTCTGGCTGCTTGAAAATGTCCTGGTTCATTGCACCAGAAGCAGGTCCTCCTTGCTCTATTACCATTACCAGACGTTAACCTATTACTTTTGGAGAAGACTTGAGTGTAAGATCCACTTGAGAGCTCACCCTGAACATCTCCAATCTTATTCTCGGGCATATTTCCCTGTACATGATTATCTCCCGCACCACCTGATTTCTTTTGATAATTATTTGACTTAAAGGGCTGGAAATTAATTACAGATCCAAAACTACCTGATCCAGCCTGATGAGTCAACACAAATTCATCCGCTATCTGGGCAGCCTTACTCAAACTGATTGCTTTAACCTCTTCTAGATAAATCCTTAATTCCTTACTGCAAGCTATTTTAAATTCTTCTAGCAACATAAGCTCTCTCAAGGAAGAGGAGGAGACTACATGACAACTCTTAAGCCAGTCGTCAAACTGCTCCTCCATGAGATGAGCAAATTCCACAAATGAGAGAGAGACAGGTTTAGTGAAATTACGAAACTTAAGGCGATAGGCCTCAGGGACCAAGTCATAAGTCCTGAGAACTATTGTCTTAACCTTATTATAATCCCTATCTACATCTTCATCCAAAGCATTGTATACCCAGATTGCCTTGCCCACCAACCTGCATTGAATCAAGATGGTCCACATCTCTGAGGGCCAAGACAACCGGGTAGCCACATGCTCAAATGCCTTTAAAAAGTCTGGGACATTTCTCTCGTCAAATACCGGGACCAATTTCAACGCTGCCTCATGTTAAATTTATTGTGAGAGGGCCCAGTGGGCGTACTAAAGTGGTTCGGGGAACCTCTTAACCTAGCCATTTCCAAGTTGATTTTAGCCATAGCCAACTCATGCTTCCTCGGCCTCTCCTTCTCCTCAAACTCTAGTTTCATTAACTCAATTCTTTTACATATAATATCATAAATTCTTTTACATATAATATCATATTAACTGTTCTCCTGGGGCATTACAGGCTGGCTGTACCAGAGCTACCTCAACACGGACAGAATTCTCTGGCAAAAATGGGTTTAACGATACTTCAGGTTTTGAAGGAAAATTAGCCTGTCCTTCAAAAAGGGTACCAGTCCTAGGGGGATCCTCGAATAATGAATTATCAGGATTTACATACACTACCCTCTTGCTCCCCATTACTACATACTAGCAACAATATCAGAGTCCTCAACTAAACGCTCACCCTCAGCTAGGCCATGAGCCACCCTGTTCTTTACGGCTTCTAACAAACGCGCCTTAGTCTCAGCTGCCCTAAATGGTACTCCCAGCACAACTTAATAAATTACCAAATATTCCTTGTTCAAAATGGATAAATGTTTCAAGCAGTCTGCTGACCTAAAAACTCAGCGGGGTAAAAAATAAACTCCTCCATGATTATTAACCAAAAGAGGGACGGGGGAAGGTAACCACCTACTCCAAGAAAATAAATACTGCCAAGTCCCCCAAGTTCTCTACCGCATACCAAAAACGCAGAGTACACCTGTGTACGATCCTGTTTCAGTCGTCAATTATTACAAACCTCTGGGGTTCTAGTACAGGTTCTTAGGTACTTTCTTCTACTACAATCGTAGACATGCAACCCATGTTCAAGGAAAGCAGGCACAAAAACACTCTGGAAAAACTTAGCAGTATTTATTACAAAATAAAGATAAACAACTTAAATCAGCCTTGTAGGTTCACGTAAAATACATACCAGCAAAACTGAACTTTGAAGCAAGAGGACGAAATACCAGGTCCTCAATGAGCCACAAGGCACCCTAAAGCTAAATAACCAAACCCTAAAAGAAATTCAGAAGAGGAGAACAAATATTTCATAAATCACAGTGGATCCAAACATATGCTGGCCAAAACAATCCTAGAAAACAAATGACTGAAGGAAGTGGAAGATATCAAAAGAAGGAAAACCTTAAATTTACCTAACTAGCCATACGCAACTAAAGATACGTATGGAATACTATCCACAAATACTTTACAAAAACAATAAGGGCAACAATAAACTTATAATATGCACATAAGTAAAAACTATGACAATTTAGATATATGTAAAATATGTACTCCATGCAGACTGACACCATCTAATCCTTACGTCGGGGATGAATAACTGAAGTCGGGCCGAAATAGGAGTCCATAACGAGCACCAAACTGCTACCAGAGGGATGGACACGATCGCCAGGACAGCAGGGGTGTAAGGCTCCTTGAAGGAAATAACAGTTATACTGTCTTACCTGACGATTGCCTCCCTACGTTTGTCCTCATGAGCCAGCGCTCACACACATCCCCAAAGAATAGCAGTAGGACAAAGGCAGAATTGGCGGGTGAATCCAGAATCAGTACCGGGATCCAGCGACGCTACCAATTTCCCGTGGGCTCCCTCCCCTGACGGGAATAAGGGGTAATAGGAGAAGTCGCAAATAGTATATGCTTCTGAGGAACCCCGTAAAGCGGACATTAAGGTCGCACGTGAATGAAGAGCTGTGATCTAGCAGTACCAGAGTCGCAGGTGACTAAGGCACCTACGAACGGTCGTGAGGAAAGATTCCAACAGCGCCGTTTACAAAATACACTGCCAAAAGGTCTTCCTCCAATATTCCAAAAGCGAAAGCTGCGGGCAGACCATCAACGTTCACAGAGTACACCTTCAAACCATCCACCGTGGCTCAAAAATAAATCACAAAACAATCGTTAGAATGACAGTTCACAGAAATAAACAAGGGAGGGAGGAGGCGCTCAACAACGCAAAAACTCTTACATTAACTAACCAGCATATGGCTGTTTAAGCAAAAGAAACTTAAAGAAAACATGGCTGATTTAAACTATAAAAAAATAAAAAAATCAATGTTAATGTAATAACCTGTTTTAAGATTTCCATCATTTAGAATGTAATATGAGTTAGAAAGTAACAATAAAGTCTCTTTCTGGAAGCAAAAAGCATTCAAAACGGAAGCCTGTTCCTTTCCTTGATTAACTGTAAGGAATCTAATAACAACGAAGGTACGTACACTTGCTAGCTCATACTCGTGAGAGTTCTTGTTGGAAGCTCATTGTAACATTTTTATCATGCATCTTTATTGTGCCTGATGTTAGTTTAGACAAAGGAACAACTTTACTCTTTCACTGCAGGTGAACATCACAAATGTTAATTCCTGAAAGTGAACTGATGGTTTCTTTTCCTATTTCCAGTGCACTGACACATGGTATTGTTGGGTCTGCTACCAGCCCATTTGAGATGTTAACTAACTGTCCAGATAACTGACGAAATGAACTATGTCCTTTTAGCCTGTTAATAAGCATGCTATGATCATCATTATATCTTGGTACTCGAAATTTTCCAGATTCTGTGTTCAGCAAGATATATATATTTTTTTATATTGACTAAAGTCAGATATCTCGAAACCAATTGAAGCTGATGACACCCAACTCAGTAGAGGTGCAAATGTTACTCACCGACCACGAGTAAGTCCACCAATTACTTTGAAATTATGCATCAAGATCTGCAAATTAACCATCTCTTGCAAATCTTTGAAAATCAAGAGCTAACATTTTATGATGTTAATGCCTTCATCAAATGTACTAAATAAAGATTAGCACATTTACCACAGTGTAAATGTCCAGCACTGTGAAAATACGGCATCCCCTTTTTTACTACTGCAATATGCAATTTCCAGTTACCAGTTCGTTCTGTTTTGATAAAATGAAAGATAAGCAAAACTTTTTGAAAATATTGAAGCCATAACTTTGGTGTCCTACCAAACGTTTCAAGATCCTGACGAGTAAGTCCACCAATTACTTTGAAATTATGCATCAAGATCTGCAAATTAACCATCTCGTGCAAATCTTTGAAAATCAAGAGCTAACATTTTATGATGTTAATGCCTTCATCAAATGTACTAAATAAAGATTAGCACATTTACCACAGTGGTCCAGCACTGTGAAAATAGGGCATCCCCTTTTTTACTACTGCAATATGCAATTTCCAGTTACCAGTTCGTTCTGTTTTGATAAAATGAAAGATAAGCAAAACTTTTTGAAAATATTGAAGCCATAATTTTGGTGTCCTACCAAACGTTTCAAGATCCTGTTTGAACCTTTCCAACGAGTCAATGTAATCATTCAGAGTAATATATAATATTAATAATATATTTTGGTAGAAGACCCTCTTTTATGCAAATGTTGGTAAAAAGAATGGCAGAATTAAGTGAGTTGATTTTATATATTGTTTTTTCGATTTTCCTTACAATTCGCTTCTTAGTCTCAGCGATGTTTCTGAGTAACTGGCCAATATTCAGATTTGGAATTGTCAAAAAATTATAAATGCTGAAGGTAATCTTTTATTTGACCAGGATCTCAGTTCCCGCGCAAGCAGGGGTCGTTGTCAGTGCCGGTATTATTCCGTAGGCGTAGTTCAGTTCCGGGCTGGGGTCGTCTTCGGTGTAGGGCAGGTATTGGTGCTGGTATAGCTGGTATCACGTGTCGTTTCGACCTTTTCGCAAGTCATCTTCGGACAAGTCAGTTGAAGGACTGTAGCTAGAGAGTCTAGGGGGGCGGTATTTATAGCATTACGGACCTAGAGTTGCATTCTCATTGGTCGGGCCGGTCTTCAACGAAGTCGTTGGTCTCGCATTGATGGTCTTGGGGATTTTGTCATGTAAGCACCATAGTAGTGTGCCTGGGGGTGAACGTCGGGAATTCCTTCTGTAGCAGGAGTCATATCATCCTGTGGTGGCTCCTAATTATCTGGCATTATCGGGGGGTCATTCGCTGCTCTCCAGGTGGTGGTGGGAAGGAGAAATGTTTCCTGAGTTATATTTAAATTTGGTTTCTACTTTCCTATATGGAGGGCTTCTAGGAGGTGCAGACACTGGGGATCCATTGTCTGGTCTATTTTTGCAATATTAGGGATAATGTCATTTCACTTTATTCATTTGTTATGAGCAGTCCTGGAGTGGTTGAATATGGTTCCTTATTGGGCGTGACAGGAGATTCGCTTGGAGAAACGCATGGAGGCCATACTGACATTTTTGCCGAGGCATCCTTGGACCGGGCATGTGTAACGGTAGACAACACTCATCGTCTTCAAGGGATCCTACAGGGGCGCCGAAGGGTTGTTTCTCATCACCAGGGCTTTGATGATCATTTTGAGGGCTTGCTCGTCCTCCTTGTACCTCCGGTGGAAGTACCCCTTGTAGAAAAGCTTGATGGGTTCCTGGTGGTACCAGGGTTCCATATTTTCCTTATTGATTCATCAACAGCACGATTGGTGTGTCCGTTGTCAACAAGGACCTGGGTGGTGCACTCCAACTCACTGTGTGCGTCATTCCAGGAGGAGCAGTGTGATAGGCCCTCCTGAGGAAGGCGCTAATGGTGGAGTGTTTATACCTCTCAGGGCACTCGCTCTCACCGTTCATGCACATTCCCAGGTTCGTTGGCTTCGTGTACACCTTCGTGCTGAATTCGGAATCTTGCTGTTTGACAAGGACGTCAGGGAAGGGGAAGCGGCAATGAACGTGAGGCGGCTGTGGTCATGGATTGCACTTCATAGGAAGTACACAAATATTAGAAAAAGTATTGATTTTTGGATTCGGATTTTAATTGTATCTGAAGATTCGAGATCACCCTAACCCAGCTTAGGATTGGCCATACCCGCTTCAGCCACAGTTATATTTTAGAGGGAGCCAGTGTCCCAGTTTGTGCCCACTGTGATGGTCAGCTTGTAAGGACAACGCTTTTAGCTTAAATGTTTAGATATAGTTTTCTTGTCTACGTTGTACCCCACATCTTTATATTAAGCACTTTGCGGCCTTTCCGCCGACATTTTATTCATATATGTTGACCCAATGTAGCAAATATAATTCCTGTAAATTAGCATGTCAAGAAACACAAATCCATGTCGGTTGAATCCTGTTATTTTTGTGTCAGTGTCTGTCGCGCACTACAGATGTGTCTGCACACCTGTTTATAACCTGAGCTTACCTGTAAATAAATAATCAGTACCCAGCTACCTGTATTACTCACTAAACCTCACACTGGTGACCCCAGATTGGATAGGTGACTAAAGTGGTTTTGGCTCAGCTATTAAAGGACTAACTACTGCCGCTCACCTTCAGAGACCTTTAGCTGACCTAGTACGGCGCCTCAGTTTAGGTCTCTAATAATTCCCTTCCGAGGACTACAAGAAAGACATGCCGTGATCCACAGCAGCTAGTACCTTAGGGGCAGCCTACAACCCCCCTACCCCTGCATCACCCAAGAGGATAGACGCATCTCCATCTGTGAAGCTGCCACCGTTTGCCGCCAAGAAGCCAGCCGCATGGTTCATGTGTTTGGAAAGCCAGTTCCGGATTGCAGGCGTTACTAACGAAATCCTGAAGGCTGACTTCGGCGCATCGGCCATGACAGACGAAGCCTATGAGCAGATGTGCTCATGGATGATCGCACAGACAGATGCAATACAATACACCCAGCTAAAGGCGAAGATCATCGACACCTTTTCCCTTCCCACCATCAACAGAGCCGCCTGAATCCTCGAACTGGTAATAAACCCCATATGAGATAAAGACCTACAGGTCTCTTGGAATAGACTACTAGACCTAATTCTCCTGCCAGAGGGGCAAAATTATTTTAGAAAATGGACCTTCTCAAGTCATATTTTCAGGTACTGGTGAACCCCGTGATGATAGCTGCAACAGCTATCATCACGCCGTTTGGGTCCTACATCTTTGCCTACTCCACCTTCAGCCTGAGGATTGCCGGAGCCACCTTCCAGCGACTAATGGACAGCATACTAGGTGACCTTTCCTTCTGCGTGTGCTACGTGGACGACATCCTCATTTTTTTCCAGGTCACCGCAAGAACATCTGCGACACATCCGAGCCATTTTGCAGCACCCTCAGGAGAATGGATTAGTTCGAGAAGGTGAGCTTTCTGGGGCACAAGATCTCCACAGAAGACATCCGTCCCATGACGTCAAAGGTTGCTGCAGTAGAGAAATTCCCGACACCAACCACCATCAAGGAACTGTAGGAGTTCATTGGGATGGTGAACTGCTACTGCTGATTCATACCAGGCATCGCCTGCACCATGTCCTCCCTGACGGGGGCCCTGAAGGGGAAACTGAAGAAGCTGGTGTGGGAGACAGTGCAGCAACAAGCCTTCCTGCAGACGAAGACATCTCGTTCCAGGCCGGCCACCTTGGGTCACTAAGACTCCGCTGTGCCCTTACAGCTCGCCACCGACACCAGCAATGTCGCCTGCAGAGCAGTCCTGGAGCAGGTGGTCACGGAGTGCCCCAACCACTTGCCCTCTTCAGCAGGGAGTTGCAGCCCACCAAGAACCGATACAGTACTTTCGACCAGGAATTACTAGCAGTGTATCAGGCCGTTTGGCCTTCCCGCTACCTGCTGGAGGGTAACCCTTTTGCCATCATAACTGACCAACAACCACCGATTCACACCTTTACCAAAATAGGAGATGCCTGGTCCGCCAGACAACAGCGCCATTTCACAGCCATAAACGACCCTGAGTTGCCAGCCTACTGAACCACAATCACCTCCCTCAAGTGGAAAGACGTGTCCTTTGGCTCGTTGCAAATGACAATCCTCTGCGGTGTCAGCACAGGTTGGTCTTGCCCACTAATCCCGGCATCCCGGAGAAAAAAGGTCTTCAAAATCATCCACGGCCTCTCGCATCCGTTGGGTCGAACAGCAACTCGACTCCTGATGGAGAAGTTCGTGTGGCATGGCATCCAATGGGATTCTCGGAAGTGGGCTAGCCAATGCATCCCATGCCAGAAGAGGAAGATTGGCAGGCACACCAAGTCAGGAATCTGCAATTTTCTCCAGTCGAAGTGGAGATTCTTAGACGTAGTAGGGTCCCTTACTCCGTCAGAAGGTCACTGATACCACCTCACAGTCATCGATCAGTCCACCAGATGGCCCAAAGCTACACCTATGACTGAGGCCACATCCAGGCTTGCGCGGAACCCCTTCTCTCCAGCTGGATCAGCCATTTTGTGCTGCCAGACGACATCCCGACAGATTGATGAGCCTCTTCTCTGTCATAGTATGTGGGCTGCCCTGGCCCGCTTGATGGGGACGTTGCACCACAGAATAACCGCCTACAATCCCACAGCCAATGGTATAGTGGAGAGGTTTCATTGCTTCCTTAAGGCCTCCCTGATGGTGAGTTGCACCGGCGACAATTGAAGGCGCAACCACCTTGGGTCCTCCTTGCCCTCCACACCTCACCTGAAGAGAAAGTCTACAGGGGAACCTTGGCAGTTCCAGGAGAGTTCTTCCCGTCATCATCTGATACTGAGGACAACTCGATCGCCAGACTTCAAGAATCTGCAGGGAAATTCACCCCTTGCCTCAAGACTTTCTCTGACAGGACAAGCCATTTCTGGCCCAAGGTCCTAGAAACAAGCAAGAATGTCTTCGTCTGCCACGACGCGCATTGGCTGCCCCTGACAATACCAAAGCATGACCCGTTCCAAGTACTCCGCCGCTCAGAAAAGGCTTATCTCCTGCGTATCAACAGGCTAGAGGAGAGAGTCTCTGTTGACAGATTGAAGCCAGCTTTCCTGAATGAAGATGACACCACTAACGACGGACCCACCAGCCACCCTGGAATGCCACCAGAACACCTTCCTTCCCCTGAGATCCCCAGACTATGCCAACGGCGCCATGGCCATCTGAAGACAGCAGTCGAACCCCCTGGATTCGCTACAGGGGCGGAATCCTGCTGCCAGGCCCCCCTGGAGATCAAGGATGACGAGAGCCCCCCAAAGTAGTTAGAGTCACGGACGAGGGGACACCTCTGCCCCCTGATATGCTACAACGATTAGTATTTGGCCTCCCTGTGCCTATGTATCAAACAATGTTCACTGCCATAACCATTGTCTGAAGGCGGGGGGAGAGTATTTGTAAGGACATCGCTTTTTGCTTAAATGTATAGATATAGTTTTCTTGTCCACGTTGTACGTCACATCATTATATTAAGCACTTTGTGGCCTCTCCACCGACATTTCATTCATATATGTTAACCCAGTGTAGCAAATATAATTCAAGTAAATCAGCTTGTCAAGAAACACAAATCCGGGTCGGATTGTGTAATTTTTGTCATGTCAGTTGCGCACTACTGATCCGTCCGCACACCTGTTTATAACCTGAGCTTACCTGTAAATAAATAATCAGTACCCATCTACCTGTCTTACACACTAAACTTCACAAGCTATCCGTTGAGCACTTGGTTATACACTGTCGTAGATTTAATCGCCTCAGGAAAAAGTACTTAATATTTTGGAGGACTATTTTAGAAATTTTAAATAATGGTGTTGAGGTAGATAATCCTATGGGTTATCTGAAAGAATCCGTTTTTTTTTTTTTTTTTTTTTTTTTTTTTTTTTTTTTTTACAGGGTATGATGTCAGAATGTTTAGAAAATTTAAAGTTATTTTTGTGTTAAAATTTTTAGTTATAAACGTAATTTTAAATAAATTTTAAAATTTGTTAAAATTTGTTATATATTTTATTATTTCATGTATCATCATTCCTCAATTTTTACGTTCATATGTGAACAATTATCATTCATTTATTCATAATTTATTAAACTAATTTGTATATATAATTTTCATTAGAGTGCTGAATAATTTTGATGGGTTCAGGCGCATGGTCCTCAAGACCTAACTTTCATATTCAATCAGTTAATCAACAAAACAATACTTACAATAGGTAAATATACGTTAATATCAACATCACGGGAGGAAAAAGGAAAATATTCTATATCCATATATGTACATGACAAATTATGTTACGACAAAGTACCTGTAAATATCCCTGACTTCCAGATATCATGTATTAAAATTCGAATAAAAAAACGATAATTATATAATTTGTAATTTACACAACCAACCTAATAAAAATTGATTTTGATAAACTTAAGTTTTACTTAGCAGTACCAAGGAACCTACATTAATGATAGTAGGTGATTTTAATGCTCACAACTGATATGTGAATGTAATTGTTCAAATTCAAATAGAGCATGGGGTAGAATAAAAGAGATCATGGATTTAAACATGTGGTGCATAAATGATGACGAAGTTATCACATATTTTCAAAAAACGAATGGAATATTTTCTTCAGTTAACTCTATGTATAACAAGTATAGATAACAGATTAAATTGCAATTCAATGGATGACTTTCACACCAGTGAGTATTTCCCAATATTAATTTCCTTATTACAAAATAATCCTGCAAAACGGGCCTCATTATAAGATTATAAAGTAGATTGGGAGCAATATGAAATGCACACAAGAAATATCCCATCATTTGAATATTTAAAAGACCATAATGAAACTAATAAAATTGTGGTTGATAAAGTCATATTAATTTAAAACCTCTTCCAAAAAAACGCACAGCTCCCATGGTGATCCGATAAGCTAACAAATTTATTAGATATAAAATACAACACCCAGTAGGGAGAAGATTAGATCATTTGAATAGAAGGTTCAGTAAAATAAACGATACATTACTAGTATTAGAAGGAACTCTTAAAAATGAATGTATTATTGCTAGAAATTGACACATTAAAACCTCTATACAACAAAATATTTGCACAATTTAGAAAGGAAGTAATTAAAGGAAGAATCATGAAGGAAATATCCATCATATCTCGCTAATAATACTCCCAATAATAAATGGTACCCATGTTAAACCACCTAATAAACGCGCCATATTAAAAGATTGGAAGAGAATACTTGATCCAACAGCAATAAGCAATATAAGAGAAAACTTAACAAATTAGTAATAAAAATAAGTAGTAATATAAATTTAGATGGATATTCTGAACTAAAAAATATAAATTCCGAAAGAAAAGGAGTTATATATTATAATAGAAAATTTAATATGGAAGAGTTGATATCTGCTCCTGGAAATGAGAATATTTGTTTTGAGATGATCTGCCACTTAGCATCTTTGGCAGAGTCATACTTATTACAATTTTATAATCATCTATGGCCTCGAAATTTATTTGCACACAAATGGTGTATATAGTAGCTATAATAATTCCTATCCCCAGACCTGGAAAGGATACCAATAATGTAGCTAATCACGGATTAATATCTTTAACAGGCCGTTTATGCAAAATTTGAAAGAAAATGGTAAATGCTCGACTAACAGTAGATTCTCTCTCAACTTAGCCCATATACATTGAGGTTTTGAAAAAAAAAATTACAGTAGCTATAATTTTTGCAATTAAAAAGGCATATGATAACCTGGAGGTATGCTATGTTAAAAGAAAAATAAACGTGGTCGTATACTAGGCTTATCTTGAAATTTTTAACCTATTGCAGGTTTTAGCAGAGAAGTTATGACGTTTTGTCAAGAAGATTTTATTTGAAAATGGTGTTCCACAAGGAAACGTCCTTAGTATTATCAGTAAAAATTTACATGCCAGAATACAGAGTAACGTATATATTAATAATTTTGTCATATATTTCAGAATCTCACATAAAACGTGTAGAGCGAATAACAGTGTAACACATTTTTTCTTGTTTTTTATATCAAATTATTGTACAAAAACACCATTATTTAATCAGAAGTTTGTGTTTGTGGTCAGGACTTTGAAATTTCAAAATTCTCATATTTCTCAAGAAAATACCCTTTTTAAAGTGAAGTGAACCAGTTTATAAAATTCAATTAATAAAGTAAGTATTTTTATTCCATGATAGTATTTTTATTCCATGACAAGCTTATGAAAAGCAAACAAATAAGAGCATATTACACTTTTGAAACAATTATACAAATCAGAAATGCCTGAATTTCCTCGATTTGCGGTTGTAGTTCAGCTCGCATTCGCGCACTATGTTCCATATATAGTCACCCATCATTTTGTCATTGTTGTTGTTGCCCTTGTGCCTCCTAGTGGTCAGAGGTAGCTCTGTTGTCCCAAAGGCAGAGGAAGCATTGAGATTTGATAAATCCTCCTTGGAGTCCAAGCAGTTCACACTGTAGTAATCTCTCATGCAGACTGAATGAGCAAGAGGGAGCGTCGGTAACTTGTTATAATTGTGGAGGAGGACAGGTTTTAAACTTGTGGTGGAGCTGTCTATGAATAGTCTCCACTCGCTAGGCTCAAACGGCACTCCAATAGTGTCAAATAGTCCAGGTACGTCATGGCAGAAACAGAGGCCATCCCTAAGAGGTTAAAAGCCTGAGAAAGATTCGTGTCGAACTCTCTTGACTTGTAATATGCACATCTTCCTTGACCAAGTTCCACTGCTTCATCCTGGAGAGGAATAACTCTGCATTGGACTTTGTCAGACCCATATCCCTGATTAAGTCATCGGCTTCTTTTGAATTAGGGAAGTGAGGCGCTTTTTCTGTTAATCTTTCATGTAAGAATGTTCTGGAACGATGTCGTTATTTCTTTATCACCGATATTGTGACAAATTATAAATATGATATGATTAAAACATAATATATACAAGTTTTGGAAAAAATAAAGGCATTTTATATAAATTTTAATGAATAGCCTAGTATTTTTTACAAACCCCAAATTTATATTGTGTAATAGCACTTTTTTCCTTATGTAGGACCTAAGCAACACGAAAAAAATGATTACAAGTCAGGAACAGAGAAAAAATGTTTGTTGTTACACGGTGTAATTAATAAGACTGTAAAATTAAAAATAGATGAATGGACGACATCTAGGCTTTAAATTATCCATACATAAGATGCAAGTAGTCGCGTTTTTAAAAATAAAAAGTGGAAGAAAGGTGAAGAAATTTTGGGGAATAGTATTTAATGCTCACTCAAACTGGCAAGCCTATATGAAATGTAAAAGAACATTAAATCTAGTTAGAAAATGATCAAACATTACTAGAGGAGCTGATAGACATACCTTTACATTACTGATCATTGATTACGGTGGCGAAATATACGTCTCAGCATCAGGCACAGCGCTGGAAACGTAGACCCAGTTCATAATGAGGGACTTAGAATATGTTTAGGAGCCTTTACATAATTGCCAACCTTATCTGTACAGGTTGAATATGGGAGAGAGAAAGAGAGAGAGAGAGAGAGAACTAGTAACAATGAAAACTTCTCTGAGAATTTGGACAAGTGATTCTCCAACAAAAAACACCCATGTTTTTAATTAAGAGATATTTATAAAAAAATCATCCACTACCTTTCCCAATTAGAGATAGAAGATTGTGTGAGACGCTGAATGTGAATTTTCATTTACCTTCAATAGTTAAATTACCTCATCCTTTGGTTAATGAAGAAAATGAGATTTTAAACACACTTAAAATATTTCTAAAAATATTCATACACAAGAACAACAAATGACATACTGTAAAGTATATAAGCCGAAAAGGTCCACATTACGCAATATATACAGATGGATTCAAATCAGAAAACAGAGTTGGGTAGCTGTAGTATCCCAAAACAAAGAGTATTAGTTGTCTCTGCCAGATAATGCCTCTGTGTTTACAGCTGAATTATGTGCAATAGCATCAGTCAGAAGTCAGTAAACAATCCTCATTTAATAATTTTGTGTTTTATAGCGACTCCAGAAGCGCTATAGAACCTTTTTAAAATTACAATCCAACATTTAATATTGTACAGCAAATAAAGTTATTACTTCATAAGTTATATAATAAGGGGAAAAATGTAAAATACGTTGGGTCCTTGCCCATGTAGACATAAAAGGAATTGAAGAGGCTGATAGAGCAGCCAAAGAAAACCCACTCATATGATTAGATCAAGTGAGAATATCCCTGCCATTGATAGTGTAAGACACACAAAGGTGGGTATTATCAGTAAATGGCAATCTATATTGATTGAAGAACCTGAAAATGATAAATATTTAAATTTATAAGACATTTGCCTACGTTAATTTTTTTTTATGTAAGAGCCAGTTACCTACGTCATTGGTTTTTATTTATTTTCTTATATACTAAATGCCAAGTCATGCTCAAGTTACAAAGATCTACGATAAAACAGTCCTTTTCATTTGTATTTTATGGGGCCCTTATGATTACGTAAGTCTGGCAGTGTCGTACCTCCAGTACTTGTCTCAGATCGCCGGGAACCGACTGGTGATTTCGTTCAACAAGGGCACGACCATTTCGCTGGTTTGCCCGGTATATGAGTCCGATGACACGCGTGCCCGACAATGAGGCCCGCTCGTCTGGACATGCCTTAAGATCCTTGATAGTAGGAGGCGTTCCTTAAGTGAGTGGTGGTGTGAGAAGGGTATTCCACTGCCAGTCCCGATTTCTCGGACATTGGAAGCTCATCCTAAAACAGGACCTGATTGTAGTTACTTGATCTATTTTTAGGAGTTTATTCTTAGTCACTTGTTTTGTGGCTTTTTGTGCACTCTTAGGTGTCGTCGTTTTTATGCCTTCTTGAAACTGTTTCCTTTTTAATGGGAAGAATTTAGTATTGTGGTTAAGTGTTATAATTAAAGTTCTGATAGAGTAGTAATATTTTTTTTTTATTTGTTCCTCAAGTGTCTGACTCAAGTGTTTTAGTCCAGCAGTTGACGGCATAAATCAGGTGGTCAGCCTGTTATTTTGGGGTACATTTATACATGGCAAGGAGCAAGGAGTATAGTTCCTCTTATAAGCAAAGAGGGTGTTTGTGTATTCCCTGAACCGTATGACGTCATGCAAGCACATGTAAAGTATTCTGTATCTCGACATAGTAGTATAAGGCTATAACTACATGTTATGAATGTTACTATTCATTGTAGTTAGTAACCATTCGTAATGGTTCAAAGTAATTACTGGGTTATTTCCCATGGTGCCACATTTAGTATATAATTGTTTGATGTGTATATTAGTCGTATTGTGTAACGTGTTATTACATTTTGGTTTTAAACTTAATTTTGTAAAGTGTTTGTAAACAGTTCTTAGATTTATAGGTACTTTAGTATTGTTTAATCTATCAAGTGAAAATTGTTTTGAGTTATTTAAACTTTGCCACCTGTAGCCCAACCATTGTTATCACCTTCTACATTACTTTTATTGAATTGATTATTTTGTAATTTGTCGCTAATTACTGTTTAATTGTAATAAATTTACTCATGTTTATATAAGGATGATATTATTTGCTCATACTTCCACACACAAACCTTCGAAAACGCCAGTACATCAATCTACAACAATCCAATATGGGAATTTCCCTTGCAGTATGTGTGTGTGTTTGTGTGTAACAGACAGAGTTAGAGGCTAAGATATAATTATATTTTAAGATATAATTATATTTTAAGATATAATTATATTTTAATGATTGTGTGTGTGTCACCAAAAAAAATGAAAGTAATAAGTAGTCAAGTTTGAACTCTCATCAAATAATGTCCTTTTTGTTCTGTGCGTAAGCAGAAAAGAAAGAGAGAGAGAGAGACGAGAGAGAGAGAGAGAGAGTAGAGAGAGAGAGAGGGAGAGATGAGACGGAGAGAGAGAGGAGACGAGAGAGGAGGAGAGAGAGAGAGAGAGAGGATTAGTTTTGTAATAGCAGTTGACTGTGTAACCCAGTTAACTACCATTACCACTCTAATGGTGTGTAAGAGTGAATGAAGGAGAAAACGTTAAGGGTAATTTATCATCACAACAACACTGATTTTGTGTGTGTGTGTGTGTCCTCTCTCTCTCTTCTCCTCTCTCTCGTCTCTCTCTCTCTCTCCCTCTCTCTCTGTATATATATATATATATATATATATATATATATATATATATATATATATATATATATATATATATAAAAAATACTATTGTGTGAGAGTGACAGAAGGGTGAGTTAAATATACACTGACCACCAGTTATGATGTGTGTGTGTGCGTGTATATAATATATATATATATATTATTATATATATATAATATATATATATATAATATAATAATATATTATAATATATTAATATATATAAAATTATAAAAATATATATAGAGCGAAAAACGTTTTGGTTGTTTATAAAAGGAGGAGGAGGGGGGGGGGGGGGGGGGGAGAGAGAGAGAGAGAAGGAGAGAGAGCGAGAGAGAGAGAGAGATAGAGGAGAGGGGGATCGATAAAGGAATAGAGAGTGATTCGTGAATATCTCTCTCATCGGAATAGACAGTCTTCGTTCTCTCTCTCTCTCTCTCTCGTCCTCCTCTCTCTCCTACTCTCTCTCTCGTCTCTTAATTGAGAAAAAAATAAATAATTTAACTCTTAAGTATAGACAACTCTGTCTCTCTAGTTCGTAATTAGTGGTAAAAATTTTAAATTGATATAATTTTACCTTCACTTTTTATACTGGTAATGCACTATTCTCAAAGATAGATACACAACTAAGAGTTGTATTAGTCCGGATAAAAATCCCTGTTTGTTCATGAAAAGGAATCTCAGAACGAAGATGAAGAGACAGAATAAGAGTAGAGAAGTTTCTAAAACAAACGAGATGAAGGACAGAATAAGAGTAGAGAAGTTTCTAAAAACGAGGATGAGTAGATTTCTAAAATAGATCTGTATTAAGTGAGAAAAGTGAGAAATAGTCTGTATGATCTTCACACACACCTATATTTTCACCAACCATTTATTTCTTTGTAAGGTGAGGTATTAATGTAAGTTTTAATTGAAATTACAGTAACTTAATTTCATTAAAAGTTAGTTTAATAATAATGGAACATGATTAGGGTCGTATTTAGTGTTCACACTTTAGAAATAAGCATTTATTAGGATTTTTTAGAGATATTAAATATATGTATATACACAGGCAGTTCCCGGTTATCAGCTGGGGTTCAGTTCTTAACGGCGTGACGTTGACGAAAAATCGGTGATAATAGGGCCGATAACCGGATACTATCTATCTATATGTCTATCTCTACCTATCTATCTATCATTAAACTGTCATTAAATAATAATGATATTTGGTTTCATCAGAGAGAGAGAGAGAGAGAGAGAGAGAGAGAGAGAGAGAGAGAGAGGGGGGGGGGGGGGGAAGAATTCCTTCATCATAATTGTGTGTAAGAGGAAATAGTGGAAAATTAGGCAGTAAAGGCTAAACGTTCATATTAATAGTTGTAATTTTCTTTGACTTTGATAAATGTAAGATTATTTCGTAATAATAGTTTATTTTATATTGTTATATATAACCTTTACCATAGTGGGTAATGGTGCATAAGAGCTAATGAAAGAAAAAAGAAGTTATGGTAAATTATTACAGCAATAAGAGAGAGAGAGAGAGAGAGAGAGAGAGAGAGAGAGAGAGAGAGAGAGAGAGAGAGAGAGCAAAATAAAGGAAACTGTTGTAATCGTGTGTGTAAGAGAGTCGGAGGTAGAGATATTTATAAATTTACCATCCGTTAATACAGAATAGAGGAAAAATGAAGTAAAAGTTTTAAATAATGGAATAATGATAATGCCTTTTACATGTGTGTGGTGTATATATATATATATATATATATATATATATATATCTATATATCTATATAGATATATATATATATATATATATATATATATATATATATATATATAGATAGAGAGAGAGAGACGAGAGAGAGAGAGAGAGAGAGAGAGAGAGAGAGAGAGAGAGAGAATATTATAACTTCCTTTGTCATAATGGTGCGGAAGAGGAATAATTTTAACTCTCGGGTATATCAAAGAAGGAGAGAGAATTATACAGTAATGTAACTTTACCTTAGAAATGATATTTATCGGGGAAAGAATGGGAAAAAGAGGTAAAGGTAAACTATTACCATAATGTGACGTGTGCCATGTGCCTGTGTGGGAGATAGATTGGCATTACTATAGAGTAAACTATTATTACTTTAGTGATCATAGTTTACTATATAATCCAGTAAACTACGATTACCATATTAATGGTGTGTAAGAGTGAATAAATGAAAAGAGAATCAAAGGTAAATTTATCAGAACAATAATGGTGAGAGAGAGAGAGAGAGAGAGAGCGCGCATTATAAGTATGATACATTAATCATATTAATGGTATATTAGATCGAAGAATAAGGAAAGTAAAATGTATCCTTGAAATAACTAATTAATATATATATATATATATATATATATACATATTAATATCTATATATAATATATATATATATATATATATTATTATATATAATAATATATATAATATGTGTGTGTGCTGTGTGTGTGTGTGTGTGTGTGGTGTGTGTGTGTATATAAATATTGTGTGTGTGATTGTCTATGTGTGTATATGACAAAGACAAAGAGATAATTATATATTAACGATCCGTTTTCTAAAATTTATATACGTCTGGAAAAGAAGTATTTAAGGGTGAACTGTCGTTATATCATAAAAAGCCGAAGAGAGAGATATGATTTTATACCTTGTACAACGAATACCTTGGTATTGACAGTTACCACAACTCGGTAAACTTCCAATACCATGATAATAGGAAGAATGTAAAGTTAAATATTATCGCAGTAAAGAGAGAGAGAGAGAGAGAGAGAGAGAGAGAGAGAGAGAGAGAGAGAGAGAGAGAGAGAGAGAGAGAGAGAGAGAGAGAGTTAAATAATTAGTAAGCTATAATTACCTACAAAATAGTAGTTTACTGTATAATCCATAGTAATGGTGTGTAAGAGTGAATAAAATAGAAAAATAATTAATGGTCGATTTTCATCGCAATAATGATGGTGAGAGAGAGTGTATCTCTCTCTCTCTTTCTTTCTTTCTTCGTTTTACTAAGATGTGAGAATTTTTGTTATATGATTAGCTTCATTAATATTTTGAAATATTAATAAGATTAAATATAGTGACGATGATAAGGATAAGGATAAGTTAATAACAATAGTAACAACTGTAATTACAGAATTCACACATTTGATACAAAAATATCCTTCCTTCATCCTTTGTTTAACTTGTTACGAAGCTCGAAGCCAAAGGTGTCAAAATTGCCAATTTACTGTGATAGGATGTGAGAATGTTGGATTAGTATGTTAAAGGATCTCTCTCTCTCTCTCTCTCTCTCTCTCTCTCTCTCTCTCTCTCTCTCTCTCTCTCTCTCTAATAATTCATAAATAATTTAACTCTTAAGTATAGGTAACTGTCTTATCTGTCTCTCTAGTTCTTAATTATACTCTGTTTTTTTCCCTCTGTCCATCCACCTGTGGTGTTTGCGTATGGTAACATTGCGTCCCGGCTTTAGATAGTTACATTCAACAATGATAATAATATCCTATTTCAAATATTAACGGTGTAATTAGCATACAGTAATTTATTAAAACACTTTTCAGTTGCAAATGTACACCAAGATATCCTTTTAATTACCTAAAACTTACACATAGCGTAATTATTTAAAGCCCGGGACGCAGTGTTACCATGCGAAAACACCACAGGCGGATGGAAAGATGGAAAAAAACAAAGTATAGTGATAGAAATTTTAAATTGATCTAATTTTACCTTCACTTTCTAGACTGGTAATGCACTTTTCTAAAAGATAGACACACAACTAAGAGTTGTATTAGTCCAAATAAAATCACTGTTTGTTCATGAAAAGGAATCTCAGAACGAACAGAAAGAGACAGAATAAGAAAAAAGAAGTTCTTAAAAGCGAATTGAGGAGACTTCTAAAATAGATCAATAGGAAGGGAGAAAGAAGTGAGAAATAGTCTATATGATCTTCACACACCTATACTTTCACCAACTATTTAATTCTTTGTAGAGTAATGTATTAATGTAAGTTTTAAATGAAATTAGAGTAACTTTAATTTCATTTAAAAGTTAGAATAATAATAATAGGATATGATTAGTGTCGTATTCAGTGTTAACACTAGAAATTAGCGGTTATTAGGATTTTTAGAGACATTAAATATAAGCTTATACACAGGCAGTCCCCGGTTATCGGCTGGGGTTCAGTTCCCAACGGCGTGACATTAACGAAAAATCCGTGAGAATAGAGGATAACCGGGTACTGCCTATTTATCTGTCTATCTATCTATATATCATTGTGTGTATGGGTAATAAAAGAAAAAAAAAGAAGTGAAGGGTATACTCGTTAAGTAATTATATTTGGTTTCATCAGAGAGAGAGAGAGAGTTTTGTATTGTAACCTACCATTACTTTGTTAATGGTAGTTCACTCTGTAATTCAGGGAGCTACCATTGCCATAAGAAAAGGGGGAAGACGTAAAGGGTAAGATAGTTAATATGATATGACTTGTATGTGTTTCTGAGAGAGAGAGAGAGAGAGAGAGAGAGAGAGAGAGAGAGAGAGAGAGAGAGAGAGAGAGAGAGAGAGAGAGAGAGAGATCTAGTAATGTAACGTTACCAAAGATCTGATGTTTATCAGGGAAAAATAGGAACCTGCATTAAAGACTAAACTTATTATTATGATGATATTGGTGAGAGTCTTTATCTGTGAATGAGGTAGAGATAGGGTTATATATTGGAAATTATAATTATTATGCTATAACAGTCTTCTTTATAATCTAGTAATATACCATTAATAATGTAATGGTGTAAGAGCTTTGAAAGAGAGAAGTAAATGTTGAATTATCATCACAAAAAAGTGATATATATGAGAGAGAGAGAGAGAGAAAGAGAGAGAGAGAGTATTATAAGGGAAACTGCAGTAAACATAGTGATGGTGTAAGAGGGGAAAATAAGTAAAAAGTGCCACAACTATAATAATGACGTGCTAGCATAATATATATATATATATATATATATATCATATATTATCTATATATAAATATATATATTTATGTGTATGTAAATATGTATATAATAGCCTTCTGTAGCCATCAGGGCCATTGAACATTGTAATCATATTCATGGTTGGGTAAACTGCTTCTGCAATGTTTCCAACTAAGAAAGAACAAAGCTTGATTGTGGCTACATTTAGACACATTTTAATTGGCTATATGAATTTGTAAAGGAAATTCCTTTACTGGATCGTCCAAACTTGATGTAATGGCGTTCTCCAAGATTTGAGAATGGAAAATTGATCAAATGATATCATTCTTATATAAACTAAATTACATTATTATAATTAAGATAGTAATTAGCGACAAATTACAAAATAAATATCAATATAACCAAAGTAATGTAGGCATTGATGACAATGGCAGGGCTACAGGTGGGAAAGGTTGAAGAACTATAGACAATTTTCGCATGATAGAGATTCAACAATACTAAATTACCTATGAATCAAATAAGTAATCTTTTACAAACACGTTAGACAATAAGAATGATTTACACAATATACAATTATATGAATGTGGCTCTATGGGAAGTATAAGATTAATTACTCTGTGTCCAGTACAAATATTTACTAACTACATTGTGCAAAATTTATTAACATACAGCGTTGTTTTCCTTTCTTCAATACTTGAACCTAATATTTAATAGAATGATAAATCATTCAACAAAATACGTTTGGAACTTTTACTTCATAGTTCTAGTAAAGCGCTGTTTGGTGTGCACATGTCTGAAAGGGGGGGGGGGGGGGGGGTTGCCACTTAGTGGAGAAAAGCACTGCCGCTCACCCAGTTCTGTGTTGACGCTTTGTATCAGTGTGTGACCATGAATCAGGAAAGGCTCAATACTCTAGCAATGATTTCATTTGAGGGAAATTTCCTCGGCAGTCATCCAGAAACTTATTAAATCTTTTTGCCCAAAATAACACAAGAAGAAGAATTTTTATGTAAAGTGTGTATGTGTATTTTGTTTTTCACAATATAAAGATTGTATAAAGTTTTACTGAAGCAGCACCCTCAAAAATTAGTCACGAGCCACCACCGCAGATGATTATATGTTCTGAGCGACGTCATACATTATAAGGGAATACACTAACACCCTCCTTGCTTACAAGAGGAACAATACATCTGGTTCCTGAACACATAAATTTACTAAAAGATAACAGGTTGAACTCTTTAACTGTATCGTCAAATGCTGGACGAAAACACTTGAGTCAGACACTGAGTAACAAATGGAAAGAAAAAACACATTACTACTGTGCATTTTAGGACCGTGTCTAATTGATTTTTGTCGATAAAATTTTACCAAAGCATCGGATATGGAAAGTGATTTGGAAATAGCTATTTGAAACCACAGCCTAAGTGACAAAAATATGCAATGATGTTTAATGTTGATAATTAAGGCACTTATCAGAGTAAATCAAGGAAATTGAAAGGGAAACTTAGCAGGCTCGCAGATAGAGGCTAGCAAAACGTCATTGCTGAAGGCCCTCCCACTCATTGATACTTTAGTATGACGTACTTTACTAGAGACCTCGACCCTATACTTTATGAATGAAGACTCAGATGTTACTTTAGTAATAGTTACAGTACTATATGGAATTCGCATATTGTTTCACACATTCCAACTTCTAAGTAGAGTACAATAAGGTAATGGGCATTAAATGAGAATATTGATCATGTAATTCAGTTCTATGGCGCAATTTACGTTTCTTTTGACTTGAAATATGCACCAAGCCTTATACACACAGTGTGAAAACCTTTGTTACACTAGAGTTTCAAGGATACGTAAAGTATCGTTCAGACTCCGTTAAATTTTGCCACACGGTCGTGTGGATAAAGACCAGTCTTTAGCCAATGAATAATGATACGTGTAAAGTATTTATGATATTATTAATCATAATGATAATAATCACAATGTTCATTACAGTTATTATCATTATTCTTGTTATTAATATTTTAATCATCATTATTGTTAATAGTAATACTTCGACATCAGGGAAGATGATGATAGAATATGCATGAATATATATGCCGCATACGTTCACATATATTGACAGAATGGTACATACATGTATACTTAAATACATAATACACAAATGAAATGTTATATAAATATGTGTGTGTATGTGTTTATATGTATATATGTCAGTATAATAGGTAAGTTATTTAAATGGTCGTTGCAGCTGGTTAGTGAGATAGTATATCAGCCAGGAAAATTAGATCTACTTTGGATCCCTTGCTTCAGGCTCTTGAAACCAAATACAATAATGTTTTGCTGATCAGAGCCAAACAGTAGGAGTTTTTCTTTGATTTTGAAAAGGCATATGACACCACATGGTACTTTGGTATCATCAAAACATTGTAAAAGGATGGGGTTTAATAAAAAAAATATCATATATGTAAATTCGTTTTTATTATAAATATATATTAAGAGTTGCAAATCATGCATCTCGACCTTTCTTACAAGAAGAGGGAGTTCCTCAGGGTAGTGTCCTTAGTGTCACCCTCTTTGCTATTGCCATTAATGATGTATTAGAAAATTTACCATCACCAGTAAAAGGCTCCCTATTTGTAGATGATTTGACTCTGTACTGCACAGGATATGATGCAGTTTCTATCAGCAGGTTCATGCAAAGAGCCATGAAAATGTAAGCAAGGAAACCATTCCAACTCTTACCTTACTTGGAAGTATTTTACCTTCATTCATTGAAGAAAATTTTTTAGGAATGATTTTAGATGAAAAACTTACTTGGAATAATCAAACTGACCAGTTAAAAGTGAAAGTGAAGAGATCACGAAATATTTTTAAAATAGCATCTAATAATATGGGGATAAGAGTCTGCGCTGGAAGTTTTAGAACTTTTCCCATTGAAAGTATCTAGTTACACTCCCATTAGCTACCAATGGACCTAAGAAGACATGAGCTATGCCTGAGATACACCATACCACTTAAAAGCACAAGGGAAAATCTTTCTTTTGAGATCTTGAAATAGTGTTTAGATTTAGTAGATCTTCAACACCATTTCAAATCAGCTAGGTGAACTGTAGAATGAAATTATAAAAACGCAGAAGATCCTACTAGGGAAACATCCTGCTATCCCATCGTTTATTCCAGTAATAGAAGTATACACTAATGAGATAGAGAAATGTCATCTGGAGGAAAAAGTCAGAAACAAGTTTTTGAGCATGATGAGATGCATATAAATGACAGGAAGATCTATGCTGATGGAGGAGTGGGCTGTGCATATATAAAAACAGTTACCAGACTCCTCTTCCATATTCACTGCTGAAGTAACTGCCTTAGTTGATGCTGTAAATCTTGCATCTAATAACAAATAGATGTATGCACTAGAGAGATAGAGAAGAATGGTCGTCCAGAAGAAAAATTCTGAAAGAAGCTTTTTGAGCATGATGAGAGAAATAAATGAGAAAAGAATTTATACTGATGAATCAAAATCAGAAGATGGAATGGGCTGTGCAGTGGTGTGTGAGGGGAATCATTTATAGAAAAGTTACCAGACTCTTCATATATATTCACTGCTTAATCAACAGCCATAGTTAATGCTTTTAATATTGCATCAGGTAAGAAATTTATATAGGAGTGTTTTAGAAGCCCCAACGAAGTGTAACCCTACCCATCCCTTAATTAATAAGGTCCTGGAATGGTTTTTTATCTTTCTGTTCGGCAGTAATCAGTTAAGTTATGTTGGGTTCCTGGGCGCAGTGGTATAGAAGGGAACGAACTGGCTGATAGTGAAGCAAAGGATGCTTTGAGATGTGATTTCTTAATTAATAAGGTGCCACATTTGGATATGCAACAAGTTATTAGCAGATATATTCATAAGAAATGGTATTAGAGCTCGTCTACCCCTATTCTATCAACAAATAGGAAGTACACAAATATTAGAAAAGTATTGATTTTTGGATTCGGATTTTAATTGTATCTGAAGATTCGAGATCATCCTAACTCAGCTTAGGATTGGCCATACCCACTTCAGCCACAGTTATATTTTAGAGGGAGCCAGTGCCCCAATTTGTGCCCACTGTGATATTCAGCTTGAAAGGACAATGCTTTTTGCTTAAATGTATAGTTATAGTTTTCTTGTCCACGTTGTATGTCACAACATTATATTAAGCACTTTGCTGCCTCTCTGGCGACATTTTATTCATAAATGTCACCCCAGTGTAGCAAATATAATTCCTGTAAATTAGTATATCAAGAAATACAAATCCGGGTTGGATCATGTTATTTTTTGTGTCGTTGTCGGTCGCGCGTTACAGATCTGTCCGCACACCTGTTTGTAACCTGAGCTTACCTGTAAATAAATAATCAGTACCCAGCTACCTGTCTTACTCACTAAACCTCACATGATTGTATAGGTGACTCAAGCGTTTTTGGCTCGGCTATTAAGGGACTAACTACCGCCACTCACCTTCAGAGGCCTTTAGCCAACTTGGTATGACGTCTCAGTTTAGGTCTCTGATAATTCCCTTCTGAGGACGACACTGATGTCTTTAGTGGACTAACTACAGCACAACTACCGAGGAGTGTTTAGGCGTTCTCTCGGTTTACCCAGTTTTGAGAAAGACATGCCGTGCTCCACAGCAGCCAGTACCTTAGGGGCAGCCAATAACTCCCTACCTCTGCCTCACCCCAGAGGACAGACGCATCTCCATCTGTGAAGCTGCCACTGTTTGCTGCCAAGAAGCCAGCTGCATGGTTCATGTGTGTGGAAAGCTAGTTCCGGATTGTCGGTGTCACTGATGAAATCCTGAAGGCTGACTTCGTCGCATCGTCCATGACAGACGAAGCCTATGAGCAGATGAGCGCCTCGGTGGAGTGGTTGGTATGGTGTTTGCGTCCCACCTCAGTGGTCGCTGGTTCGATTCTCGGCCATTCAATTGAGGAGTGAGAGATGTGTATTTCTGGTTATAGAAGTTCACTCTCGACGTGGTTCAGAAGTCATATAAAGCCGTTGGTCCCGTTGCTAAATAACCACTGGTTCCATGCAACGTAAAAATACCATACAAACAAACAAAAACAAAAAACAAACAAACCTATGAGCAGATGTGCCCATGGATGATCGCGCAGCCAGACTCAATACAATACACCCAGCTAAATGTGAAGATGATTGACATCTTCTCCCTTCCCACCATCGACAGAGCCGCCTGAATCCTCGAACTGGTAATAAACCCCATACAAGACAAAGACCCACAGGTCTCCTGGAATAGACTAATAGACTTAATCATCCTACTGGAGGAGCAAAATTATTTTTAAAAATGGACCTTTTCAAGTCATATTCAGGTACCGGTGAACCCCAAAGACGTCCCTGCGACAGCTATCATCACGCTGTTTAGGTCCTACACTTTTGGCCTGAGAAACACCGGAGCCACCTTCCAGCGACTAATGGACAGCATACTAGGTGACCTTTCCTTCTGTGTGTGCTACGTGGACGACATCCTCATTTTTTCCAGGTCATTGCAAGAACATCTGCTACACATCTGAGCTGTTTTGCAGTGCCTTTAGGAAAGTGGATTAGTCGCCGGTTTCGACAAGTGTACCTTCGGCTCCGAGAAGGTGAACTTCCTGGGGCATTAGATCTCCACAGAAGGTATCCGTCCCATGACGTCAAAGGTAGCCGCAGTAGAGGAATTCCCAACACCAACCACCATCAAGGAACTGCAGGAGTTCATTGGGATGGTGAACTACTACTGCCAATTCATACCATACATCGCCCGCACCGTCCCCCCTGACGGGGGCCCTGAAGGGGAAACCGAAGAAGCTGGTGTGGGAGACAGTGCAGCAACAAGCCTTCCTGCAGACAAAGACATCTCTTTCCAGGCCGGCCACTTTGGCTCACCAAGACCCCGCCACACCCTTACAGCTCGCCACCGACGCCAGCAACGTTGCCTGCAGAGCAGTCCTGGAGCAGGTGGTCACGGAGTGCCCCAACCACTCTCCTTCTTCAACAGGAAGTTGCAGCCTGCCCAGACTCAATACAGCACTTTCGACCAGGAATTACTAGCAGTGTATCAGGCCGTTTGGCATTTCCGCTACCTGTTGGAGGGGAACCCTTTTACCATAATAACGGACAAATAACCACTGATACACACTTTTACCAAAGTAAGAGATGCCTGGTCTGCCAGACAACAGCGCCACCTCACAGCCATAGCAGAGTTCGGATGCGCTGTGTGCTACGTCCCCGGCAGGAGTAACCCTGTGGCTGATAATGCCCTTTCTCGTGTCGAAATTAGCTCAGTACACCCAGGGATCGACTACGAAGACTTAGCCCGGGAACAATCATCCAACACTGAGTTGTCAGCCTACCGAACCGCAAACACCTCTCTCAAGTGGAAAGACATGCTCATCGGCCCATTGCTCACAACATTCCTCTGTGATGTTAGCACAGGTCGGTCTCGCCCGCTAATCCCGGCATCCCGGAGAAAGGTTGTCTTAAAAATCATTCACGTCTCGCATCCGTTGGGTCGAACAACAACTCGACTCCTGATGGAGAAGTTCGTGTAGCATGGAGATTCCTAGATTTCATAGGGCCCCTTCCTCCATCAGTAGGTCACAGATACCACCTCACAGTCATCGATCAGTCCACCAGATAGCCCAAAGTGACACCTATGACAGAGGCCACCATCCAGGCCTGTGCAGAAGCCCTTCTCTCTAGCTGGATCAGCCATTTGGGAGTGCCGGACGACATCACGACAGATCACAGAGCCACTTTTCTGTCATATGTGGGCCGCCCTGGTCCGCTTGATGGGTATGTCGCAACACAGAACAACCGCCTACAACCCCACAGCCAACGTTATAGTGGAGAGGTTCCATCGCTCCCTTAAGGCCTCCCTGAAGGCGAGTTGCACCGGCGACAATTGAAAGACGCAACTACCTTGGGTCCTCCTTAGCCTCCACACCGGTCCGAGGGCCAACGGCGAAGCATCACCTGAAGAAAAAGTCTACAGGGTAACCTTGGCAGTTCCAGGAGAGTTCTTCCCATCATCAACCGATACCGAGGACATCTCAATCGCCTGACTGTGAGAATCTGCTGGGAAATTCACCCCCTGCTTCAAGACTTTCTCTGTCAGGATGAACCATTGCCGGCCCAAGGCCCTAGAAATAAGCAAGAACTTCTTCATCCGCCACGACGCTCACTGGTCGCCCCTAACAAGATCATAGCATGACCCATTCCAAGTTCTCCGCCTTCTCCTCTGCTCAGAAAAGTTTGATCTTCTGCTTATCAACGGGCTAGAGGATAGAGTCTCCGTTGACAGATTGAAGCCAGCTTTCCTGACCGAGGAGGGCACCACTGAAGATGGACCCACCAGCCGCCCCGGAATGCCACCAGAATACCTTCCTTCCCCTGAGATCCCCAGACTACGCCAACGGTGCCACGGTTGTCTGAAGACAGCAGTTGAACCCTCCTGGATTCACTACAGGGGCAGAATCCTGCTGCCGGGCCCCCTGGAGATCATGGAAGACGAGAGCCCCCAAAGCAGTTAGAGTCGCGGACAAGGGGCACCTCCGCCCTCTGATACGCTACAACGATTAGTATTCAGCCTCCCTATATCTATGTATCATCCAATGTTCACTGCCATAACCATTGTATTGAGGGGGAAAGAGTATTTGTAAGGACATTGCTTTTTGCTGAAGTGTATAGATATAGTTTTCTTGTCCGCGTTGTACGTGACATCATTATATTAAGCACTTTGTGGCCTCTCCACCGACATTTCATTCATATATGTTAACCCAGTGTAGCAAATATAGTTCATGTAAACCAGCTTGTCAAGAAGCACAAATCCGGGTCAGATTGTGTCATTTTTGTGTCAATGTCAGTTGTGCAATACAAATCCGTCCGCACACCTGTTTATAACCTGAGCTTACTTGTAAATAAATATTCAATACCCAGCTACCTGTCTTATTCACTAAACTTCACAAGCTATCTGTTGAGCACTTGGTTGTACACTGTCGTAGATTTAATCGCCTTAGGGAAAAGTACTTAATATTTGGGAGGACCATTTTAGAAATTTTAAAAAATGGTGTTGAGGTAGATAATCCTAAGGGTTATCTGAAAGAATCCGTTTTTTTTCAATAAGATATGATGTCAGAATATTTAGTAAAGATTTTTTTTTTTATAAAGTATATATTTTTAAATATTAAATTCCGTTATATTTTTAATGGTTTCATATATCATCATTCTTCAATATTTACGTTCATATGTGAACACATATCATATAATTTATTAGACTAATAAATTAATTTGTATATATAATTTTCATTAGGGTGCTGAATAATCTTGATGGGTTCCGGCGCATGGTCTTCAAGAACGAAATTTCATAATCAATCAGTTAATCAACAATACAATACCAACAATAGGTAAATATACCTTAATATCAACATCACGGGAGGAAGAAGGAAAGTATTGTACATATATAATATGTACATAAGTTATGTTAGGATAAAGTACCTGTAAACATCCCTTACTTGCAAACATCACGTGTTAAAATAAGAATAAAAAAAACTATAATTATATAATTTGTAATTTATACAACCAACCTAATAAAAATTGATTTTGATAAACTAAAGTTTTACTTAGCAATACCAAGGAACCTACATTAATGATAGTAGGTGATTTTAATGCTCACAACTGATATGTGAATGTAATTGTTCAAATTCAAATAGAGCATGGAGTAGAATAAAAGAGATCATGGATTTAAACATGTGGTGCATAAATGATGACGAAGTTATCACAGACAACAGCGCCACCTCACAGCCATAGCCAGCAGTTACGGATGCGTAGGTGAATATTTTCTCAGTTAACTCTATGTAAACAAAAGTATAGATAACAGATTAATATTGCAATTCAATGATGACTTTCACACAGTGAGTATTTCCCAATATTAATTTCCTTATTACAAATAAGCTGCAAAAACGTGCCTCATTATAAGATTATAAAGTAGATTGGGTAGCAATATGAAATGCACACAAGAAATATCCATCATTTGAATATTTAAAAGACTATCGAAATAATAAAATTGTGGTGATAAAGTCATCATTATTTAAACACCTCTTCAAAAACGCACAGCTCCCATGGTGATCCGATAAGCTAACAAATTTATTAGATATAAAATACAACACTCAGTAGGGAGAAGATAATTTGAATAGAAGGTTCAGTAAAATAAACGATACATTACTAGTATTAGAAGGAACTCTTAAAAATGAATGTATTATTGCTAGAAATTGACACATTAAAACCTCTATACAACAAAATATTTGCACAATTTAGAAAGGAAGTAATTAAAGGAAGAATCATGAAGGAAATATCCATCAGATGTCGCTAATAATACTCCCAATAATAAATGGTACCCATGTTAAGCCACTTAGTAAACACGCCATATTAAAAGATTGAAGAGAATACTTGATCCAACAGAAATAAGTAATATAAAAAGAGAAAACTTAACAAAGTAGTAATGAAAACTTAGATGGACACTTCTGAACTAAAAGAAATAAATTCCGAAACAAAAGAAGATATATAAATCATAATAGAAAATTTAATATGGAAGAGTTGACATTTGCTCCTCGAAGTGACAATATTTGTTTTGAGAAGATCTGCCACTGAGCACCTTTGGCAGAGTCATACTTATTACAGTTTTATAATCATCTACGGCTTCGAAATTTATTTGCAGACAAATGGCGTATATAGTAGCTATAATAATTCCTATCCCCAGATCTGGAAAGGATACCAATAATGTAGTTAATTAAAGATTAATTTCTTTAACAGGCCGTTTATGCAAATTTTGAAAGAAAATGGTAAATGCTCGACTAACATGGCACATCCGAGAGATTAAATTTTGACTCCCACTCAGATCGAATCACAATGTAACAGATCTACATTAGATTCTCTCAACTTAGACCATATACATTGAGGTTGTGAACGAAAAAAGATTTTAGTAGCTATAATTTTCACAATTAAAAGGGCATATGATACTACCTGGAGGTATGGTATATTAAAAGAAAAAAAACGTGGTCATCTACGTAGGCTTATCTTGAACTTTTTAACTTATTGCAGTTTTTAGTAGAGAATTTATGACGTTTTGTCAAGAACATTTCTATTTGAAAATTGTGTTCCACAAGGAAACGTCCTTAGTAATATCAGCAAAAATTTACATGCCAGAATAAAGAGTAACGTATATATTGATAATTTTGTCATATTTTTCAGAATCTCACATAAAACGTGTAGAGCGAATAACACAGTGTAACACATTTTTCCTTGTTTTTTTATATCAAATTATTATACAAAAACACCATTATTTAATCAGAAGTTTGTGTTTGTGGTCAGGACTTTGAAATTTCAAAATTCTCATATTTCTCAAGAAAATACCATTTTTAAAGTGAAGTGAACCAGTTTATAAAATTCAATTAATAAAATAAGTATATTTATTCCATGACAAGCTTATCAAAGCAAATAAATAAAAGCATATTACACTTTTGAAACAATTATACACATCAGAAATGCCTGGATTTCCTCGATTTGCGGTTGTAGTTCAGCTCGCATTCGCGCACTATGTTCCAGATATAGTCACCCATCATTTTGTCATTGTTGTAGCCCTGGTGCCTCCTCTCTGTCGCTTTCACATCTTGGTGGAATCGCTCGCCTTGTTCTTCTGAGTAGGAGCCCATATTATCCTTGAATCTCAGGTGAGCGTCCAGCATATGGAGTTTCAGCGACACCCTGCATCCCATGGCTCCAAAAGCCTTGATCATATCCTGCACAAATTGCTGGTATTTTCTGCTCTGTAGTTGCCCAGGAAGCCCTTAACTGCTTTGAAGCAGTTCCAAGCAGTTCTCTCAGTACTACTGAGCTTATTGGAGAACTCAGTAGACTCAAGAACCTTCTTTATCTGAGATCCAGCAAATATTCCACCTTTGATTTTGGCCTCGGATAACTTTGGGAAAAACTTAAGAAGGTACTTGAAAGCAGGTGATTCGTGGTTGAAGGCCTTCACGAACTACTTCATCAACCCCAGGTTAATGTGCAGTCGCGACATGAGCACAACTCTAGGATAAATCAGTCGCTCCCAACTACAAATTGTGTTCGCTGCTCACAGTTATTTCTTTTATAGTGGTCAGAGGTAGCTCTGTTGTCCCAAAGGCAGAGGAAGCATTGAGATTTGATAAATCCTCCTTGGAGTCCAAGCAGTTCACACTGTAGTAATCTTCTCTCATGTAGACTGAATGAGCAAGAGGGAGCGTCGGTAACTTGTTATAATTGTGGAGGAGGACAGGTTTTAAACTTGTGGTGGAGCTGTCTATGAATAGTCTCCACTCGCTAGGCTCAAACGGCACTCCAATAGTGTCAAATAGTCCAGGTACGTCATGGCAGAAACAGAGGCCATCCCTAAGAGGTTAAAAGCCTGAGAAAGGTTCGTGTCGAACTCTCTTGACTTGTAATATGCACATCTTCCTTGACCAAGTTCCACTGCTTCATCCTGGAGAGGAATAACTCTGCATTGGACTTTGTCAGACCCATATCCCTGATTAAGTCATCGGCTTCTTTTGAATTAGGGAAGTGAGGCGCTTTTTCTGTTACATCTTTCATGTAAGAATGTTCTGGAACGATGTCGTTATTTCTTTATCACCGATATTGTGACAAATTATAAATATGATATGATTAAAACATAGGATATACAAGTTTTGGAAAAAATAAAGGCATTTTATATAAATATTAATGATTAGCCTAGTATTTTTTACAAACCCCAAATTTATATTGTGTAATAGCACTTTTTTCTTTATGTAGGACCTAAGCAACACGAAAAAAATGATTACAAGTCAGGAACAGAGAAAAAATGTTTGTTGTTACACGGTGTAATTAAAAAGACTGTAAATAAAAATAGATGAATGGACCTCATCTAGGCTTTAAATTATCCATACATAAGATGCAAGTAGTCGCGTTTTTAAAAATAAATAGTGGAAGAAAGGAAAAGAAATTTTTGGGAATAGTATTTAATGCTCACTCAAACTGGCAAGCCTACATGAAATGTAAAAGAACATTAAATCTAGTTAGAAAATGATCAAACATTACTAGAGGAGCTGATAGATATACCCTTACATTACTGATCATTGATTACGGTGGCGAAATATACGTCTCAGTATCAGGCACAGTGCTGGAAACGTAGACCCAGTTCATAATGAGGGACTTAGAATATTTTTAGGAGCCTTTACATAATTGCCAACCTTATCTGTACAGGTTGAATATGGGAGAGAGAAAGAGAGAGAGAGAGAGAGAACTAGTAACAATGAAAACTTCTCTGAGAATTTGGACAAGTGATTCTCCGACAAAAAAACCCCAAAAATGTTTTTAATTAAGAGATATTTATAAAAAAATCATCCACTACCTTTCCCAATTAGAGATAGAAGATTGTGTGAGACACTGAATATGAATTTTCATTTACCTTCAATAGTTAAATTACCTCATCCTTTGGTTAATGAAGAAAATGAGATTTTGAACACTTTTAAAATAGTTCTAAAAATATTATTCATACACAAGAACAATATAAGTGACATACTGTACAGTGTATAAGCCGAAAAGGTCCACATTACACAATATACACAGATGGATCCAAATCAGAAAACAGAGTGGGATATGCTGTAGTGTCCCAAAACAAAGAGTATTAGTTGTCTCTGCCAGATAATGCCTCTGTATTTACAGCTGAATTATGTGCAATAGCATCGGTCAGAAATCAGTAAAGAATCCTCATTTAATAATTTTGTGCTTTATAGCGACTCCAGAAGCGCTATAGAACCTTTTCAAAATTACAATCCAGCTTTTAATATTGTACAGCAAATGAAGTTATTACTTCATAAGTTATATAATAAGGGGAAAAATGTAGAAATACGTTGAGTCCTTGTCCAGTGTAGAGATAAAAGGAATTGAAGAAGCTGATAGAGCAGCCGAAGAACCAACCCATATGATTAGATCAAGTGAGAATATCCCTGCCATTGATAGTGTAAGAGACACTAAGGTGGGTAATATCAGTAAATGGCAATTTATATTGAATGAAGTACCTGAAAATTATGAATAAAAAAAAAAAAAAACCTGATATTAGAAAATGTAGTTCGTATCAGGGAAGAAACATGCCTAGTAATACTGATTCATCTATGTATAGGCCATACTATTTAGACACATGGCCACTCAATGAACAGCCCACATGGCCCAGCTCCTGAGTGCTCAGAGCGCAAGATGATAATAACGGTCAGACCCGTGTTTTGCGTAATCAAAGTATGACCAATAGCGACTGACTTTTGAAAAGAAAGCAATAAAGGAAATTGGTTTGAATCTTTTACATTTTCATTGAATTAGTATGAAGCAAAATTGCCAAATAAACAGCTTATTTTTTTTATTTCATAATGACAGAAGACATTTGGGCAAATGACCTTAAATAAAAGCTTTATTAAACAGGAATTTTTTTATTAAGCTTTTCTTTCTTGCCTTGGTAGAAATTTTCTCAAGGAAGAAGTCCTATCAAAAAATGTTTGTCATTCAGTCGCAATTTTAATTTTACTGTGGGAACAATTAGACTAATTGAAGATCTATAGAGAGCCGGGATTGCATATGCATGTATTTGTTTATGTATTTATATTACATGTATATATATATGTATATATATATATATATATATATATATATATATATATATTATACATATATAATATGCACCATATATATATATTTATATTTATGATGTATATGTATAAAAGGAAAAACCACAAAGGAAAGTGAAATAATATGGTGCCCCATTGTTTTACTTCCTTTTGTGACTTTTGCCTTTATTTATAACACATTCATTACGTTATAATTTTTTTTATTCAGTTATATATATATATATATATATATATATATATATATATATTATATATATATATATATATATATATTTTATATTTATACTCTATGTATGTGCATGTATTTGTATATATTTTGTATTTATATATTTAAATTGATAAGACATTTGCTTACGTTAATTTTTTTTTTTTGTATGAGCCAGTTACCTACGTCATTGTCTTTTATTTATTTTCTTATATACTAAATTCCAAGTTACAAAGATCTACGATAAAACAGTCCTTTTCATTTGTATTTTATGGGGCCCTTATGATTACGTAAGTCTGGCAGTGTCGTACCTCCAGTACTTGTCTCAGATCGCCGGGAACCGACTGGTGATTTTGTTCAACAAGGGCACGACCATTTCGCTGGTTTGCCCGGTATATCAGTCCGATGACACGCGTGCCCGACAATGAGGCCCGCTCGTCTGGACATGCCTTAAGATCCTTGATAGTAGGAGGCGTTCCTTAATTGAGTGGTGGTGTGAGAAGGGTATTCCACTGCCAGTCCCGATTTCTCGGACATTGGAAGCACATTGGAAGCTCATCCTAAAACAGGACCTGATTGTAGTTACTTGATCTATTTTTAGGAGTTTATTCTTAGTCACTTGTTTTGTGGCTTTTTGTGTATTCTTATGTGTCGTCGTTTTTATGCCTTCTTGAAACTGTTTAATGGGAAGGGTTTAGTATTGTGGTTAAGTGTTATAATAAGAGTTGTGATAGATTAGTAATGTTTTTTTTTTAATTTGTTCCTCAAGTATCTGACTCAAGTGTTTTGGTCCAGCAGTTGACGGCATAAATCAGGTGG
>NC_087213.1:39063136-39143136 GCF_015104395.2 Macrobrachium nipponense
ACTGAGTATTTTCATGAGATACATTTTGGCATGTTTCGGAAGATGTTTAATCATGTTGTATGTAATGATATCTGCACCAGGGGCTGTTGACTCACAAGATGAAAGAGCTTCTCGTAGTTCCCTTAGTGAGAACTTAGCTTTATATGCTTCATTGTTTTGAAAGTTAAATCCAATGGACACCTTAGCATTTCGAATCTTATTGAACTGTGGTGTGTAATTTTTGGAACTTGATATGTTAGCAAAATACTCATCAAATTTTTCTGCCACATCAACTGGTTTTGAAATAAGGACATCATTGATTTATAGAGTAGGAGCAGGTGTTGGAACTAATTTCCCACTTAGCTTTTTAATATTTTTGCATACTAATCTTTGTGGCGTTTTGGAATTTATGCCATTGATATAGTGGTGCCAAGATTCCTTTTTGGATTTTCTATTATATTTTTGTTGTTTGGCTAAGGCTCGTTGGTATGTAGTTTTAGTTGTTCCTGAGGGTTTTGCCTTAAATTGTCTATAGCATTTTCTCACCATTCTTCGCAGTCTGCCACAAGTTTCGTCCCACAAGGGAACTGCAGGCCTTCTTGGTGTTTACCCTTTGTCTTTGGGATATATTTCTCAGCATTATCCAATGTAGTTGAGGTCCAGTAATCATATGCATCTAAGTGTGACTCAAATGACTCTACTTCCTGATGTAATTGAAAGCTTCCTTCATACTTCATCCAATCTGCTTCATTCTCCTTCCACTTTATAGGAGATTCAGAAGGTATGTTTCTAGCATACTTTAAATGTATGGGAAAGTGATCACTTCCATGCAAAAATTTGTCTACAGACCAGTTGAAGTCCATGTGGACTGCAGGTGAAAAATGCTGAATGTATAGCTGAAAAAACATTGGTGTAGATGTTATGAAACATTATTGAACCATCATTGTAAAGAGAAAGATCATTATTTAGGATAACAACATCGATGGTTCTACCTACTGCATTCAAGGTATCACCTCCCCATAGACTATTATGCGCATTAAAATCTCCCAGTAGTAGGGAAGGAGGAGGTAGTTGATTAGCTAGCACCTGAATGTCATTCAAAGTAGTCTCTGACCTAGGTGGGAGGTAAATAGAGCAAATTGTAATCTCTCTCTCAAAGAATGCTCGAATGGTGACTGCTAGTAGATTGGTGTTGAAACGAACACTTGTATGTTTCACAGACTTTTTAACAATAACTGCAACCCCCCATGAGCTCGATCACCATCTCTGAGGTTCATCACATACATTTTATAGTTTAGTTCTGGATTGTATAATGAGTTGCCTAACTTAGTTTCTTGAAGGCAAACTACATCTGGATCATGATAGTTCAACAATAATTTTAACTCTTCAGAACGAGCCCTAAGGCCTTTGCAATTCCATTGCAAGATATTAAATTGGAATTTTAACTGTGATTCTTGTGCCCAGCCAAGTCATTATTTAGCTGGGTTTTCAAAATAATACAGTTTATTGTTCTTGGATTTGATAGTCTCTTCATGTCTGGTGCCTGGAAGACTTATTTTTATTGGATGATTTGGAGTTTGAACATTTTTCCTGCACATCCTGTTTGTTCAGTTTGAGACTAGATTTATCTACATTTTTAACTATATTTAAAGAGTCAGTATGTTTTCCATCTACTTCAGAAGTAGTTGTTTCTGCATATGATTTGAGGGGATTGGGAGAGATCAGTCGTGCTTAAATTTGAGCAGGACTTAGACATCTTTTCCAGTGGCTGTGAGGTTGATAATGGCTTAAAAGGGTCATCTAGTGCATTGAATCTGTTGGAAATTGGAGTTTTAAACTCTATAGGAGAGGATGTTCTACCTTTCTTTGACTTTGGGTGTGACTGAAAGCTGTCATAAGATTTGTAAGATTTCCTTTAGTTTTATTCGCTCCTTGGGCTTAACAGTTGAGCTCAACTCTGAGACAGCATTTGCTTGCAGATGAGGGAGAGGTTTATCAATCACAGCTTGTACCACTTTAGTTGGAAGTTTATTATGTACCAGAAAAAGTGAAATATCCTGAGGTGTGATATTTTAAAAGATTGGTGTAGTAGGCTGATGGAATGCATTATTTCCTTTAACACTGGAAGCAAATGAGGATCCAGTGTTTTTGTTAGCCCCTCGAACCAAGCGTCTAGCTTCTCCTATGCTGATAAAGTTATTATGAGCAGTTTTAACATCTTGTTGGAAAATATATTGAGGACATCCCCTCCAATTGGGAGAATGACTGCCAGCACAGGAGAGAGAATATTTATCAGCCTTGCAGTTGTCCTTTACATGTTCACCAGAGCATAAAAAGCACTTTCCTGGTTTTGTACAGGAGTTTGATACATGGCCATATTCAAAGCATTTATAACACTGGGTTGGTCGATATTTAAATGGCTAAAGCCAAACCCGAGAGTGATTAGTAAGAGCAGGTGAAAGTCAATTCAGTGGCATGCTGAGTACCTTTCAATTTTTTAATTTTAATGAGATATGCAGGACACATATTTAATATTTCCTCATCTTCAAACTCATATAGATCCCTGCTGTATACTATACCCCATTTAATGTTAAATGATCAATGAGGAGATACATCTAAAATATTACCATCTTCAGTTGATTGGAGTTTTGAAAGCATCTTAATTTGAATATCAGTGTTTGCATTGATCAATACCCCTTTACCATATCTTTTAATATTACCTTTAGGAATGGCACCAAATATTACCTTTAGTAATGGCACCAATCTTCATCTGTAGATATATGCATGCTGATAGAAAGGTTTCTTTGCCCTGTTTGTAGTTTTCCACATGCCAAAATCAATTTTGGGTCACCTTTGGTCAGGTATTTTTGGCTATTAACGTCAAATATGCTAGGCACATAGTTTGTCTCATCCTCTTCCATATTGTTTATATTAAACAACTTTTGCATGGCAAACTGACCTGAAGACATTATTACCATCAAGATTCTCTAGAGCTTCGGAGGCATATTCAGCTTTTCAAAGAGTTATATAACTTTTATAAGAAATGGGACTTTTAAGAATTCGTAATTTTATTTTACCTATCTTCCCAAACTGTTTCATGTGATTATATATGGTCAACATCGACTTGATCACTTTGTTACTACAATACAGAACTCGTAGATTTTCATTTACACCACCAGTATTTACACCCTGGTGTCCCAGTGTTTGCTCAAGTAGAGAGCCAGATGCGGAATCCTTATCAGGCGAGAGTCATCAACAGAGGGGGGTTAAAGCAAAATCCATCTGAGTATGGTATGACCATTCATCCAGGTTGGCCCTACACCCACCATGGAGCCACAATTAGAGGGTGATATAGTACCCTAGTAGTCCAACCCAGATATACACCCTTCACCCATTGCCTTGAGGATCGTCAGTCCATTGAGATCAGACCCAGCACTGAATAAAGATTTTAACATAAAAGTTTCCCCTCGATCAGACACGTCAGGTACTCCAGTTCTACAGGTGAGGAGGAATGCCGTCCAACCCCACACTCCATCAAATCAGAAGGACTGTCAAAGCTTGGTCATGTTCATTCCAAAACTCGTCGACAAAAGCAGTCCAAAAAACTGAGTCAAAATTTAGAGGTTGGGCAGAAGGAATCAGGAAGGAAAGAAAAAGAAAGTAGAAGAGAGAACGGTTAATGGTGAGAGAGAAAGGGCTGTAAGATGTTCCGTCAGGACCCGGGGCACCTAAAGGAGTGCAATTACACTCCCACAGAAGCCAGGGTCCCTTATCCCCCCTAAAAATAGGTAAATATAAAAATATTTACCTATTTTTATATTTTATTAATTAAATCACAGTTCCTAAGAGCCACCAACATTGGAACGCCTGAAAAAGTAAAAGATTCAAACAAATTTCCTTTAATGATTGCTTTTCAAAAGTCAGCCGCTGTTGGTCATACTTTGTTTACCGACAACACTTGTCTGACCTGACCGTTATTACCACCTTGCACTCTGAGTACTTTGGAGCTGGGCCATATGGGCTGTTCATTAAGTGTCCATGAGTCTAACTAGTATGGCCTATACAGAGATAGGTCAAAATTACTAGGCAGGTTTCTTCTCTGATATGAACTACATTTTCTAATATAAAGTTTTGTTTAATTTATTATTTTCAGGTTCCTCATTCCATATAGATTGCCATTTACTGATATTACCCACCTTTGTGTGTCTTACATAATCAATGGCAGGGATATTCTCACTAGATCTAATCATATGGGTTGGTTCTTTGGCTGCTCTATCAGCCTCTTCAATTCCTTTTATCTCTACATGGGCAGGGACCCAACATATTTCTATATTTTTCCCATTATTATATAAGTTATGAAGTAATAACTTTATTTGTTGTACAATATTAAATGCTGGATTGTAACTTTGAATGGGTTCTATAGCGCTTCTGAAGTCGCTATAAAGCACAAAATTATTAAATGAGGATTCTTCACTGACTTCTATGACAGATGCTATTGCACATAATTCAGCTGTAAATACAGAGGCATTATCTGGTTGAGAGAACTAATACACTTTGTTTTTGGCCACTGCAGCATATCCCACTCTGTGTTCTGATTTAGATCCATCTGTGTATATTGTGTAATGTGGACCTTTTCGGCTTATATACTGTACAGTATGTCGTTTGTGGTGTTCTTATGTATGAATAATTTTTTCAGAAGTGTGTTCAAAATCTCATTTTCTTCATTATCCAAAGGATGAGGTAATTTAACTATTGAAGGTAAATATGAATTCATATTCACTGTCTCACACAACCGTCTATCGCTAATTGTGAAAGGTAGTGGATGATTATTTATAAATATCTCTTAATTCAAAAATTGTTGGGGGTGTTTTTGTTGGAGAATCACTTGTCCAAATTCTCAGAGAAGTTTTCATTGTTACTAGTTCTCTATGGAGAGAGAGAGAGAGAGAGAGAGAGAGAGAGAGAGAGAGAGAGAGAGAGAGAGAGAGAGAGAGAGAGAGAGAGAGAGAGAGAGAGATATGAACTGGTCTAACGTTTCCAGCGCTGTGCTTGATGCCGAGACGTATATTTCGCCACCGTAATCAATGATCAGTAATGTAAAGGTATGTCTATCAGCTCCCCTAGTAGGGTTTGATCATTTTCTAACCAGATTTAATATTCTTTAACATTTCATGTAGGCTTGCCAGTTTGAATGAGTATTAAAATACTATTCCCAAAAATTTGCAGTTTAGGTAATTGGTATACTATGATTTTTTATTTTTAAATCTATTTCTTCACCTTTCTTCCACTTTTTATTTTAAAAAACGCGACTTGCATCTTATGTATAGATAATTTAAAGACTAGACGAGGTTCATTCATCTATTTTTATTTATAGTCTTATTAATTATTCGCTCTGCATAAAACTCGCTCTGCATGTTTTATGTGAGATTCTGATTAATGTATGACAAAATCATCCATCTAGAGGTTACTCTTTATTCTGACAGGTAAATTTTTACTTATATTACTAAGGACGCTTCTTTGTGAAACACCATTTTCAAATAGAAATATTCTTGACAAAACATCATAAATTCTCTACTGAAAACTGCAATAAACCAAAAAGTTCAAGATAAGCCTACGTAGGTGACCACGATTTTTTTTAATATAGCATACCTCCAGGTAGTATCATATGCCTTTTCAATGTCAAAAAATATAGGTACTGTAATTTTTTTTCGTTCAAAACCTCAATGTATATGGTCTAAGTTGAGAGAGAATCTAAAGTAGATCTGTTACACTGTGACTTGAACTGAGTGGGAGTTAAAATTTCAATCTCTCAAATGTGCCATGTTAGTCGAGCATTTACCATTTTCTTTCAAAATTTACATAAACAGCCTGTTAAAGAAATTAATCTGTAATTAACTACATTATTGGGATACTTTCCATATTTGGGGATAGGAATTATTTTAGTTACTATATACGCCATTCGTCAGCAAATAAATTTCGAAGCCATAGATGATTATAAAACTCTAATAAGTATGACTCTGCCAAAGGTGCTAAGTAGCAGATCATCTCAAAACAAATATTGTCACTTCCAGGAGCAGACGTCAACTCTTCTGTATTAAATTTTTTGTTATGATATATATCTATTATGGTGTATGTTATTTATTTTCTTAATTTTTTCCAATATTGTTGTATGGGAGTATTATTGGCGAGATCTGATGTATATTTCCTCCATGAAATGATTCTTCCTTTTTAAATTGTGCAAATATTTTGTTGTATAGAGGTTTAATGTGTCAATTTATAGCAATAATATTTTCATTTTTAAGAGTTCCTTCTAATACTAGTAATGTATCTTTTATTTTACTGAACCTACTATTCAAATGATCTAATCGTCTCCCTATTGGGTGTTGTATTTTATATCTAATAAATCTGTTAGCTTATCGGATCACCATGGAGCTGTGCGTTTTGTTGGATGAGGTTTTAATTTAATATGACTTATCAACCACAATTTTATTCGTTTCATTATTTTCTTTCAAATATTCAAATGATGGGATATTTCTTGTGTGCATTTCATATAGTTCAATATCTACGTTATAAATGTATAATGCGCCCCGTTTTGCAGGATTATTTTGTAATAAGGAAATTAATATTAGGAAATGATCACTGGTGTGTGAAAGTCATCCATTGAATTCCAATTTAATCTGTTATCTATACTTGTTAAACATAGAGTTAACTGAAGTAAATATTCCATGCGTTTTTTGAAAATGTGTGCTAATTTCGTCATCATTTATGCAGCACTATGTTTAAATCCATGATCTCTTCTATTCTACTCCATGCTGAATTGCACAATTACAGTCCCATATCAGGTTGTGAGCATTAAAATCACCTACTTTTATTAATGTAGGTTCCTTGGTATTGTTAAATAAAACTTGAAGTTTATCAGTGTCAATTTTTATTAGGTTGGTTGTATAAATTACAAATGATATAATTATCAATTTTTTTATACGAATATTGATGCATGATATTTGGAAGTCAGGGATGTTTACAGGTACTTTGTCCTAACATACCTTGTTATGTACACTCGACAAGAAAACTGAAGATAGTTTTCATTAGCTTTCGTTCATCGAATTTCCCATTTGTTTTTACTGAAAAGACATAATATTGCTAAATTTAATCTAGAATATGAAAATACACTGCAAATTATATCATATTACTTGAAACTGCAAAACAAAACCGTTCAGATACTTAAAAACACGATATATGTCCGAAGTAATTGGAATTTCTTAGATGGATTCGTTCATAGAGATCTGGTATATAGAATGTGAATTTCTGATTGTAGTACTATGTATCACGACGACAATATATACTCGTTTTCCTTCATGAACGGGGGATATTATTGTATCACTGTAAGTGGCGAATGCAATTATTTTTAGCTTCTACAAACTCATGTTTGTATTCCAAAGCGTTTAATGTTAGCTGACGTCAATGGCAGCCAATGTTGCTAAGGCTAAGGTAGGTTGAGCAAATCTAGTTGCATCCGCAAGAGCGTTTTCTATGATGTGGAGGAGCCCTAGAACTTCGAGCGGGAAAGAGCAAGTCACTGGATACTGGCTTACGTAACGGATTTCACACTATGATTACTTTGACGTTGACATGGATCGAATGCTAGTTGCTGTTTACAAAACAACCGTCTTTAAACATAAATCTTTATCAAGGTTAAAGTAGCATGTCAGCTCAAAGATTTTCTGGCTATATGCTCCCATTACAAAGCAGTTCGTAAATACATTTCTTTGCTGCGAGGCTGAAAGATCTCCCAACACATCAGCATCATTTGCACGATATAAAACTTTAATTACCTGTGCAATACATATTGAGTTATTTGTGGTAATAACTATTTTTACTTAACACAGCTCTTTTCGGGAATGATTTGTGGATTAAACCCGATTTTCACAGATTATATCAAGAGAGCAAGAATGACCGCAGCCTGTGTGTAAAATTTTCCGTCTTTTTACAATCTTTGAATGTTATGGCAACTGTCGAATGAAATCAAGATTAGAGTATGAATTTCTTAGAGAATTAACTTGAATATTATGATCCTTCAAATTTTATCTAGCATAGTGCAGCACGATCTTGGCAGTCATATCACCCCGTTTCCCAGGTATCTGTGCACCGACTCACCGCTCTTTCTTCTGCCTTTCCCCGTCACAAGTCCGTCACCAATACTATAATTCTCTCTCTCTCTCTCTTCTCTCTCTCTCTCTCTCTCTCTCTCTCTCTCTCTCTCCACTTGTAAAACATACTTTAAAAATATATATATTACCACTCAATCTCCCAAAGAAAATATAATGAAATTAAGTAGTTATAAATAGGCCTAAGCTTTCACGTAAGCAGATTTTGTTCTCTCTCTCTCTCTCTCTCTCTCTCTCTCTCTCTCTCTCTCTCTTTTAAAACACATTTGAAAAAATATTATCACTCAATATTTCAAAGTAAATATAATGAATTAAGTATCTCTACAGATAGGCCTATGCTTGTGCGCGCTCTCTCTCTCTCTCACACACACTTCCAAGTCTCTCTCTCTCTCCTCTCTCCTCTCTCTCTCTCTCTCTCGTCTCTCTCTTTCTCTCTTCTCTCTTTCATCTCTCTCTCTCTCTCACTTTTAAAGCACATTTGAAAAAATATTAACACTCAATCTTTCAAGTAAATATAATGAATTAAGTATCTCTATAGATAGGCCTATGCTTGTGCGCTCTCTCTCTCTCTCTCTCTCTCTCTCTCTCTCTCTCTCTCTCTCTCTCTCTCTCTCTCTCTCACTTTTGAAAAATTAAAATTTGAAAAAATATTGTCACTTAATCTCTCAAAGTAAATTTAATGAATTAAGTATCTGTATCGATAGGCGTATGCTAGCGCGCCCTCTCTCTATTTTCATAATATTTCATTCTTTACTGTATTGTTCCTCACGATTTCCACAAGTACTGACCAAATTTTAAAACACTTTCTCTCATTGTTTAAGATCCGTCTTCAATTACGCATGAATGTTACGTCAGTTTAGTGTCAAACATTACTTATAAATAAAGATTCACAGTAGGTTTTAAAAAGGATGATCGATATTCTACCCTGAACTGAAGTTACCAAATCAACATTAACGAATAATATAGAGCCTGTTTCTACATTCAAGTATAAATTATTAACGGACCTCTACAGAATCTTTATGGTGTAAAGTTAATGGAAATCTAGAAAGCAACAAACGCTATGATTTTGAAGCTCCGCCCCCTTTCTAGAATTGCCAGGTGTGGCATTATTGAACACTATATGTCCGAAGATTTAAAAAAAACTGTATCTTAACATTCCTTGCCGAGTGTACACCCAGTTACAAAAGCGGTGTCGTCCCGCCAGGCCTGGCTCTGTGAGATCATGCCATTCTTAATCAATCAGTCAATTAACAAAACAATACCAACAATAGGTAAATATACCTTAATATCAACGTCACGGGAGGAAGAAAGAAAATTTTGACATCTACATACGGACACCCAGTTACAAAAGCGGTGTCGTCCCGCCAGGCCTGGCTCTGTGAGATCATGCCATTCTTGCCCTGAAAGTGGCCCACGTCCAAACAACCAGTACATAGTTAGAATGGTTCGAAAGGGAGGAGGAGAGAAATTACGGTAATCACGCAAAGAAATGCAATATTGAATAAAATATATATGGACACAGAGAGAGAGAGAGAGAGAGAGAGAGAGAGAGAGAGAGAGAGAGCCTTTATTCTTGTTTAGTTATTAATCTGACGGATATACTTTAGACCTTCTGCTTTAAGAAACATGTTATCATGTATTTTTTGGAGAGAGAGAGAGAGAGAGGGAGAGAGAGAGGGAAAATACAGTTGCTTATAGGATAATTAAAAAGGATATTTTCGTCTGAATAATATTAATATGAATAGTCAGTTCCCACAATATTTAAGGCATTTTTAATTTTAATTTTAAAAACAATACGTGATAAGATTTCATAATGATTATTTTCCAAAAAAATATATGATAACATGTTTCCTAAAGCAGAAGGTCTCAAGTATATCCATCAGATTAATAATTAAACAAGAATAAAAGTCTCTCTCTCTCTCTCTCTCTCTCTCTCTCTCTCTCTCTCTCTCTCTCTGTCCATATATATTTCATTCAATATTGTATTTCTTTGCGTGATTACCGTAATTTCCCTCCTCCTCCCTTTCGAACCATTTTAACTATGTACTGGTTGTTTGAACGTGGGCCACTTTCAGGGCAAGAAGGGCATGATCTCACAGAGCCATTGCCTGGCGGGACGACTCTGCTTTTGTAACTGGGTGTCCGTATGTAGATGTCAAAATTTTCTTTCTTCCTCCCGTGACGTTGATATTAAGGTATATTTACCTATTGTTGGTATTGTTTTGTTAATTGACTGATTGATTATGAAATTTAGGTCTTGAGGACCAAGCGCCAAAACCCATAAAGATTATTCAGCGCCCTAATGAAAATTATATATACAAATTAGTTTGATAAATTATGAATAAATGAATAATAAGTGTTCACATATGAACGTAAAAATTGAAGAATGATAGATAAAACCAATAAAAATAAAAAATAAAATTTAATATATAAAAATATTCTTTTTAAAATAAAACAAAATCTTTACTAAATATACTGAAATCATATCTCATCAAAATAACCATATTCTGTCTGATAACCCATAGGGTCATCTACCTCAACACCATCATTTAAAATTTCTAAAATAGTCCTTCCAGATATTAAGTACTTTTCCCTAAGGCGATTAAATATAGGACTGCACAAGCAATAGCTCAATGGATAGCTGACCATCACAGTGAGCACAATCTGGGGCACTGGCTCCCTCTAAAATATAACTATGGGTGAGGCAGGTATGGTCAATCCTAAGCCTGGTTAGGATGATCTCGAATCTTCAGATGCGATTAAAATCCGAATACAAAAATAATACTTTTTCTGATATTTGTGTACTTCCTTTTTGTTTATAAAATAGGGTAAAACCATCTCTGATACCATTTCTTACAGATATATCTTCTAATAACTGGGTGCATATCCAATTGTGTTACCTTATTAGTTAAGAAATCACATCTCACAGCCAGTTCGTTCCCTTCTATACCAATGCGCCAAGAAACCCAACACAAATTCAGTGATTAGTGGTGAACAAAAAAAAAAAAAAAAACATTCCTGGGCCTTATGAATTAAGGGATGGGTAGGGTTAAACTTCTTTAGGGCTTATAAAACACTCCTTGAGTTACTATATATTACTGTGAATTTAAATTTCTTATCTCATCATGCTCAAAAAACTTGATTCTGACTTCTTCTTCTGGATGACCTTTCTTCTCTATCTCTTTAGTGTATACTTCTATTGCTGGAATAAACCAAGGACAGATAGAAAGATGTGTCACTAGTAGGATCCTCTGCGTTTTTTTATAATTTCATGCTCCAGTTCACTTAGCTGTCTTTAATTGAAATGGTGTTGACAATCTACTAAATCTAAAGACTTGAGTCACACTGTTTCAAGATCTCAAAAGAAGGATTCTTCCTTGTGCTTTGCAGCTGCATGGTGTATCTTAGACCTAGCTCATGTCTCCTTAGGTCCAGTGTTATCTGATGGGAGTCTACATAACTACTTTCAATGGGAGAAGTTCTAAAAGCTCCAGCGCAGATTCTTAGCTCCATATTATGCACAATGTCCAATTCCTTAAGTCTTTGAATCAGATGAATACACTTGGCCGCTATAGTCTAACTTAGATAAACATACTGCATTGTAAAGCCTTAACAATGATTTCTTATCAACACAGCAATTAAAATCACTACTTTTAAAATATTTAGTGATCTCTTCACTTTCACTTTTAACTGTTCAATATGATTATTCCAAATAAGCTTTTCATCAATGACCATGCCTAATATTTTCCTTCAGTGGAGTAAGGTAAAATACTTCATTTGAGATAAGAGTTGGAATGGTTTCCTTGCTTACTGTATTGATGGCTCTTTGCATGAACCTGCTGGTAGAAACTGCATCATATCCTGTACAGTACAGAACAAAATCATCTACAAATAGGGAGCCTTTTACTGGTGATGGTATATTTTCTAATACATCATTAATGGCAATAGCAAAGAGGGTAACACTAAAGACAGTATCTTGAGGAACTTCCTCTTCTTGTAAGAAAGGTCGAAATGCATGATTTTCAACTCTTACCTTAATATGTCTTTCTAATAAAAACGAATTTACATATATGATCATTTTTTCTTTAAAGCCCATCTTATACAACGTTTTTATGATACCAAAGCACCATGTGGTGTCATGTGCCTTTTGAAAATCAAAAGAAAACTACTACTATTTGGTTCTGTTCAGCAAAACATTGTTGTATTTGGTTTGAGAGCCTGAGCAAGGGATCTAAAGTAGATCTACTTTTCCTATAGCCTAACTGGAATGGAGAAAGCAATTCATTTACTTCTAAGTGCCATACAAGTCTTGTGTTAATCATCTTTTCCATCGCCTTATAAACACAACTGGCGAAAGTTATTGGTCTGTAGGTGCTTGGTAAAGAAGGATCCTTGTTTGGTTTCGTTCATAGGGATGATTAATGATAATGTCCAGCTCTTAGGAGTAATACCAGTGCCCCAAATTTCGTTTATTACATCTAAAAGAAATTTCTTTGACTTTTCTGAGAAATGTTTCAACATTTCATTAAGTATTTTATCTTCACCAAGGGCTGATACTTTGGTATTCTCAAATGTATCTTTGAGTTGATGCTGTATAAATTTTTCATATAGTTCAAAATTATTTTCCCTTAAATGAAGAGAAATCTGGTCATTTCTGTCTTGGATTTGTCGAAAATAGTTCTCATTACTCTATATTCTCGAGAAATGTTCTCCCAATTTTTCTGCGACCCTATGTGGTTGGGTAATTAGGTCACATTTTATCTTAAGGGTAGGCAGTGGTCAGTTTTCTTTCAAATCGTTTTCGATGGTGATTTTGAGCTGATACCATTTACGTAGCACATCCACGAAGGTACAACTCTGTTTTTGCCTTTTTAAAATATTTAATTCGCTTGGCCACAACATGTTGGTAAATAACTTTGGCTTGTGCAGTTACATTCCTCTTATACATTTTATAACATTTTCTAGTAATCTTTTCATACTACTGCAAGTTTTGTTCCACCAAGGAACTGTTGGTCTAGTGGGCTTTCCTTTCGTTGTTGGAATAGAGGCAATTGCAATGTTGATGGTATAAAGAATTATATGCTGAAATGGAAGGAAATGATTTTACATTCTTCTCCATGAGAGCATACTCGCTAAATTTCTTTCAGTCTGCTTCATCTACCTTCCATTTAGTAGGAGTTAACTCATATGGCTGATTCTTAACCGATTTTATATGAATTGGGAAGTGGTCACTCCCATTCAGATATTCATTAATTGACCATTCATAATCAATATAAATACCAGATGAATAAATGCTCAGATCAATAGCCGAGTAGGTATTGGAGTAGATATTATGACACGCCATGGCTCCATTATTATGTAAAGTGGTATCATGACCATCCATAATACCCTCTAACATCGTACTCTGCCCTGTTCCCTCCCCAAATGGGTTTGTGAGCATTAAAATCTCCGAGGAGGATGAACGAAGTAGGTAGTTAATTGATCAGTAAAAGAATTTCATTATGGAGGTACAGAGTAGGTAGCTGATTGATAAGTAAAAGATTATCATTATAAGTATTATAAGTAAAATCCAAATCATGAGGAAGATGGAGCACACTAATTTGTTTGTATAAAATGAAAGTAACTGCTACAGCTTGGAGATGAGTATTAACTGAGAGTAAGGAGTGATGCATTGACTCTATCTCCTATTAGTAGTGGAGAATTATATATGCTGTAATTTAATCCAGGATTATATTGTGTGGTTCCAAGTTTAGTTTCCAGGAGACATACAATGCTTGGTTTATGGTCATGGAGTTCTTTGCTTTGAGCCCTAAGACCTCTACAGTTCCCAAATTTTTTGGGCTTAGTGGAAGGGTTTTGGATGAAGCCTTTTCATCTACTCTATTCTGTTTATGATTTGGAAAAGACTGTTCTTGACAGGTTTGGTTTATTACCTGTTAATTTACTAGCGCCATTTTCTTTCTTGTCAAATTGTTTGAAGTCAAGCTGGGGTTTTTGTATCAAGCTAGTATTCATATCTATTTACTTAGTGATGGAAGTTTATTTGGATTTGATGGAATAGTTGAATGTAAAGTGGCAGGTTGAGTAGGATCTGGTAAAGGCATCTTTGCTGGCAAGCGAGACAGAGTCTGGCTCCCACCAGGTGGGCATTTTCGCTTTTGAGGGGTAGATGTGCACAGTTTCTTGCCCATTGGTAACTTAAATTCTTCAACTTGATCACTATCCTCACTTTCATTTGACTGTGGAACATAGTTTGTGTCTTCATCACTGTTGTTTAACGTTTCATTATCACTGTCATGCAATATATCATATTCAACATTAACCACTTCATTTTCACTTTCCTCACCCCCTAGATGCTGAAGCCCAAGGATGGGGGCTTAGGGTTCAAGAACTGGGCCCTGATGCCTGGTGGGAACTGCTTTCTTGCTGGGCCTTGGTGCCCAGCTGTTGACCCAACTAAATAAGCCCTTTTCCTTCTACTAAAAACATTTAATCTTTCTGCCTCTTCCCCCTATAAGGTATGGATTCTATGATGATGACTATTGGCTTGGTTTTGGACATGATTTAGACTAATTCTTGGGATTTGAAGGAGGGCGAGGATGTATGGCATGCCACCTCACCCGTAGAAATCGAGTACCTGACGTTGTCGAGCAAGGGGAAAGTTTAATGTCAAACCCTATTCTCAGTGCCGGGTCGGATCTCGACGGACATCATGACGCCTTAGCACTGGAGATAGGGTGTATATCTGGTAATTACCCCTAGGACGACCCTAATTAAAGGGATGACCCGTCCTCTAAGTGTGACTCCGTGGTGGGTATGGGGAATATCCAGATGAATTCAGTTTTTTCATTTTATCGCAACCCCCCTATTTGTGCTGATGACCCTATGCTTTCGTCAAAGGTCTTGTCCACGGAACCCAAACTTAAATTTTTCATGGTCGGTCCCCATGATCAATGTAGTACCCCTGGGCTGAATAACAGACGGACACAGTTGACGACCTAGTGCTATGCGAGAAGGTATACGGCCAGGAAATCTCAACAAAAAGTATCTGGCTCCATTATTGTCACACTAGAACCATTTGCCATGAAGAAAAATAAAAAGTATGAAATAGCTCTAGGGGTCTTTGTACCCAATTCTTTTAATAAATACCTGAATTTGAAGCTTGAAGGTGACAATACAGACTTTTTCAAGTACACAGGGAAATAGTGAAATGTTGTGGGAAGCATGAGAGAGAGCCAAAGCAAAGATTGTAAGACCCGGTCTATGTTTTGCATCTGTAGTAGCAAAATTAAGAAACTAAAAGAAAGAGACAAATAAAAAAAATAAGTTAGGAGGACAAAAGGAGAATCAAATAAAATATCCATTAAAAAACGGCTAACTATGTCATTCGAGTTAATTGATGATGAGAAGATAAAGACAAGGTTCACTAGAATCAACAAGAATGGCACAAGTACAAAACTGAGTAAAATTGAAGTGTCAGTTGAGACACATCCTCCACCATCTGCCTCTGTGGAGGCAGGGCCAGTGGTTGCTGGTCTAGTGCCAGCGTCTGTTGGTGCCAACTCCTCTTTGGAGAACAAACTAGCAGATGCTGATCCCCTGGTGCCAGTTGTTGCTGGTACTTCTGCCTCATTAGAGGCAGAGCTGGCTGCTGCCAGCAATACAAAGACACTTGAGGTGGTCTCTTTAGAGAACACCTCTGCTCTCTCCGTCTCGATAGAGTTGGAGAGTGAGGAAACTAAAAAAACCCTTCAGTGTCAAAGACATTGAAGGAAAAGATGTTGGATCTACGAAGGGGATAACTCCACCCAAGAAGTCAACAAAAACTATCCTTTAAAATGCCTCCCCCTAATAGAAAAAAAGAGCTCTCCCAGTCTTGTAAAAAGGAACCATAATGATGGTCCCAAACATAACTAAATTCACTTCCATTATTCAGTGGAACTGTCGGGAACTGTGAGTGAAGTATGAAGAAGTAAAGCTTTTGATCTATGAGCACTCCCCTGTAGGGGTATGTTTGCAGGAGACCATGCTAGGTGAATATACCCCTTGTCCTAGGGAATATGTTCACTATAGAACTAAATTTGATCTAGAAGTGGGAAATAATGGTGGATCCCTAATCTTTATCCGTTGAAATGCTCCACACTACCTACCAAGTGAAACTAAATACTCCACTTCAAGCTGTGGCTGTACGAATTAATTTAAGAAGGCAATATACTATATGTTCCCTTTACATTCCACCCAATAGCCATGTCTCCCAAGAGAACTTAATATACTTGATGTAGCAACTACCAGAGCCATTTCTTCTTCTTGGTGACTTCAATAGTAGACATCCATTGTGGGGAGATGTAACATCAAACCAAAATGGGAATATGATGGCATCTTTAATAGAAAATGAAGATATAGGTCTTCTTAATACTGGAGAACCTACCCATTATCACATTCAGACAGGCACTGTCTCCTGCATTGACCTTTCAATATGTAGCTGCAACTGCAGTGTTGATTTTAGTTGGAGAACAAGTGATGACTGGCATACCAGTGACCATTCTCCAATTGTGATCGACACCAATGATGGTCCACCTATCCCGAGATCACGCTGGTGCTTAGAGAAAGCAAATTGGAGAAAATTCAAAGTTTTAAGTGAGTTGGAGGGGGGTGCAAAAGATTTGCCAAGTGTAGATGATGCCATTGATCTACTCAATGGAACATTACATACTGCAGGTCTACACTCAATTCCTCGAACTAAAGGACTGTTCAGGAGATGGCCAGTACCGTGGTGTCAGAAGACTTAAGGCTGTTACACCGAGCTGCAAGGTCATCATTGACCAGGTGCCGTAGACATCGCACCTTGGACAATGTCATAATATACAAAAAGTGTAGGGCACGATTTCAAAAAGCCTTTAAAGCTGCCAGGAGACAAGCATTGGCCGGATATGTATCCTCTATTAACAGCAGAACACCAGTCTGTAGCATTTGGAAGAAAATAAAAAAGTTCAGGGTAAATTTACACCCAATCCTCCTCCAGTACTTAGAGTGGATAATAATCATGTCACTGATGCCTCAGAAGTTAGTAATATGTTCTCAGAACACTTCGCTGGAGTCTCTGAAAAATCAGATAGTTCCCCAGGACATCATTTCAGAATGATGGAAGAACAACAGGTACTTGACTTTTCATCAAACAAAGCCGAATCACATAATATGCCTTTTTCTTCAAGGGATTTGACTCTGCTTTAGCTAGGAGCAAGAACACTGCCCCTGGTCCAGATGAGATTTCTTATGAAATGTTTAAACACATTTCAAGGAACACAAAACTATATATAATCAGTATTATCAATAGAATATGGGATGAAAGCAGCTACCCTAGTATATGGGAATTAGCTACCATGTTATCAGTCCTTAAGCCTGGAAAAGATCCTCTCTGTGCAGCAAGTTACCGCCCCATTGCTTTAACTTGCTGTTTATGTAAATTGATGGAAAAATGGTAAATGTAAGACTGATGTGATATCTAGAGCACAAAAATATTCTAAAACCTTCTCAGTGGGGTTTCCGAAAAATGCTCTCCACCCTGGACATCTTAATGCAACTTGAAGCCTCTGTCTGTGAAGCCCTTGTCTCCAAGCAGCACCATGTGACAGTGTTTTTTTTATTTAGAAAAGGCATATGACACTGCTTGGAGACATGGGATTCTGAAGACTATGCATAATAGTGGTCTACGAGGCAAATTACCTTTATTTGTGAAATAATTTTTACATCGTAGGTATTTTAAAGTTAAAGTTGGCAGTACTTTATCAGAGAAAAGGTACCAAGAAGAAGGTGTTGTAGCTGTTAATCCAAGAGAGGTCTTAAAGACACTGTTTGTGGATGACTTGTCAGTATCCTTTGCTGCCACAATAAATAAAATAGTAAGTTGGGCTGAGAAACAGGGTTTTGGTTTTAGAATCTCTGTAAGCAAGACTACTGCTGTCCACTTCTGTCATATCAAGGGAGTGCATCCTGATCCAGACCTCTATTTGTATGGTCGTAGAATCCCATGTGTAGAACAAGCACACTTCTTAGGCCTATTTTTTGACAGTAGATTGACTTGGGTCCCCAATATCAAACATATAAAAGCAAAGAGCCTAGAAGCTCTACATATCTTGAAGGTGCTTTCTCACATCAGTTGGGGAGCTGATAGAGATCTTTTACAAAAGCTTCATAAATCTTTAATCTTATCAAAGTTGTCATACGGTGAAGTATATTCTTCAGGCATCATTCAGGTATTCGTATAGCCAAAGGAGCTTTCCGTTCATCACCAATATCCAGTTTGCTAGTTGATGCAGGAGAGATGCCCCTTGAACTCTATCGCCACTCATCATTACTTCGGTACTGGTTTAGAGTGAAAAGACTCCCCAAATCTCTGATGTTTGCTGTGGCAAATAGAAATATTTTTAATGGTTTTTTTGAAAGTCATCTAAGTTATCCTACTCCTTTTAGCTATAGAATTAAACAAATTTTAGAGGATACAAATATAAAACAAATTTCCCATTATTCCCTTTGTGTATCCCAGTACTCCTGTCTGGAGGTTACCTGATGTGAAATTCTGCAGGTACTTCAATGGAGCAAAGGGGGATAAAGCTGATGAGGAAATGAGGGCAATATTTTTAGAGCATATATCAGAGCATATAGATACAAGTTTTATATTTACTGACGGCTCCAAGTCCGATGCCGGCGTTGGATATGGAGTTTTTAGCGAATCTTTTGACCGAAGAGGTGCACTTCCTTCTGTTGCCTCAAACTTTACAGCTGAATTTTATGGCATCCTAGTAGCACTGGGACATATTGCAACACTCCCAGAGTGTAGCTACACAGTATTTTGTGACTCCAAAAGTGCCTTACAGTCCCTGGAAGTCTTTAATACTGATCATCCCTTGGTATTGAAGATCTTGCAGTGGATCTTCTTGCACTAGGGACCAGCAGCTGGGGCATGATGCCTGGTGGGGTTGCTTTCTCACTGGTCCTTGGGGCCCAGCTCCTGATCCAACTAAATTAGTCAGAACTTTTCCTTCTTTCTGAAATTTTTATCATTCTTACTACATCCTTCTCCTTCATGTAATATTTTTTTTTTTTACAAGCATTTCGAATTGATCATGTGGAATATTCCACCTTTGCTTAAATTTACTGGACCTGGTAAACAGAAAAGATATCATAGCTGGGACTGGGTTTTATATCTGAAGCTAAATAGTGGGAACCGTGACAGGACCATCAACTGCCCGAAAATGTTCGGACCTGAGCGATATCAGGCGGAACTATTTTGCAGGGCTGGACCATGGATTCCAGGGGGGTCTAGTTTTGCGGATAGGACTCTCGACATTCTGTCCGGTTTGCCCATAATGTGATTAGGGTGGGGATGATTGTATTCTGGTAATACTCTCAGTCCTATCAAGCTGGTTTGGCTTATACTTGGGCCAATCTAATCATGTTGTGCCATCCCCCTGTGGGGTAGGGTAGGGACGCGGACATTTGGGAGTCAGTTCTCACTTGTGCCATTAGTGGAAGAATAAAATCAATGAAAGGCTGATGATATCTTTTTAAGGTTTTCAGGTTTATTTATATATTTTTTTTACTTTGATCTTTATGAAATCGGAAAATAAAGATACAAGTACCCCTGGACCCTTTGATAGCGGTAAATTGGCACAGTTAACGACTACTGGAACCTCCCCTGACAACCTTCCTCTGGAAAAATAAAAAAACCTTCCAGTGTAATTGCACTGAAACCCTATGCTCCTGTACAGAGTAAAGGGAAATTAAGCAGAGACATGTTTGAAATTGGACCTGAAATATTTGAAAAGTCTTATGAAAAGTATTTAACTTTAAATTAGGAAGAAGATGGTTGTGATATTTTTGCTGTATATTGAGACATTGTGAAGTGTTGTGGCCGAGAGCCTAAGATTTCTCATGAAGGTAGAGGAAAGCTGACGGTGGAATCTACCTCAGCCAAAGAGACTGAAAAACTGAAAATATTATCACACCTTTGAGGAGTCAAAGTACAATGTGCAGCACATGCTTTTTGGAATCACTCCAAGGGAATGATATATGCACCCCAACTGATGACGTACGCCGAATAAAAACTTGTAGAGGAATAAAAGATCAAGGTGTAATAAGAGTTGAGTGAATGAAGAAGAAGGTAAATGGAGTCTTTGTACCACTTCCCAATTTAATTATTACATTTAATTCTACTCGATTACCTACTGTAGTAAAAGCAGCCTGGCTACGTTTCAAGATTAAATAATATATCCCAAGACCGAGGAGATGTTTCCATTGTCAAGAATTCGGAGGTATGTTAGGGTCCTGTAGACAGAAACTACAAGGCAAGCCAGCCACTTGTGTCAAATGATGTGAACCAGAGCATTGCATATATGATAATCAAGCCAGATGTATACATTGTGGAGAAAATCATCCATCATCTTCACTTAATTGTGATGTATACATCATGGAAAAAGAGATTCAAACTTTAAGGGTAACAGAACATATCACATTTAGGGAGGCAAAAGAGAGAATATTGAATCAATATGGTAGACCAGGAATATCCTTTTCCAGTGTCGCTGTCAACCGAAAGAGAAATATAAATGTTAATGAGGATAATTTAAATAAGAAGCTGGTAAAGACCCTTACTTGTGCCTCTTTGGAGGCGACGCCAATTGTTGCTACCGCTCCTTCCTCTTGGGAGGCTGCACCAGTGATTTCTGGTGCACTTACCTCTCCGGAGGCTGCACCAGTGATTTCTGGTGCTCCTGTCTCTTCGAAGGCTGCGCCAGTGATATCTGGTGCTCCTGCGTCCTCGGAGGCTGTGCCAGTGATTTCTGGTACTCCTGCCTATTCGGAGGTGGTGCCAGTTGATTCTGGCACTCCTGCCTCTTTGGAGGCAGTGCCAGTGGTTTCTGGCACCATTGCTTCTATGGAAGCAGAACCAGTGATTTCTGGTACACCTTCCTTTGTGGAGGCTGTGTCAGGTATACCTGGCACTCCCACCTCTCTGGAGGCTGTACTAGCTGTAAATGCTTTGGAGGATGCACCAATGTCCAATCCTCACACCCCTCCTCAGGCGACACCAGCTTTGTCTGCTATTCCTGAGACTGATAACCCTCTAAAAAGGAAGGCAGCCCTTAACAATCGGTTTCCTTTCAGAAAAAAAGAGCAAGGTTGTAAGCTGAAGGCTCTTAAAAGAGGCTCTAATGTAACAGCCTCTAAAGGAAAGTAAAATTCATTAATTTTCTCCAGTGGAACTGTCAGGGATTAAGAGTTAAATGGGAAGAATAAAGGCTGCTCATATCGGAAGTGTCTCCTGTTTGTATAGCTCTGCAGGAGACCATGATTGGTAATAATATGTTCCCCAGCCCACGAGGTATACATCCTATCACTCCACCTATAATTTAAATATTGGAAGCCATGGTGGTGGTGTTTTGTATATTCGAAATGACACCCCACAAAATCCTATTATTATTCAATCAACATTGCAAGTGATTGGTGTGCAAATCCATTTGCAAAGAAAATATACAGTATGCTCTCTCTATCTACCACCTAACAAAGCCTTCCCCATCAATGAATTAAAATCTCTTATTCAACAGTTACCACATCCTTTTGTTATTTTGGGAGATATGAATAGCAGAAACCCTCTTTGGGGTGACATCATCACCAATCAAAGGGGAAGGTGCTTAGGTTCCATCATAGAAGATGAAAATGTGGGGATCCTCAACTCTGGGGAGTCTACGCATTTTCATGTTCAAACAGGCACGTTATCAGCAATTGATTTATCTATATGTAGTGATGACTGCCTTATTGACTTTACTTGGAAAGCTATAAATGATAGATTTACCAGTGACCATTTCCCAATAGTGGTTAGTGTAGCATCAATTCCTCCATCTTCAAGGCTACCCAAATGGAACATTGGTAAAGCTGATTGGTCAACATTCCAGGAGCACAGCTCAATAGATGAATCTGCTGATGACTTTCCCTGTGTAGATAACGCTCTTGACTTTTTGAATACTATAATGTTCTCAGCTGGTCTTCAATCTATACCTAGGACTTCGGGCAAATTTGTCTGCCGACCAATTCCCTGGGGGACTTGTAAATGCCAGGAAACTCATAGAACTATGAGATCTGCCTTCACCAGATACCGCAGACGAAAATGTGAGTATTATCGTGTAGAATTTCGAAAAGCGAGAGCTCATTTTCGCATGGAAATCTAAAAAGCACGAAAAGAATCTTGGACAATATTCATATCTTCACTAAATTCAAAAACTCCTCTGCCTCTAGTTTGGAAGAGAGTTAGAAAAATAGCAGGCAAGTTCATTCCTTGTCAACCTCCAGTTATCAAAGTCAGTGGTTGCGATGTAGCAGACCCCCAGTTAGTGGCAAATGAGTTTGCTAATCATTTTGCTAATGTTGCAAAGAAAAATGATGATAGACCCTATCAGCTCAAAGACGGATAATGGAACAGGTCGAAATTGATTTTAATACCTCAAGACATGAGCAGTACAATGCTCCTTTTACTATTAGAGAATTTGAATCCGCCTTGAATAAATGTAATGAATCAGCTCCTAGACGGGATGATATAACATATTCAATGATTAAGCATACTCCTGAAAATACCAGACTTTTCATATTAAGCCTAATTAACAGAATTTACCGAGAACATATCTTCCCCAAGCTTTGTGAGAAGTTAAAATTACTGCCATATGTGAAACCTGGAAAAGATCCGTTCAAGACAGAACATTATCATCCTATTGCATTGACATCATGTTTGTGTAAGATCATGGAAAAAATGGTGAACACACTATTGATGTGGTACTTGGAAAGAGGTAAATACCTTTCGCCTGCTCAGTGTGGTTTTCAGAGTATGCACTCCACAACTGATGTATTGGTATGAATGGAATCTTCAATATGTGAAGCTTTGCCAACAAACAGCATCACATCACCGTTTTCTTTGATCTAGAGAAGGCTTATGATACAACATGGAGATATGGCATTTTGAGGGTCCTTTATGAATGTAACCTAAGAGGCAATTTGCCCCTCTTTATTAAGGCTTTTTTAAAAAATAGGATATTTTAGGTTCAGGTTGGAGCAACATTGTCAGATGTGTTCAATCGAGAAGAAGGAGTGTACCACAAGGAAATGTTTTAAGTGTAACCTTGTTCGCCTTGGTAATCTATGGGGTTTCTAAAATAATTCCCCCAGATATAACATATACCCTATTTGTTGATGACCTGTCAATTTACTTTGCAGCATCAAGGATGGCAATGGCTGAATGCCGCCTTCAGCTCTGCATTGATAATATAGTAAAATGGGCTGAGGTTAATGGTTTTAGATTTTCTGCAAGTAAAGCGATAACTATGCACTTTTGTCGTATAAGGGGAATCCACCCTGATCCAGATCTATTCATTCATAGGCAGAGAATTCCATGTGTTGGTGAAACAAGGGTTCTTGGTTTGATTTTTGATAGCAAGCTGACCTGGATTCCACATCTGAAATATATTAAGGCAAAATTATTAAAAGCAATGAATTTGCTGAAAGTCGTGTCTCACACTTCGTGGGGTGCAGACCGAACTCAGATGTTGAGATTAAATAAAGCCTTGGTCTTTTCAAAATTAAGTTATGGGTGTGAGATGTACACTTCTGCGAAGCCAAATAGCCTTAAAATGCTCAACTCAATTCATCATGGAAGAATACGATTATGTACAGGAGCATTTAAATCATCTCCCACCGAGAGCATACTTGTAGATGCTGATGAGGTGCCAATGGATCTTCATTACAAGCGTCTGCTGGTTCGGAGCTGGTATAGATTCCAAAGGCTACCTAAGTCTTTAACCAGCATTTGTATGAGAAATGAAAGGCATTGGGAGTTTTATGAAAATGCCAAGAATTGAGATTTTACTAGCAAAATATTCAGTTAGTCCCCCCTGGAACTTTCCAGAGGTAATATTTTGTAGATATTTTAATTTAACCAAGACAGAATTAGAATTGTCCAGTGAGGCCATGCGGTCAATATTTTTAGAACATTCCGTGCAACATGATAACTCCACTGCAGTTTTTACGGATGGCTCAAAGTCAGATGCTGGCGTCGGCTTTGGTGTAGCCTTCCCTGATGTAGAGAGAAGTGGCAGGCTATCATCTGCTGCATCGATTTTTACAGCAGAATTATATGGAATTTTAAAGGCTTTAAAGGAAGTTTTAATTCGGAATGAAAATAATTTTATTATGTTTTGTGACTCAAGAAATGTTCTTCAGTCACTGGAATCTTTTAACCCTTTAATCCCTCTGATTTTAGACATATTTGAATGGCTGCTTTTACTAAAAAGAAGAGGGAAAGAAATAAAGTTCTGTTGGGTGCCTTCTCATGTCGGGGTGGCTGGGAATGAGAAAGCTGACCAACTTGCACTCTGCGGTCAGCTCCCCAGAGCCCACAATATGCCTACTACCATATCGGGATTTGTATCCTCTAGTAGGTCAGAGTTAAAAAATGTTGGCAATCTTAGTGGGAGGATATTTTGACTAATCAAAAAATGTGTAGTATCACGTCATCAGTGTCTCCATGGTCATATCTGAATATGCCAAGGAGACAAGAAACGATGTCGTGGAGATTGAGGATTGGACATACAAGACTTACACATAGGTTCTTGATGTCTCGTGAAAATCCTCCGTTTTGCAAGAACTGCACTCTGCCCTTGACTGAAACATTTGTTGATTGAATGTCCCAGATTCGGGAATTTGAGACATAGGTTCCTGTCTTGGGGTCGTGACATAGTAGGTAATTTTATCCTAGCTACAATTCTTGGAAAGGATTGTAATATAGAACAGTTATATATCTATATGAGGGAGGCAGGCCTCCTCAACCAAATTTAAATTATACATAGATTGTCTATGTAAGAACTTATATATATGAACAAAATTTTTATATATTTATAGATATTTTTATATGAAATTTATCAAAAATTTAATTTTTTCTATTTAATTTATTTCGGTGTCAATTACCCAGATGTCGTGCTTTGGCAACCTTCCTTTACTCATTACTTTTGGTATTCTTTAGGAATTGGTAGTATATAGCTTTTCGTAAAGAAAGGGCCCTCAGCTGTCGCTTAATGAGTAGAATAATATGTAGAAGTCAAATGCATTTAACCACAAAAGTTAACTCACAAAAACAAGAGTTAATATCGCAAACAAGAGCTGACTACTGCAACCAAGGTACTGACTTCTCAGAATGAGAGAGTATATTAGTATCACCAAAATAGGTTGTTGCCAACAACAAACAAGGCATTGAATTCTCAAGTATCATAGCGAACGAGGTAATAAAAGATTAACAAGATTATGAAAGTTAACCAAAAGAGATAATAAGTTAGTCAATAATTATCAGCACAGTAGGTTATAGATTTGGGGATTTGGTAAACACGTTATTAATGCAATAAAAAAAAGGTCTGGGTACTGGACAACAAAATCAAACGAATCCTTGTATCTTTGAAATTGATTTATCATCTACTATTGCTACTGTGGGGTAATAATTACCCCACAAAAATAGTACATGAACACTATTCTGGGGTGAAATATAACCCAGATGGATAGTACATTAAAATTATTGTGGGGTAAAATATACCCCAGCTATTAAGGGCCTCATCACTTATGTGGAGTAAATTTCTCCTGGTACCCCTCCTACACGATGTTTTGAGCATGCCAAATTTACATCAATAACGTTCACCCCAAGACAATGCAAAAAGATGAAGCTACCTGGAATTTCAATTAGCTGATAAAAATTCCACTCAATGATAAGAAATATAAAAAAAACGTGGGGTAAAATTTACCCCGCATTAGCGTTCTAGGGTTAATGCTCTTTTGCATTTTGATTTTATGTAAGTTATATGGACTTTCCAGAAGAGGTGAGCATCAAATATCAGACCTAAAAATTTTGCAGGTTGGCTAATTGGTATATTATGGTTTCTCATTTTTAATGCTGCTTCTTCACCTTTTTCCAAATTTTACTTTTTATAAAATATGATTGTATAATTATTGTTTGAAACTGTTAATTACTGTTTGGGTTTAATTGGACAGTTTATGTATAAAGGTATTTCTGTTGTTGTGGGTTATTAAGGAAGAGGTGTAAATGACCGTTTATGACTAGTTGAGTTTGTATATTACTTGTTGTTGATTGTCAATGATTGTTTAAGATGTTCTCTTGGAGAGTGGGGAGTATGTGTGGTTAGTTGAAGTCAAGCCCTGTAGGAGATTATTACCTCTCCACCAAAGGATCGTTGTGTGTCTGTATCCATTATATATATATCATTTTTTAAGTAAAGAAGAAAAAACCAAGTCTGTGTTTCTTTACTGCCACAAGCTATCTAGGCAGTATGGAGAGTAACTTCGACTTGAAACTGATCCCTGAGTATGATGGCAGAAACGCACAATCTGTTATGGAGTGGCTGGAGAAGTTGGAGCTGGTTTGCAAGCTTCGGAAAGTTGATGATGTGGCCAGTGTGATTCCTCTGCGGCTTACAGGTGGTGCCTTTGCAGTGTACTTACAGTTACCCACAGCAGATAGGAAGAAGGTTGACAAGGTGAAAGAAGCATTGTTGGCTGCGTTTGCTGTTGATCCCTATGTAGCCTATGAACAGTTTGTCAGTAGGAAGTTGCACAGTGGAGAGGCACCGGATGTCTACTTAGCTGAGCTACGTCGACTCGGATCCCTGTTTGGAGGAATTTCTGAAAAAGCTCTTGCATGTGCTTTTGTAGCTGGACTTCCAGAGAGAGTTCGTCAGCTGTTGAGAGCCGGGTCTCGCATGGAGGCCCTCGATCTGGAACAGATTTTGGCTCGGGCACGGGCGGTTCTGAAAGATGACCTTCCTTCTGTTTCAGTGGAAACATGTTTTGTTGGTGGAGCGCCACGTAAGGAAAGCCTGGGTTCTGTGCCAGTAGAAACAACAGTTTCAAGAAACTGGTCATGTTTATGCCTTGGACCAAATCACTTTGCCAGGGACTGTCTTGCTCGCAACCGAGTAAATGGTCGATTTCGGAGAAGGGTAAAGTGCTATCGGTGTGGTGGAATGGGGCACATTGCGTCAGCTTGTCCGGGAAACGAGCAAGGAGAGGAGGCATCAGTGCCAGCCTCCTCTCCCCAAACCCACTGAGTAAGGTGCTGCCAAGTACTGTTTTGAGTGTAGAGGGTCTTCAGTGTTGCGTGTTAGTAGACACTGGGTGTTCTCAAAGCATCGCTCATTGTTCATGCTGTATAAGGCATGGAACAAGTGCGTAGTTAGCATGATAACTGTGAGTGGGCAAGAATGGGTGTGTGAAGGAATGGGTGTCGTGCACTTGCAGCTCAGTAATGGAGCTACTGCCACCATTTCTGTATGTGTAACTACTCTAATGCCCCTTGGTTTTAAATTTCTTCTCGGCATGGATGGTGTGAGGGCTCTAGGAGGAGTCACTGTTGATACCCAGGGTGGTGTACGTTTTGGAATGGAAGACACACTTTTTTTCTGCAGCTGCTGATGTGAAGGTGGGGGTGGATGAGCGTGATTTTAGTGCCATTTATGATCCTGTGATTAAATGTTGGACAGCTACATGGAAGTGGTCTGAGGGCAAGGAGCCTGGCATCCTGGAGAATGGAGTAAAGGCATATTCTGTACCTCAGGAGGCAAAGGACCTGTATGAATCAGAGCTACAAAGATGGGTGAATGATGGCTGGCTGCTTCCTTATGATGAGAATAAATATGGACCAGCTAAGGGGTGCTTATTCCCCTCATGGCTGTTGTACAGCAAAATAAAAAGAAGGTGCGGCCTGTACTGGACTTCAGAGAACTGAATACGTACATTGATGCATTTACAGCAGACTCAGATGTGTGCTCAGACAAACTACGTGAGTGGCGCAGGCAAGGAGTGAATGTATCTGTAGTAGACTTGGCTAAAGCTTACCTGCAAATAAGAATCCATGAGTCTCTGTGGCCATACCAGACTGTATATTTCAAAGGCCAGAGGTATTGCCTGACTCGACTGGGGTTTGGTTTGAATATTGCTCCGATGGTAATGAAATCTGTTTTAAACTGTGTTCTCCTTCAGGACCCAATTGTAAGAAAAGGAACATCAGCTTATATTGATGACATCTTTGTGAATGAAGATATTGTTAAGGCCAGCCGTGTAGAGGAGCATCTTAGAAATTTTGGCTTAGTAAGTAAGCCACACCAAAGACTTGCTGAAGGGGCTCGAGCATTGGGCCTGAGAGTTTGGGGGAGCAGGAGAGTCTTATTTGGAAAAGGGACAATGACCTGGGCGATGCACCAAGACAATTGACTCGGCGAGCAGTGTTCTCATACTGTGGTAGACTGTTAGGCCATTACCCTGTTTGTGGATGGCTGCGAGTGGCGGTAGCATTCATCAAGAGAAGAGTCAATAAAGTTACTGAAGGATGGGACGACGTCATTAATGATGATTACATCAAAATGTGTTTGCAGGAACTTCTGGAGAAGGTTAAGAAGGATGACCCTGTGAGAGGACAGTGGAATGTCACCGGTGACAAATTCAAGATCTGGGTGGATGCTAGTTCTCTTGCGCTTGGTGTTGCAGTGGAAGTAAATGGTTCCATTGTGGAAGATGCCAGCTGGCTGCGGAAAGACGACTCTTGCCACATCAATATGGCTGAGCTAGATGCAGTCATTAAAGGATTGAATCTTGCACTGGCTTGGAAGATACAAAAGGTGGAATTAATGACTGACTCATCTACTGTGCATAGATGGATTTCAGATGGACTTTTAGGAAAAAGCAGATTGAAGACTAAGGCCGCAAGTGAAATGCTCATCAGAAGAAGACTAGGAATAGTCTTGTCACTGATAGAAGAGTGTGACCTCCAGCTGTCTATTACACTTGTGTCTTCTGCCAATAATAAAGCTGACAGTTTGACACGTGTACCTCAGCGCTGGCTGAGGGACCTTGGTTCATGTCACCAAGATGCAAAACTTGTGTGTGCTTCTGTTGTCCCTGCCATTGGTGATGGAATTAAGGAGATCCATCATGCTGCTGGTCACCCGGGTGTGAGAAGAACTCTCTATTTTGTGAAGAAAGTCCATCCAGGAGTTACCAGGCGGCAAGTACAGGCTGTTGTCAAATGCTGTGAGGCATGCCAGTCAATAGACCCGGCCCCAGTGAAGTGGCAGAAGGGTAGTCCTGGAAGTGGATAGTGTGTGGCAGAGAGTTGGCATGGATATTACTCACTATGATGGACGGCCGTATCTTACTCTCATTGATTGTGGACCATCTCGATTTGCCATCTGGCGTCGGCTCCAATTTCAGACCAGTGAGAGTATCATCGGGCAACTTGAGACAGTGTTCTATGAACGAGGAGCGCCGGAGGAACTGTTAACTGACAATGATCCTGCTTTTCGCAGCAAACTATTTGCTGACTTTGCAAAAAAGTGGTGCGTGCATCTTAATTTTAGATGTGCTTATGTTCCATCAGGAAATGGTATAGCTGAGAGATGCCATCGAACAGTTAAAGTCATTGCTGCAAGGAAAGGCTGCAGCATTGCAGAGGCTGTATATCTGTATAATTTGATGCCTCGTGATGACTGCGACTCAACGACTGCCCCTGTCAGTATGCTGTATTCTTACCCTGTGAGGGTCCGAGGAGTGGATCCATGCTCAATGAACAAAGTGGCATTGAGTGGCCCCTACAAAGCAGGTGATGAGGTGTGGGTAAAACCATCCAACATGCGATGCAATATGCAATTTGAAAGAGGCAAGGTTACGAGAGTTTTGTCAGAACAAGCTGTTGAAGTCAATGGAGTTCCACGCCATGTTAGAGATCTTCGTTCGTGTTCTTCACAAGGATTGATATTGAGTGAGGAAACTACTGATGCTGAGGATGAGGAGCTTCTTATACAGCTTCCTGTTCATGAGGATGAGGGGGAAGAGGAAGATTCAGGCACTGTTGCTGAGTGCAACGCGATTCCAAGACATTCAACAAGAGTTAGAAGAGTTAGAGTTTGTAATATATGTGAATGTAATTCAGGGGGAAGTGTATAATTATTGTTTGAAACTGTTAATTACTGTTTGGGTTTAATTGGACAGTTTATGTATAAAGGTATTTCTGTTGTTGTGGGTTATTAAGGAAGAGGTGTAAATGACCGTTTATGACTAGTTGAGTTTGTATATTACTTGTTGTTGATTGTCAATGATTGTTTAAGATGTTCTCTTGGAGAGTGGGGAGTATGTGTGGTTAGTTGAAGTCAAGCCCTGTAGGAGATTATTACCTCTCCACCAAAGGATCGTTGTGTGTCTGTATCCATTATATATATATCATTTTTTAAGTAAAGAAGAAAAAACCAAGTCTGTGTTTCTTTACTGCCACAATGATACCTTGGGTTTTTTCTAAGGAAAATCTAAAGCCTACTGATGAGGCCATTCATCTATTTTTATTATAGTTTTATTAATAATTCTTTCTGGATGTTTTATGTGTGATGCTGTGTAATATATAGCAAAATCATCCATATTCAAGTTACTATTAATTCCGACCGGTAGCATGTTACTGATGTCGTCAGTGACCAATGTGAACAGAGTACCACTGAGGACGCTACCTTGCGCAACTCCATTTTCAAGTGGAAATATTTTGGAAAAAAAATTATCTATTCTCACCTGAAAAGTGCGGTCAGTCATAAAGTTTTTAATAGATTTAGGAAGATGGCCGCGTATGTTATTATTATGTAACGATTTTAATATTCCATACCTCCATGTAGTATCGTATGCCTTTTGAATGTCAAAAAAGGCAGCTATTGTAATTTGTTTTCTTTCAAATCCTCTGCGTATATGGTCTTCCAAACTACACAGAGAATCTAATGTAGACCTATTACGGTGTGAACCAAACTGTGTAGGACTTGAATTTTATTTTCACGAATGTGCCACGTAAGTCGTGCATTTACCATTTTCTACAATAACTTGCATATACAACTTGTTAATGAGATAGGTCTATAATTATTAACATTACTAGCGTCTTTTCCCGGTTTTGGTATTGAAATTATTGTTGCATTTCGCCATTCATCTGGAAAAAGTTTTGGAGCCATAAATGAATGTAAAATTTTAATAAGTACAATTTTGCCAAAGGTGCTAGGTGGCAAATCATTTTGAAGCAAACCTCATAACCTCCAGGGGCAGATTTATTGCTGTTCAAGAGAGCATATTCTAACTCTTCCATATTGAACTTCTTATTATAATATATATCTTCCTTTGTCTCAAAATTAAGTATAATAGATTCTGCTTTGTTTTTTTACTTTTTTAAAATGTTTGTTTAGGTTTTCGCCACTACTTATTTTGGCAAAACTTGCCCAAAGTATGTTACTTATTTCGAAGGGATCTAAAAATTTATTTCCATTATCTAATATAGCTTGTCTGGGTTGTCTAATGTTTGTTCCATTTATTTTTCTGAAATTTTCCCATACTTTTTGAATGGATGTTTCGCTTGTTATTTCTGACACAGGATCTCCAAGATATTATTTTGCCTTTTATCACTTCTTTTCTAAATTTGGCAGATATTTTATTATATTATATAAAGGCTTTAATACATCTATTTCTAATAGTAAAATTTTCATTTTTAATATATTAATTTATTGAATCAAGTTTAAAGTATCTAACCTTCTTGCTAGCGAGTGTTTTTTTCGTACTAATTCAGATAGACCATCTGACCATCTGGGGACTTTGTTTTTTATTATGGGGTTTTGAATGAGGAATAGCTTTGTATGCTGCCTTTTTAAATGAAGGAGACAAAGAAATTGTTTGTATCATTGTGATTTCTCAAATAATCATATGGCGGTATATTTTTGGTTTGTAAGTTAAAAATGTCCCAATCTGCATTTTGCATGTTATAATGTGGAGAATATGGTTTTGGTTCATTATTTAATAAGGATATTATTATGGGAAAATGATCACTTGAGTAGGATTCATCACATATATTCCAATCTAGTCTGTCAACTATATTTGTTGAACAAAGGGTGACATCTACTGTGGAAAATGTTCCATTGGTTCTGGAATAATATGTATTTACTCCGCTGTCATTCAAACAACAAAGATTATTAGCATTCATAAAGTTTTCTATTTTTGTTCCATCTTTATCCGGCATAATGTTGTTATAGTCCCATATTGGATTATGCGCATTGAAATCTACAATTAATTGCCTGTGGAAACTGCAGTTGAGATTGCTGCTAATTTCCTTAAGATGTTGAAAGTTTAATGGGGTTGGTGCAGTGAAAAAGAAGTAGGTTCCTTGTAAAATATTCTGATTGGCTCCAAATAACAGTTCACAGACCTCAAGAGGACTGGCAGACCTCCTATCAAAAATTTTTAAGATGCTTCACTGAAAACGAATTGCAAAAAAACAGAGGAACTTAATCTTTGTTGCCTTCTCAGCTTTACTTTGCAGCTTCGGCTGTTCTGAAAAGAGAGGGCCATTCTAAGTGCGCAAAGCACTTGGCAACATTTCGAGTGCAAGTTCACACAACTTAGAATCAGCTGTGACTTATTCCCCTGATGAAGCTTTGCCTTTATTATTTGACTGTTCCCTTTCTAAATCATCTTATCAACGTTTAAGAACCAAAGCACTGGAAAAAGAAGAATATTTCCCTCCATCCCCCAGTAGTGAATGGAAAATTTCCGACTTCTCAGCAGAGATAAACTTCCAGGACTTGTTCCATCAAGAAGAACCAAAATTCTTTTGGATAACCTTGTATATACCTGTAAAGTAAGGTTTAATGGAACAACTGGTCTGAGTCTATAAACAACCTCATTGTTGCTGAAAATAGTCTTTTTATACATTCAACTTCCCTGGCAGATTTATACTTAGCTATAGACTCCGTCGTCCCCGACAGAAATTCGAATTTCGCGGCACACGCTACAGGTAGGTCAGGTGATCTACCGCCACTGCCGCTGGGTGGCAGGAATAGGAACCATTCCCATTTTCTACCAGATTTTCTCTGTCGGCCATACTGGTAACACCGTTGTTGGTATCTCCTGACTGGATTTTCGTTTTTCATCGCCGTTGATCTTCTGGACTGTCTTTTTGGTGACGTATTTGGATCTGTGGTTTGGCATATGCTTTTGTGGAACGTTTTTTTGGATTTTGCTTCGGATTTTGCTAAAAAATGTCTGATTCTAGCTGCGAAGTTAGAAGATGTGTGATTGAGGGTTGTTTGGTGATCCTCACAAGGTATGCAAGAAGTGTAGGGGGTATGAATGCACTAGAAATAACACTTGTGATGAATGTGTGAATATGGATGAGGAAGGATGGAAGACCCTAGATTCCTATTTAAGGGGGCCGGCCGGAACCCCCTATATATGGTGGTATAGGGCAAAAAATGCAAAGTCATGAAAAAATTCTTGGAGCTTCATATGGCAATTGAGAATACGTATACGAAATATTTCGTCAAAATTCCTCTTACTTTCGTAGTTACAGGGTAATTAGTAAACATAACTCAATAAGCCTAAAACATTCATCCGTACAAGAAAATGCAATATTTCTTCTGTTATCGTAAATTTTAATAATTATTGGCAAAGAAATTGTGAGAAATGGCATCTGTAGAGATTTAGTGGCTCGCAGAAGTGAGTTACTGCGAGTATCTGGTTCAATCATGAATCAGTTGGACCATAGACTTCAAGTAGGTTACACGTTCAAGTTTCACCTCGTGACATTCGCTTGCATTTACATATGTTTATGTATGTTTCGGCAAGAAGTTCATCATGCCAATGAGGAAAAGACAAGGAAAACATCTCGCTAACATACAGACGAAGAAAAATCGCTCAAGTATTATTACAGAATATCGTAATATACGCGTAGTTAGTGAAGAGAGAGGGGAGGGTCGCCTAGTAACGCCCCCTTCTTGCCTGACAGCACACGTCACACTGTGCCCAAGGCTACGATCTTTGAGCAAAGAGATCTTCATTTATGATAAATAACATAGTTTTGGTTTTTTAATACCCAAAATGGAATATGAAATTCATAATAATCATGATATATTAAATTGTCTTTGTAAAAAGAGTACACCTTCGAGTTTCACCTCTGACGTTCTCTTGCATTTATGTTTGTTTATCTTTGTTTCGGCAAGAATGTCATCATGCCAAAGAGGAAAATACAAGGAAAACATCTCACGCTAACATACAGAAGAAAATTCGCTGTAATAAGCCGAGTTAGTGAAGGGGAGAGAGGGGGTTATGTAGGAAGGAGTGCCCCATCTTGCCTCAAGCAGTGGCCCAGGCTACGATATATGAGCAAAGGGATCATCATTTATGATTAAATTATGATAAATAAAATAGTTTTGGTTTATTAATACACAAAAAAGAAATATACATTTATAATAATTATTATTTATTAACTTTGTCTTTATAGAAATACGAAGGAAAACTTTGAACGCCCGTACCTCAAAACTATACTTATTGACCTTCAAAATCTATCTCCTCACTTAGTTTTAAAGCTATAACATTGGAATTTTGTATATAACTCAGAAAGACCTTATAGAACAATCAATATGAGCCCTTTTTTCCAATTTTTGTTTCTTCTTTTTTTTCATAAATTTTTTTCTTGTGATTTATAGGGTTTATTTTTTTACCATATTGAAAAATTCATATCTAGCAAAAAAATGACTCAGAAAAAAAAACTCTCCATTTGATTGGAGGTCTACATCAGGTCTATATATGGTAGTAATCCCAGGTCTTAATAATAAATATCAAGGAAGGAGATAGAATTTGAAAAATGGTTATTTTCGGGATAAATTGCCCTGGCGTCACAAAACCAAAGGTCAGAGGCGAAAATCATATGCGGTTTGGAGATGTCCCAAGTCACCTTATTAAGTGGTATGAATGTTAAAGTCCTGTCGTTAAAAAACGGCATTAGCCGGCCGGCCCCCTTAAGGAAACTAGAGAGAGATAGGGTTAGAAAGGCTGTCTCTAGAAGCATGAGTAGATCTCGCTCTAACAAGCCAGTTAATATAACTAACCCCCAATTAATTGCTTCCTCACATGCAGTATCACCATCTCCCTTAGCAGATGTTGCAAGTTCTGCTGCGGAGATTGCAAATCTGAAGACCACATTAAGGAGGATGGAGCTTGAAATGCAAGCTCTTAAAGGTAAGACTGTGGAAAGTGACATAAGTGTCCCCAGTGTAGTGGAGGGTGCGTCTGATCGGCTCTGTCTCGCTCCCAGACCTAGACCTCTTCCAAGCTCCCAGGCCCAGAGGAGAAGGAATGTCGACAGTCGTACGGAGGTTACGGAGAATCCCCACCGGTCAGGCGTCCCCTCGGCAGAATCTGTAGCGTCCCAGACTGCCAAGGATCACCATTGGAAAGGCATCCTAAAAGAGTGCTTTTCGTCATCCGATTCGTCTCCTCGTAGAAGTGGATGGACTTCCGACGAACTGTCGCGTCCGATCAAGAGGAGTTGGAAAGCTCCGACGCTGGACTTGAGCCCGGAATGTTTCCTGGACTATTCTCCCTACGAGAGGAAAAGAGCCAAGAAGACAATGTCTCAATCTCCTACGCCTTCCAGGGCGCATTCTCCTATTCATGAGAAAGAAAAGGAAGAAACCGCGACAGACATCCTACTTAAAATGCAGGAACAGATTTCCTAATTAGTAGGAGTATTGAGAAAAGACCTTCCGAGGATAAAGGACGATTTTCTTCCTGTTAAGAGATCTCATCCTACGGGCGTTCCGGACTCCAGACTCCTCTCCTCTACTCCTCTTCCGAGAACAGAGATGAATAAGGAAAGACGGATGAAAACTCATAGGCTTGGGACGCCAGATTCGGACAATGAAGAAGAGTGTTCGAGTCGGACAGAACCACCCAGGTGCTCGGCGCCAGAATTGGACGACTCGGACAGGCAAAAGTGTCCTACGCGGACGGCGCCAACCAGACACCATTCGCCAGATGCAGACAGCTCAGACAGGCAGATTTGTCCTATGTGGACAACTATGACCAAGCGCCGTGTGCCGATTGCGGACAACTTGAACAAGGCGGACAGCATGGATACGACAAAACGTCGTGCGCAGGCAACTCCGTCCGGGCGCCAGGCGCCAGAAGCGGACAAGACGGACAGGCAGAAGTGTCGTACTGGAACGAGACCAGCCAGGCGCCAAGTTCCATATGTGGACAGCTCGGACAGACGACACTGTCCGAGACGGACAGATACGTCCAAGCGCATGGAATGAACCAGACTTTCGGCAACTGATAAGCACCAAGCGTCAAGATTTTCTTCAAGAGAACCATAGGAAGAAATCAACCAGGAAGCGTCTCTTTATGATTTGGACCAGGAACAGATTTCTCTAGACACAGACGAAAGATGTCGCACAGGCGGCCGTCGTCCTGTTCACGATATGTCCGTTTCTGGTGGAAACTTGCCGCAAGCAGAGCTGTCTCCTGATAAGAATGCAAGACGTCGCACAGGCGGCCGTCATTCTTGTCAGGAGGACTTAGATGATGATCGGGTTTTTTCTCGGGATCAGCATTCGCCGGACAGGGACGCAAGATGTCGCACAGGCGGCCGTCGCCCTTGTCGGGAGGGAGCTGATCCTGCGAAGAGCCCTTCACCTTGCGAGAAGAGACGTTCTCCCTCGGCTGATAATGATTCTCTGGTGGAACTTGTATTGGAAGATGTCTCTGACACCGAAGATCAAAAAGGGGCTGGACTATCGGACTACAAAGCATTGGCGGCGCTTTTGCTCCAAGAATTTGGAGATTCTTTGAGTCCTGCCGCTCCTCCGTCTCCTCGGTCGCTGTTCACGAGCACGAAGACCTCAAAGTCGTCCTCCTTCTTGAAGATGCGGCCGACAATTTCCATGAAGAAGGCTTTGCAGTCTTTTGGAAATTGGCTTCACTCCAAGAAGGAGGCGGGAAAGACTGTCTTTACCTGCCCTCCCTCCAGACTTTCTGGGAGGAGGGGTATCTGGTATGAGACAGGCGAAGCAATGGGACTCGCCCTCCCAGCTTCTGCAGAGGCAGATTTTTCAACGCTGGTGGACGCGTCGAGGAGACACTCTCTTTCTTCAGCCAAGACAACTTGGGGAATGTCTGAAATGGACCATCTCCTCAAGGGATTGTTCCATGTCTTGGAAGTTTTCAACTTTCTGGACTGGTCCCTTGGGGTGATGGCCAAGAGGACACAAGACAATGAACGCCTGAGCCCCGATTGTCCAAATATAGTATTTTGGCTTGTATGGACAAGGCAGTGCAAGACAGATTGGGGGAAGTGGCCTCCCTTTTCGGGGCGGTAATACTTAAGAAGAGAACTGTATTCAGTTCTTTTCTTACAAAAGCTGTCTCTCCGGTACAGAGGTCGTCCCTTCTGTACGCTCCTCTGTCTAACCAGCTTTTCCCTCCTCAGTTAGTGAGAGACATTTCTCACTCACTTACTGAGAAGGCGACACAAGATCTGCTGGTACAGTCAACCAAAAGACCGAGGACAGCTGTTCCTGCCATGAAGAAGGAGACACAGAACCCAAAGCCGCCCTTTCGAGGGAATTCGTCTTCTTGGTCCTCCATTAAGAAGAGAGGAGCAGAAAGAAGAGGTAGGTCTTCTGCCTTTAGACCTACCAAGAAAAACAAGTGAACCTCAAGTCCTCCAAACACCAGTAGGCGCCAGACTTCTGAACTTTGCAGAAGAAGAAAATGGCGCGTCGAGAGGGCCGGACAACTGGTCCCTCTCAATAGTGAGGAGAGGATATCTCATACCTTTCAGAGACCAGGCCTCCCTTCCTTAACGTCTACTCCAAGGGAACTGTCGGCGAAGTACACGGACCCTGTCAAGAGGAAGACCCTTCTTCAACTAGTAGAACAAATGTTGGACAAGGAGGCCATAGAATTAGTACAGGATCCACACTCTCAGGGCTTTTACAATCGACTGTTCCTCGTACCAAAAGCCTCGGGAGGGTGGAGACCTGTCCTGGATGTAAGCGCACTGAACCGATTCGTAGAGAAACAGAAGTTCTCTATGGAAACCTCCAATTTGGTTCTGGCGGCTCTGCGTCCAGGAGATTGGATGGCCTCCTTGGATCTACAAGACGCATATTTTCACGTCCCTCTGCATCCGTCATCGAGGAAATATCTACGTTTCATGATGCAGGGAAAGGTCTTTCAATTCAGGGCTATGTGCTGCGGCCTGTCTACGGCTCCTCAAGTGTTCACCAGCCTGATGAGGAACGTAGCACGATGGCTTCATCTGGAGGGGGTGAACATATCCCTCTATCTGAACGACTGGCTAATAAGGGCCAAATCAAAACAACAATGTTTGGAGGACTTGGAAACGACTTTGAATCTCGTTCGCTCACTCGGACTGCTCGTGAACCTCGAGAAGTCGCAGATGATCCCTAGCCAGGACATTGTCTATCTGGGGATTCAGATGGATTCTCGGGGTTTTCGAGCATTTCCATCGCAAGACAGAATTGCTCGAGGCTTGGAGAAAGTCTCAACCTTCTTAGGGGAAGAACGAAGCTCAGCGAGGGAATGGTTAAGTCTTCTTAGCACCCTTTCGTCGCTGGAGCAGTTCGTTTCCCTAGGGAGGCTTAATCTGAGACCTCTGCAGTTTTACCTGCAAAGAATGTGGGACAGAAAGAAAGGGGAACTTTCGGATCAGTTTCCCATTCAACAAGAAATAAAATCACACCTGAGGTGGTGGTTAACCCCGCTTCAAAAGAACGAAGGTATATCCCTTGCGATTCGGAACCCTCTCCTAGTGTTGTTTTCCGATGCCTCGGAAACGAAGATGGGGAGCAACACTAGGAAAGAAGGAAGTGTCAGGAACCTGGACAGGAGAACAGGTGTCCTGGCATATAAATGTAAAGGAACTTATGGCAGTTCATCTAGCCTTGAAGAACTTAGAGTCAGAGGTCAGAGGCGTGGTAGTCCAGGTAAATTCGGACAATACCATGGCTCTGGCTTACATCCGAAAACAGGGGGGACTCACTCGCTCACTCTATACAATATAGCGAGAGACCTCTTGATATGGGCAGAGTAACGAGGCATTATACTCTTGACGAGGTTTGTACAAGGAACCAAAAATGTCAGAGCAGACAGACTCAGCAGGAAGAACCAGGTCCTTCCAACAGAGTGGACCCTCCACGCCGAAGTCTGCCGAAAGCTCTGGTCCCTCTGGGGGAAGCCTCAGATAGACCTGTTTGCCACGTTCCTCTCCAGAAGGATGGAAAATTTTTGCTCCATAGTCGAAGATCCCAGAGGAATAGCAATAGATGCCCTTCTCATGGACTGGTCGGGCATAGATGCCTACGCTTTTCCCCCATTCAAGATTCTGGGGGAAGTGTTAAGGAAGTTCCGTTCCTCGGAGGCGACGAAACTGACACTCATCGCCCCATATTGGCCCGCTCGAGACTGTTCACAGAGGTACTGGAATGGACGGTGAACTTCCCCAGATCTCTTCCCATGAGGACAGATGTGCTCAAATAACCCCACTTCGAGAGATATCACGGAAACATCCACGCTCTCTCCCTGACTGCCTTTCGACTATTGAAAGACTTGTCAGAGCGAGAGGCTTTTCTCGAAAAGCTGCAAGCGCAATTGCCAGAGCCCGCAGATCCTCTACTCTGCGGGTCTATCAATCGAAGTGGGAAGTCTTCCGTAGATGGTGTAGGTTGAAGAAGCTGTCCTCTTCCAATACCTCTGTGACCGAAATTGCTGATTTCCTTCTCTTCCTTTGAGAGGAATCACGCTTAGCTGTTTCAACCATAAAAGGTTATAGGAGTATGCTCTCAACGGTATTTAGAAACAGGGGCCTCAATATAGAGCCCCCCAGATGCTGAAGCCTTGCCGAGGATGGGGGGCTTAGGGTTCAGCAGCTGGGCCCTGAAGCCTGGTGGGAACTACTTTCTTGCTGGGCCTTGGTGCCCAGCTGTTGATCCAACTAAATAAGTCAGCCCTTTTCCTTTTACTAAAACTTTTCATCCTTCTGCTTCCTCCCTCTATAAGGCATGGATTTTATGTTGATGACTTGGATTGGTTTTGGACATGATTTGGACTTTCTCATCGGATTTGGTGGAGGGTGAGGATGTTTGGCATGCCACCTCACCCGTAGAACTCGAGTACCTAACGTGGTCGAGCGAGGGGAAAGTTTAGATGTCAAACCCTGCTCTTAGTGCTGGGTCTGATCTCGACGGACATCATGATGCCTTAAGCACTGAGGGTGGGGTGTATATCTGGGTGGTACCCCTAGGGCAGCCCTGTATGGGGTAACACTGTCCTCTAAATGTAGCTCCATGGTGGGTGGGGGGCTACCTGGACGAATCGTCAATTCTACGTCTTATGGAGACATTAAAACCTTCTGTTGACGACTTAGGCAAGGATAAGGACAAGGAAAATTCTGTTAATTCCTCCATTGTGACTTTGGAGCCTTTTTCAAAGGACCTCCTTGTTACAAACATTTTATATGTGAAACCAGTCCCTTTAGACTGGAATTATGAAACTGTATTTAATGAATTTTGTAAATTTGGTAAAGTAAAAGAAGTAAGGAATAGACTAGGCAAAAATTATGGGTTTTTTGAATTTTGGGTATTTTTCAATAACGAATCTGAAGCTCACAGAGCCTACAGAGAGTTCAGATTAGATTCATTGAGTGTTGGACTCGCAGAGGCAAAAGAGGTCCCTAGGTATCTTGAGATTTATAGACCACCAAGTGAAATTAAAGATAATAGTAAAATAAGTAAAACCTCCAGATCACCAGACCCAGCTAAGTGGTTAATTATCACAACACATGGTGAGAGAGGCAACCTCTTCAAAGTGAAGAGGTTGGTAAGCCAGAAGATCGGCAATGTTGGGAGTCCTGAATTAACTCGCTTTGGGCGTAATAGTTTCTTAGTTCATGTGAAGACAGATATTCAATCGATAATGCTTCTAAATTTGAAGCTTCATCCTGAGGGTATGATAAAAGAGGTAAAACCTCACTATAATTTTAGTTATGCGAAGGGTGTTATATTTAATGAAGATCTACATGAAATGGATGAGGAGGAAATTTTGGAAATGTGTCCGGATGTGGTTTGGAAGGTTTTTAAAGTGCCCCGCTCATCGATGCTTATTTTAACATTTAAAAGTTCTTCTCTGCCATCTGAAATTATTCTTGATAGTGAAATGATGAAAGTTCGTCCTTATAGACCGAGAGTGCTCCAGTGCTTTAAATGTTTTGGTTTTGGACACTCCTCTAACGTTTGCACCAGAAATAAACTCTGTGAATCGTGTGGCCAGCCTGAGCACGAGGAATGTTCTGGACCAGTAGTTTGCGTAAACTGTAAGGGTGGACATCGAGCCCGTGATAAGAAATGTAGTGCATTCAAGAAAGAAGAAAATGCATAACTAAAATCTCTTGACGAACACATCAGTGTGGGACAGGCCAAGAAGCTGTTGGGCAGGAAAACCTATTCGGATGCCTTGAAGGCACAACAATTGAATACTGCTTCTTCTGGTGCCCCTTCTGGTGGGGCTCCCCAGTGCCCTGCTGGTGGGGCTTTCCACTCCCCCTCTAGTGGGGTACCCTGTGCCCCCCCTGTTGGGGCCTCCCGTGCCCCCCCTGGTGGGGCCTCCCATGCCCCCCCTGGTGGGGCCTCCCGAGCCCCCCCTGGTGGGGCTTCCCATGCCCCCCCCTGGTGGGGCTTCTCATGGGCCCCCTGTTGGGGTTTCCCATGTTGCAGAGACTCTGGTCAAGCAAGGGGACCCTGTTGGTTCAAGGGTTCAAGCCAGGTCTCAATATGTTGACGACTTCTCTCTGTCAGGGACATTGCCTGACATTGAGCCCTCACCTGATCTTGACATTACAGTGCACCGTGGAGATGACGATGAGGAGATAGAGGCCCTCTTTATTCGTCAGAAGAGGGCCCTTTCTCCCTCTTCGCCTCATTCACGGTCACTCAGCAATCATAGAAAAAACAAAAGTAAAACTGAAAGGGCAAGTGAAAGCCCATCTTCTAAAAGATCTGTAACACCTAGATCTAGGTCAAATAGTACTGGTAAAACTGAAAAGATCCTCTCTCAAAGAGGACAATCAAAAAAAAAAAAAAAAAAAACCAGACACAGATTCCTAAATTAGTAGGGAATTTTAAGATCCCTTCCTCTAAATAATGGCTCTCATGCAGTGGAACATCCGTGGCTTTATACCAAATAGAGAGCAAGTTCGGGTTCTGTTTAGGGATCATGATCTATCTGCAATGTGTCTTCAGGAGACAAAGTTGGGAGAGCACACTCCCAACTTGGGTTTTAATTATTCATTCCATAGGTCTCCACCCCTGATAGGTGTACGTGCTCAGGGAGGCACAGGCATCATAGTCCGCAAGTCTGTTAATCATAGGGTTGTTCAATTGAACATTGTGTTGCAGGCTTGTGCAGTTCAAGTTTTCAATTATAAATGGATCACTATTTGTTCTTTATACCTAGATCCATCATTAGAAAGTAGATTACAGGATGCGCAGGGTAATCCTCGTCAGCTAGAATTAAATTATCTTCAGACATTGATAGACCAGCTTCCTAAACCCTTCATTTTGATGGGGGATTTTAATGCCAAGCACACCCTCTGGGGTGAGCCAAACTGCGACCGGTGGGGTTTAATAATAGAACAGCTGCTTGACTTAAATGACATCACTTTGATGAATGATGGTTCCCCTACAAGACATGATGTTTTTCATAATACTGACTCAGCCATTGACCTCACTATCTGCTCTTCGTCCTTGAGGTTAGATTACCAGTGGTAGTAGACCAGAATGATCATGGCAGTGATCATTGGCCCATTCACTTTGAAGTTTATGAAAAATATTCCATCTCCATGTTTACCAAAATGGAAGGTAGGGGAGGCTGACTGGGGATTATTCAAAAAATCTACTGAAGTTGATCAAGATATAAAAGATTTTCAGAGCCCAACATCCGCTTATGAGTATTTAATCAGTATATTGCTGTGCGGTGCCATGCTGTCTATTCCTCGAACTTCTGGTAAGCCTCGTCGTCCTCTAGTACCTTGGTGGTGTGATGCATGCGCCTTGAGCCGAAAGATAACAAGAACTTGCTACAAGAGATATCGTAGATATCCTTGCTTGGTAAATCAAATTATCTATAAAAGAGCTCTTGCTAAGCAAAAGAAAACATTTAAGCAGGCAAAGAGGGAATCGTTTATCAGATATATAAGTGAATTAAAATATGATTCCCCTATGCCGTTTGTCTGGAACAGAATCCGAAAGCTGCAAGGGAAATTTTCTCCATCTCCCTTGCCTATTTTGAAAATTGATGGCTTCTTCATATCTGATTCTGGAGAAGTTGCAGAAACCTTTGGTAGGCATTTCTCCAATATATCTAGTGCCCTACATTACTCTCCTGCATTCAGGAATATTAGGGATGGTACCACGGTTGTTCCTGCTGTTAGTTTAAATTCAGAGTCGTATCATCTCCCTTTCACCATGAAAGAATTAGATCATGCAATCTCGTTATCTTCCCCAACATCTCCTGGGGAAGATGATATACTGTACTCAATGATTTTTAATTTGCCTAGAAGTACAAAACAATTTCTTTTAGACATTTTAAACAGTTTTTGGCTTTCAGGAACTTCACCAGAGTCTTGGAAGATATCGATTATTGTACCTGTTTTAAAACCTTTTAAAGATTCCTTCCTTCCTAAGAACTATAGGCCAATTGCTCTAACCAGTTGTGTTAGCAAGATTTATGAGAGGATGGTCAATGCTCGACTTGTGTGGTATTTGGATTCAAAGAATCTTTTATCTAATCGGCAGTTTGGCTTTAGGAAAAATAGAAGCACTTCTGACCCTTTGATGTTCCTTACTCGGGAGATACAGAATGCTTTTGCTGTGCAAAACCAGACTGTTGCAGTGTTCTTTGACCTAGAAAAAGCCTACGACACGACCTGGCGAGGGGGTATCCTTTTGCAACTTGTAGAGTGGGGTGTTGTGGGTAATTTATTCTATTGTCTGAAAGATTTTTTGTCAGAACGTTACCTGAAAGTAAGAGTGGGCTCTTACATTTCTTCTGCTTACCCTCAGGAAGAAGGGTTACCTCAGGGAAGCGTTCTTAGTCCAACACTCTTTAATGTAGCTGTCAACGGTCTACTAGAACAAGTTCCTGTCGGGGTGCATGGTCTGGCCTTTGCTGATGATTATGCAATAATCTGTAGTAAGTCCACAGCTGTCGAAGCTTGTCAAAAGATCCAGACTGCTATTAATGCTTCAACATCATGGGCCAGTGCTAAAGGATTCAAATTTTCACCAGAAAAAACCAAAGCTATACGATTTTGTCGATTAAGAAGAGTGGAAGAGATCCCTACGTTGTTTTTAAACGATTCGATTTTACCTTATGAAGATAGCATTAAGTATCTAGGTGTTACATTTGATAAAAAATTAACTTTTACTCAACATGTTAATGTTGTATGTAACGTGAAGCTTCGACTTAATATTCTTAAAGTTGTATCTAATTTTAACTGGGGGGCAGATCGAATTACCCTTTTGAGGATGTACCAGGTGTTATGCCTAAGCAAAATTGATTATGGTTGCCAAGTTTATGGTTGTGCATGCAAGAAAACACTGCAGAAATTAGATGTTGTCCATAATATGGCTTTACGTATTTGTACGGGAGCCTATAGAACTTCACCAGTAGAAAGCCTATATATCAAGTCCGGTTTTCCCCCACTATTTATCCGTAGGGAGGAATTAGGCTTGAGAGTCATATCAAGAATACTTACGTCAAAGCTAAACCCTAACTATAAGTACGTTAGAGAACCAACTGACAGAGCCCCAAATAGACCGAGACTGCCAAAGCCGCTTGAGGTCCGACTAGCAAGCTCTGCCAGGGAGGTGGGATTACTTCCCCCTGCAGTAGCTGAAATTTCGCCTTCAAAGTTTCATCCTTGGAATAGACCATGCCTAGAAATCTGCCCAATTAGGGACAGCAGGAGCAACAGTTCTGGTGAACAGTTGAGGGCAAGTTTCTTGGACCATGCTTCCGAACATGGTGATTCTCATCATATATATACTGATGGCTTGAAGGGTTCTGATGGTGTTGGTTGCTCTGTAGTGACTAGTGGTAATATCATTAAAAAGAAACTTCCTTCTAATTCTTCTGTTTTTACAGCTGAACTGCTGGCAGTTTTGACTGCTCTTAAATATATTTTTTATAGTTCTTGTACTAACAAGGTTTTTACCATTTTTACTGACTCTTTGAGTGTTTTATCTTCTCTAAAAAGCCAAGTCTCTTGCCACCCTTTAGTGCAAGAAGTACAAGATTGGTTTTATCTTTTAATTAATAGAAGAGGATTTTCTGTTGGATTTTGTTGGGCTCCGTCCCATGTTGGAATTGTCGAGAATGAGCGAGCCGACGCTGCTGCTAAGGCTGCAACTAGGCTTAGGCACATTTCCAACATGGGCGTCCCTGTATCTGATTTTAAAAGTACCATTCGATTTTATTGTAGAGACCAGTGGCAGGCCCACTGGTCTACTTTAGATAATAATCTTAAATTGAAATCGATTAGGCCTTCTGTTCATCTTTGGCCTCATAGCCGGATGGATAGAAGGTCTGAGATAGTTTTAGCTAGATTACTTATTGGCCACACTAAATATACTCACGGGTATCTAATGATGAGTGGAGCGAATAGGCAGGTTCCTCGCTGTTCCACTTGTCATGTGGATTTGACTGTGGTGCATATTTTGGTGGAGTGCCCTCATTTTGAAAACAAACGTAGAGCTTGTTTGCTGGCAAATAAGTCTCTTGGCGATATTTTAGGTAAAGGTGCTCAGGCAGAGCAAATTATGAAATTTTTAAAAAATATTGGTCTTTTTTATGAAATGTAATTTTCTCTTAATTGTTTTAGGTTTCTTGTTTGGTTTTATGAATGAATGATTTGTATGTTAATCGGTTGTGTGTATGCTTGTTTGTACGACAGTGACTTTTATTCTTAAAGATATATATGCGCTGAATGGCCCCTCGGCTCCGGCGCTTGGCTATGTGCCAAAAATTTTATAATCTAATCTAATCTCAATACAAAGGACAACAAGGATCTCCATGATTTGATACGATCCTTTGGTACTACAAAGTCTAAGTCCTCTATCACACCAAGTTGGAATCTGGATGTGGTCCTCCAGTTTCTCTCTTCGGATACTTTCGAACCACCGAATAAGGCATCCTTTAGAGACCTCTCGAGAAAGTGCATTTTTCTCTTGGCCCTCGCGACTGCCAAGAGGGTCAGTGAGATGAGATACATGCATTAGACTCTCGGGTAGGTTTTAGAGGAGATTCTGCTGTTGTCTCTTTCCAACCTCTGTTTCTGGCCAAGAATGAGAACCCTTTTAAACCGTGGCCCAGAAGTTTTGAAATCAAGGACCTCTCTCCCCTTGGGGGTAGAGAAGCAGAAAGGTCTCTCTGTTCGGTCAGAGCACTGAAGTTCTATATGAAGAGAAAGAATCAACTTCAGGGTTGTGATCAGAGCCTATGGTGCGCGGTAAGGAACCCAAAGAGGCAAATGTCGAAGAATGCATTAGCATTCTTCGTGAGAAATGTGATAACGGAGGCTCACATGAAATCCCAGGAGAAAGCATTTAAGCTGCTTAGGGTTAGAGCACACGAAGTCCGTGCAATTGCAACTTCCCTAGCATTTAATAGAAATATGTCAATGAAGGACATATTAGCAGCAACATATTGGAGATGCAACTCGGTATTTGCCTCCCACTACTTAAAAGACGTCAGAGTGACTTATGAAAAGTGCTTTTCTCTTGGACCTTATGTATCAGCGGATACCGTGCTGGGACAGGGAGCTGGTACTGATCCTTAAATAATATTGTTTTTAACTAAAAGATTGTTTGGTTTTGAGTTTTTATGGTCGTTTGAAAGGATGTTGGGGGGATAACTCCTTTCAATCGTAGTACTAACCCCGGTATTATGATCAGGTGATTGGGATCGGTGTTATGCTCCTTGATGATGCCATATGGCAAGGTGTTTTGTCATGAAAGTGGATAGGACCCCATTGACAAAGATCCTTAGGTTCTGTCGAGTAAGTGGATAAGACCCCATCGACAGACCATCAAGAACTCTTAGCCAAGAAGTCTTTCGCCGACACAGGTAGGAACCAAGGTTTCTTATATTTTTGTTACCTACAATGTATGTTGTTTTCCTGTCTATTCAGTAATTAGCTGTCTCTTTCCCTCCGCCAAAGGTGCCAATCAGCTAAGTATATATCTGCCAGGGAAGTTGAATGTATAAAAATGATAGTCACGATAAAATAAAGTTTTATACATACTTACCTGGTAGATATATACAATTAAATGGCCCACCCAGCCTCCCCTCAGGAGACAGGTGGAAGAGAAAATCTGGTAGAAAATGGGAATGGTTCCTATTCCTGCCACCCAGCGGCAGTGGCGGTAGATCACCTGACCTACCTGTAGCGTGTGCCGCGAAATTCGAATTTCTGTCGGGGACGACGGAGTCTATAGCTAAGTATATATCTGCCAGGTAAGTATGTATAAAACTTTATTGTATCATGACAATATCATTTTCATGACTTGCATGGTCCCATTCATCTTATTGGTTATGATTATAAAAATAAAGAGGTAGTCATTTGAAGGAACCTCAAGCCTTCTTCAACATTATATTGTCGACATATAAGGTTCAATTATGTTAAAGAAACCAAGGAAGTTATTAAGGAAAAAGAAAAGTATATTAATTCAAGTAGAAAAATTTTACACCCTACAGTTATTGGAGAGAATGTTTGTTTATATCTCGACACAATGATTGATAATGAAGTTGCCACAGCTTTGTTACACGTCACTGCCTCTAAACTCAGTGCTGCAAGTCTTTGTGGTGCAACACCTTATCACATGAATAACATAGATAAGATTTTCAGTCGTCCATTAACATCAGGTCTATGATATGGGATTTCAGTTCTTCATGCCTGAATTAGATGCATGGAAGGTTGCTTACACATTTCTTACAAAATTCCTATAGAAGAGTGGCAAGCAAGAACCAGAGAAGAGGGGGAAGCTGTCCAAGATCGAAAGAGAATCATACAACAACCATTCAGAAACAAAACTAGATTAATTATTGATATACCCAAGCCTTGTTGATATAATAAGACTAATGACGGCAATACTGCACGCAGAATTTCTCAGGACTATGAAATCACTCTAAATTTCTTGGAAGAGACTCAGACTTTATCAGAAGGAATGTGTAATTTTGTGCACAATTCGTCAAGACTTGATATTGATCCTGATCTGTTTGAGAGATTTTGGTTGGAAATTGCAAGGCTTCATGTTGATAAATTTGGATATTATTACATGCCTCAAAGTCTATATCGTCTTATTGCTCATGGAGCATCAGTCATACGTCATTTCAATCTATCTATTGGAATGCTATCAGAAGCAGCTCAAGAAGCAAAGAACAAGGTATTAAAAAAATTCGATAATCATTTTCAAGAAAATCATCAAGAAAAAAAAAAACTAATGAAGATTTGTTGAGACGTCTTTGCTGGTCTGATCCAGTGATCAGTTCACTGAGAGAAAAAAAGCATATATCAAAGAAGGATTTGCCAGCTGAAGCTCAAAATCTGTTAGTAATAAATTGTGAATCTGATAATTAATCTAACTTAATTATCCTAATAATAATATGCAATTTGAAATTACTTTTACTAATAAATATTGGATAACTGATGGTATACATATAGATAAATACATGATGTAGTTGATATATTATATTTCATTAGTTAACATTGATAGAAAAGGTTTTATTACTTTATTTTGTAAAGAATGGCGAAAAAAATACCAATATTGACAATTACTATATAAGCTTATAAAATACATCCAATGTGTAAGAAAATTACCTGAAAACCTTAAAAAGATATTATTAGCCTTTCATGCAGTTTATACTTCCACCAATGGCACAAGTGAGAAATCAGCTCCCAAATGTCTGCATCCCTACCCTATGCCACACCATGATTAGAGTGGCCCAAGTGCAAGTCAATCCCGCTTGATAGGACTGTAGAAGAATACAATCATCCCCACCCTAATCACATTATGGGCAAACCGGATAGAATGCCGAGAGTACTATACCCACAACCAGACTCCCCTGGAATCCGTGATTCAGTCCTGCAGAATAGTTCCACCTGATAACTCGTAGGCCCAAACATTATCAGACAGTTGATGGTCCCACCACATGTCCTACTATTTAGCTTCAGATATAAACCCATTCCCAGCTGTGATATCTTTAACTATTTGTCAGGTCGAATAAATTTGACAAAAAGTGGAAAATTCCACAATAGCTTTGACTTGCATTTTACTTTTGAGAAACATCTAATGAAAGTTTCACCATATACTGCGAGAAATTTTGGTATTGTTCGTAAAGCCTCATATATTTATTGCAGTACAACCTGTTAGGTCATTTGTACTTCCATTACTAGAATACTGTACTCTGTTGTGGATGTCTGCTTTGACCGGAGATTTCTCTCTTTTAGGTAGAGTGGTTCGTGGTGATAAGTTTCTGTTTGTCAATAGTAGTAGTTTAGACTTGGACCATCGACAGGTGGTCTCTTGTTTGTCACTTTGAAAATTTATTTCAACAGATCTTTCACATTTACAATCAATCCCTGATCCCCGTTATCTGCCGAGAACGATGAAATTCGCTGAATAGTAGCTCCAATATTCAGTAAATATGTCTTGCTATCGAACTTCTCAGTTCTAGAGGTTCTTTAATCCTCACACCGTTGGACTGTGGAACAGCCTCCCAGAGCAAGTCGTGCAATTCCAACATCAGACATTCAAGCGAAGGTGCAATACATTACTACTCTAATACTATTCTCATTGAATTTTCATACCTTTTTATCTATTTGTTAAATTGTTAATTTATTTCTTTTTTTATTAGTTTTTTTAAGAGATTAGCCTTTCCTCTTGGAGAAAAACATAGGCCTCTGGTATATCTCGAGTCTTTCAGAGTCAAGAATGACAGAATATAATGGTGGGTTTTAACACTTCAGTCTTATAAGTTCAATGTTTTATATATTCCAGGTTCCTACAAGCATCAGGTGGAGGTTTTAGTTTTAAGAAAAAATTAACCTTTATACTTGTTTTAATATTTATATATATTAAAATATGTGATGGGTGTTTGTAAGGGTGGTTTAAATGCTTTGTTTTACATTCCTACACTTCTTTTGGCAACATATGTTCACCAGTCAACAGTAGTTGATACTCATCCCCATAGATGGCATTGTATGGGTTTCCCAAGACCCTTGGTAGTAAGTTGTGTTGCTTAAGTGATAGGTGTTATGACACAGGTATTCTACTTCGACTCCCAATTCTTCGGACATTGGAATTTCTTCCAAAGACCAGGACGTGATTGTCAATACTATATTTTAGGTGCTTATTCTTAGTAACTTGTTTTGAGGCTTAGTGTGCACTTTAAGGTATTGAGGCATTTATGCCTTCTTGAAACTGTTTTGTTTAATGGAATGGGTTTACTATGCATTTCAGGGACCACGAGTCATCGTTTTCATTAAATATCTTTCAAACTAATTATGTTATCAAGATGGTACTCTGACACAACTGTACAAGAAATCTTCCACTAATTTTTTATAATATAGTGCATTTTCAATGGTGTTAGTTAAGGCGTTTACTCTTCACTTTAAAGGCAAAGTCCCATAAGTCAGCAGGACTTCTATACAGAATCGAACGTCCCCTATGCCCCATCACTTCCCTCTCCCTCTTTCTGCATCCCTATTTTTCTCCTCTCGTTTCACCTCTCTGTAATTTACATTGTGCAGATAATTGGAGAGTTCAAAATGAAAATGATAGCCAGGTTCGATGTAACGACCATAATATAGTTAATTTTTCCCGTTTTCTGTTAATAGCAGTGTTAACTGTATATTGAGTTCTATATTAACATGTGTAAATATTTAATTTTGGTTACCTATATTAACATGTGTAAATATTTAATTTTGGTTACCTTAGCTTACCTACTATTAGTCAACACGTCGCTATGAGGGGTTAAGAATTTAAGAGATCTTGATAGTAGGTGCATGTACAGGGTGAACAAGGCCAAGAGAAAGAGAACGTCTGCTCACTTAACCCAAATCCCCAATGTCGCCAGAGCTTTGTCTACCTCATTATTGCATCGTCACGCAAAGAAAAATAAAGAAAATGGGTATAATTTAGGGGAAACTACTATCGCTATAATAATATCATTAAGCGTGTGTTTGTATTCATATCACACTAAAATTTCGTTTCTACAAATCTAACGCCAGTAAAGTGGATGTAATTCAATTGCACCGTGCTGAGCTTTGTGAAAGAGGAGAGTTTTGTGCATCTTCACTTATATTACTTACTAGTAATGCAAAGCGACATACTATTTTCATATTTGTCATGTATGCAAGATGTTATGTAACGAGCGCGGGAAATCTTAGCTCCGCAGACACGTTCAGTTCAGAGCTATTGCACTGTTGTATAATGCGTAAATGTTATAAGTATAACCAATTATTATTGTGTTAGTATCGAGACCGAAACACAGGCTTCGATCTTATAAACTCTACCTCATGTATGCAGGATATGATTCCTTATTGTGTATGGATCTTCGATGCTCATATGTTTGTTATGATTCTATTATATACGCTTTTTGTATTTTGTATATTCCACTACCTGCCTTCTTCAATGTAGTTTTAGCCAATAAACACAAGCAAGAAGATATTGCACTATTATCGCCCTTCATCCCGGAACCTCGGCGACGAGAAATGCAATATTACCTCCAATACTAAAACCATCTTTCCCTCTACGTACAGGTAAGAGTGAAGAGGTAAGAGTGAAGAATTGTCGTATGGGTCATATAACTAAAACAAACCCAAAATAATGACGACAAAACAATATACGTACACACCAATTTTTTAGATAGGTTCTACGTAGGATTTTACTTGCATTTATTAGAATTGGGAAAGTATTTTATGAGTGCTGCAAAACTTGGATGTATGCGCCACATCTTTTGAATGTTTACCTTCACAAAACCTTTTCAGCTCATTTAGTAGTTGTTTGTTTTTTGAGGAAAATTTAAAATTACAACTTTTGCCTTCTTAATTCTCCGATACCTATTTTTACAGCCATCAACGCAACATTCATATGGCATTATGCAGTGTTATATACATTATACTCAATAATTACCCAGAAATTTTCAAGTCTCCCTTAGTTCAGAAGTGCATCTTACAAACAACGAAGATGTTTACTTTATTATTACCCCTTGATTGTCAGGTGAAAGGGTTTCACACCCAGGACAATGAGATTCATCTTCGCCTACATAGTTACCCCAGTTGGGAGGCAATTCCCCGCTATTGGGTAGAGCTTTTCACTCTTGGAACACTCCCATTTATATAACTTGAGAAAATACAGTACAATTATTAAATTAACAAAGAATATACAAAAACCAACTTGTTTATAACATTCAATATCACTCAATATAATAGACAGGAAACAGGAGAGTAGTGCTGAGACGACAGGCCAGGAGAATAGGTTGAAGGAGGGATGAGGAAGGTAATTATGAAGGAAGGAGGGAGGGAACGGGTAAGGGTAAAGGATGTTCGAAAACATAGGTTGGCAATGCTTGACAACACCTAATGTTTGAAAGATATTAAAAAAAAAAAAAAAAAACGATAATTTGCAGTCCCAGAAATGGATGGAAGTATTGTGTTTAAAATGTTATAATCAGGGTTGTGATAGCCTACTGTGTATTTCCGAGCCGTGTGTAATTGATTTTTGTCAATGAAATCCTATCTTATCAAAGCATCAGATATGGATCTTATTTTGGAAATAGGTATTTGAAGCCACGGCCTAATTGGCAAAAATATGCATTGCTGTCTAATGATGATAATTAAGGCATTTATCAGTGCAAATAAAAGAAATAAAAGGGAAACTTAGCTAAATTTAGTAAGCACCCAGCGAGAGACCAGTAATGATGTGAACTATGACAGCAGACGTAATAGCAGGGTTCCCAGTAGTATGATAATGATCTTAGTAACACAAATATTTGACCCTCTGGTACAATAAGTATTAAAGAAAAAGCTAGGCAAATCATTGTTGAGAATGACGATGATAACATGTTATCCATTGATAATACCACAGGTAATTGATGGATGTATGATATTTAGGGCTGAGGCTTAGTCACTGGGGCCAAGAAGGCCATTCAGTGCCGTAATGAAGGTTAAATAAGTTGAATTATGGTAAATGAATTAATGAATTAGTGAAAGAAATGATTCATAGAATTAGATGTGACTAATAAATAAAAATATGAAGTTTAATGAATGGTGTAATATATATTAAAAATAGTTTAATGTCTTTAAAAATCTGTCTGATATGATATATAAATAATTATCTAAATGTTATTAAAAAATTTTATACACTTTAAAAAGAAAAAGAGATGAGATCAGAAATATCTGCTTCATCTCCCAAGATAATTGAGAGGGATTTACCCTGGAAATATCTGGGGCAAACCATCAGAATGTGCTCCACTGTTTGTATCTCGTCACAGTAAGCACGTACTGGTGGGCTGCTTCCTTCTGAAATAAACTGTTGGGCTAAATAAGTGTGCTCAATTCTTAATCTCGTTGAAATAACCTCCGTTCGTGAAGCTGGAATGACGAAGGGCATGACAGTATATTTTTCCTAATATTTCTATACATACTATTATTGGCAAGAAGAGGAGAAGTCCACCTTTCTTTCCATTTACTTAATACATAAGACCTAATTGGACCTTTTAGGTCTGTATGAGGCACTTTTCTAAAGTTTTTCTCTGGTAAAGTGCTAGCAGCTTTTGCTTCCCTGTCTGCAGTCTCGTTTCCGTGAATCCCCACGTGAGAAGGAACCCAACAGAAAGAGACTGACTTACGCAACAATATATACGAAAAAGCGACTCCTGAAGTTTTTGGATTAATGGATAAAAGCTGTTAAATATTTTGATAGGTTCTAAAGTGCTTTTAGAATCCGAGTATATGACACTACTTTGAAGAACTAAATCTAGGGCTGAGACTCTGGCTGTTAATTCAGCAGTAAATATTGATGTAAAGTCAGTTAATTTAACTGTATATGCTGTATCACCAAGGATAACAGCACACCCAACACCATTATCTGGATTTGAGCCATCTGTATAAATCTTCACATATTGGCATGGGTAACATCGTGCTCCAAGAATTTTCCCCTAATCTCTTCTTCTGTACACTCCTTCTTCTTAAATGATTTCTTGCATACTAATGCTTCAAGAATAAGCCATGGAGGATTTACAGGATGTTTTACTTCCAGGACTTTCTGGGATTTGAGATGGTTATCCCTAACATCCTCATTCAGTCGAATTGGGAATGGTTTAGAAGTTCTTGTACCAGAGAAATTCCATGAGTCTGTTTCCTTGAGTACTTGGAAGGAGAGATTTTTGGGAGCACTTTTCATTCTAGCCTTCTTAGATCAAGTGGAAGATGATCTGTGTCGACATACATGCTTTCAACAGGAGAAGTTCTAAAAGCCCTTGAGCATATTCTCAACCCCATGTTCTGTACAACATCCAATTCCTTTAACTTGGTTTTACAAGCTGAGGAATAGATCTGACACCCATAGTCTAGCTTGGAGCGACACAGTGAGTCATGTAGCCTCAAGAGGGATTTTTTTTCAGTCCCCCAACTAAAACCAGAAGCAACCTTTAGAATATTCAAAGATTTTTTTTACATTAATCTTTAGGGCATTTATGTGGCTGGCCCATGTTAATTTGTGGTCAGTAATCATCCCCAGAAATTTTACTTCATTTTCATAAAGAATGATAGATCCTTTTAAACTAAGTGTTGGAATTCCACACGCTGGCATCTGGTAAAATCTTACTGCAACTGTTTTGGAAGAGGAGAATTAAAAACCATTCTCATCAGCCCACTTAGTAATTGCATTAATAGACCTTTGCAGATGTTTACATACAATGAATCATATCCTGTTCAGTGTATTGCAAGGTCGCCAACAAAAAGTGAGCATTTAACAGGAGGCAAGATTTTTTTCAACCACACTAGGTTGGGAGAAAGAGTTTCCCACTTTTACCTTAAAAAATCTCTCCGTTAAAAAGGAATATATAAATCTGATAATTCTTCACATATGCCTCTGTCTCTTTCTCTTCGTTCTGAGATTCCTTTTCATGATGCCAATTCTCCAGGCAGTGTCATACGCTTTTTCGAGGTCAAAAAATACTCTTGATGGTCTGACATTGTTTGGCGAATCCTTGCTGGATTTGGTTGGTCAGCCTCAGCAAGGTGTCAAGGGTGGAGCGGTTTTTCCTGAAACCAAATTGATATGATTATATTAATCCTTTAGTTTCTAAGTGCCAGTCTAGTGTAGTATTTATCATTTTTCTCCTTTAGCTTACACACAGCTGGTAAGAGCTATTGGTCTATAGCTGGGGGCTAGGGAAGCATCTTTTTTAGGCTTTTTAATAGGAACAACTATGGATGTTTTCCAGTTATTGGGTAAAATTCCAGTTTCCCATATTTTGTTTATAATCTTGAGTAAATATTTGTTGGCATCGTCTGGGAGGTTTTTAAGCATTTCATATATGATTATATCCTCACCTGGAGTTGTGGATTCACTAGAGGAGAGCGCCTCCCGTAATTCTACCAAGGAAAACCCGTAGTTGTATGGTTCAGATTTAACTGAATCGAATTCCAGAATCATTTCAGAATTCTTAATTTTTAAAAATTCTCGAGAATAATTGTTGGCGCTGGAAACTTCAGAAAAGTGTTTTCCTAGCTCATTGGCAACTTCAGTGGGCTCTGTGATCAGAATGTCATTTATTTTTAGTGAGGGTAATGGGGACACAACAAATTCCCCACTCAGTTTCCTTTTTTGTGCCACACCACTTTCAGTGGAGTCTTTAAGTTTATTCCATTAATATAGTAAAGCCAACTTTCTCTTTTGGCTCTCTTATAAAAGCGCCGATGCTTGGTTAAAGCACGTTTGTAGATTGATTTAGACTGAGGAGAGCCACCATCTTTGTAACGTCTGTAGCACTTCCTAGTAACTTTCCTTGGAATACCACAAGTCTTATTCCACCAGGGAACTGCAGGACTATGAGGTTTGCCTTTTGTTTTGGGAATCAAGCCTTCAGCACTCTTCAGAGTAGATTCAATAAAGTAATCATAAGCATCTAGATGAGAATGAAGTGACTCAAACTCCCTATCTAGTTTGACACCCTTACTGAACTTATCCCAGTTTACATCTTCTGTCAATGGTATATAACTAGATTATACAGAAATCTATTTTAGCATAATAATTATAATTTACTATATAATCTTATCTATCTCATTCACAGATAAAGACTCTCACCTATATTATCATCATAATAAGTTTACACTTTACTTCAGTTTCCTATTTTTCCCTGATGAACATCAGGTCTATGGTAACGTTACATTACTAGATAATTCTCTCTCTCTCTCATATGAAACCAAACATAATAATTATTTGTTGAGAGTTTACCCTTCATTTTTTTTCTTGCATTAGTTGTACACACAATTTTATATATATATATATATATATATATAATATATATATATATATATTATCTATATATATATATTTATATATATAATGATAGATAGATAGATAGATTGATTGATATATAGATAGATAGGCAATACCAGTTATCGGCCCTATTATCACCGATTTTTCGTTAATGCCACGCCGTTGGAAACTGAACCCCAGCCGATAACCAGGGACTGCCTGTGTATATACATATAGTTAATGTCTCAAAAAATCCTAATAATCGTTAATTTCTAGAGTGTGAACACTAAATACGACCCTGATAATATCCTATTATTATTAATCTAACTTTTAAATGAAATTAAAGATACTCTAATTTCATTTAAAACTTACATTAATACCTTACCCTACAAAGAAATAAATGGTTGGTGAAAATATGTGTGTGAAGATCATTTAGACTATTTCTCACTTCTTTCTCCCTTCCTACTGATCTATTTTAGAAGTCTACTCAACCTCGTTTTAAGGATTTCTTTATTCTTATTCTGTCTCTTTCTCTTCGTTCTGAGATTCCTTTTCATGAACAAACAGTGGTTTTTATTTGGACTAATGCAACTCTTGGTTAAGTGTGTATCATTTAGAATAGCGCATTACCAGTCCTAGATAGTAAAGGCAAAATTAGATCAATTTAAAATTTCTGCCACTAATTACGAACTAGAGAGACAGATAGGGAGTTGTCTATACTGTAAGTTAATTTATTTATGAATTATTAGAGAGAGAGAGAGAGAGAGAGAGAGAGAGAGAGAGAGAGAGAGAGAGAGAGAGAGAGAGAGAGAGAGAGAATCATTTAACCTACTAACCCAACATTCTCCCATCATATCATATCATAGTAAATTCGCAGTTTTGACCCTTTTGGCTACGAGCTTCTCAACAAGTTAAACAAAGGATAAAGGAAAGATATTTTTGTTTTAAATGTGTGAATATTTTAATAACAGTTGTTACTATTATTATTATCTTATCCTTATTACCGTCACTATATTTAATCTTATGAATATTCAAAATATTAATACAGATATACTGGTAAAAATTCTCACATCTCGGTAAAAGAAAGAGAGGAGAGAGAGACCATTATTATTGTGATTAAAATCCACCATTATTTATTTTTCTATTTTGTTCACTCTTACACACCATTACTATGGTAATGATGGTTAATAGGATTATACAGTAAAATACTATTTTGTAAATAATTCTCTCTCTCTCTCTCTCTCTCTCTCTCTCTCTCTCTCCTCTCTCTCTCTCTCGCTCTCTCTCTCTCATCCCTCTCTCTCTCTCTCTATCTCTCTCTCTCTCTCTCTCTCTCTTCTCTCTTACACATACAAGTGGCATAAGAAACTTGTTAACGTGATTAACGTTTAGCATCTACTTATTTTCCCACTTTCCCCCTTACACAAAATTGGGATAAAACAAGGTCACTGTCTAATCCTCTCTCTCTCTCTCTCTCTCTCTCTCTCTTCTCTCCTCTCCTGCTCTCTCCTCTCTCTCTCTCTCTCTCTCTCTCTCTCTCTCTCTCAAATTGAGACTGCCTTGACGGAGTTGCGCATTTCCAACCTATGGTTGAAACTGCGTAGCGGGCAAGAGGGCTTTCGAACTGTGAGAATTATCTCCTAGTTTGAATCTAAATGTCTCAATTTTTCCCTTACTCGATTATCTTCCAATCTCTTACTTTCTATCACTCATTTGCGACCGCTAGCTGTCCTTCTCTTCACTAAAACTCTCTTGCAGGTTAGGTAGGAGCTGGGTCTCTGAACTTAGGCTTTACCTTGATCCAAATGCCAGGGACTATAGTGGTTTGGTCCGCCACTTGAATATGTTTGGACCTTGAGGATATTGATGTGATTCTGCATCAATATTTATTGGGGCGGGACTACCTGTGGGGACTTACCTACGGAATCCGGGGAAGTATAGTCTCCACGGTAGGACTCTCGGCAATTTATCCGGATTGCCCTCTAAAATAACATGAGTGGGGATGATTGCATACTAGCTATGCCCTCGGTCCTATCAAGCGGGTTTTGCTTACACTTGAGCCAATCATGTTATGATAGAGCCATCCCTTCGGGGTAGGGTAGGGAGTGGACATATGGCAGTTGGTCTCTGTTATGTGTCTTTGGTGAAGGGGAAGTCTTAGAGAGGAGACCCAGTTTTTCCATGACTTGCAGTTGGTTTCTCTGTAATTAAAAAAAAAATGGAAATAGACTATGGATCTCAATCCCCTGAAAAATGTGACCCCTTGACATTAAATTCCCATCTGACCTTGGATACGAACAAGGACACCCTGTTGGACACAATCCAAAACATACACACCATGGAGTCTTTTATTAGGCCTAAAAGATTTATCAAAAGAAAGTTCCAGCCTAGCCCTTCTCTAGCTTTATTTGATTCACTTTTTGGAAAGGACACTTGGACAAGATTTTTGACAATAGAAAGTGAAAACAAAATTTCAAATTTAAAATGAGAAAATTATTAACTGACCAGATACCCAACAAAAAACATGAAATTTCGTCAAACACAAACCAATACATGGATAGTGGAAACCCCTACTAAAGCTCAATCAGAAAATTACTTACAAATTACGAATATAGATAACACAAAAATAAAAGTCACCAAACATAATAAACTTAATAGTATTTGTGGTAATATAATCCTGCCAAATAATGATGATGAATTAATAGATAGAAATATTTTTATGGACTCGCTTAAGAAAAGATACAAAAACATTGAGGAATGTGACATCTATGATATCCCAAGTAGGAAAAATTCAAAGGTAAACATACATGTAGCTAAACTGAAATTTGAAGGAAACGAACTCCCTTTAACAATTAAAGTATTAGGGCGGACGAAAGAGTTAAGACCATATATCCCTAAACCATTACAATGCAAATCATGTAGTAAATATGGCCATTCAAGTAAAAATTGTAGAGAAGCTCCAAGATGTGCATGTTGTGGATCATACAACCAAACAACAAAATGGGACTGAGTAAACTCAATATGCATAAATTGTGGTCAGAATCACCACTCAAGATCAAAAGAATGTGCATATTACTTATACAACACTAAACTAAATTTCTTATAAGAAAGAAGTGGAATGTCAATGAGAGAAGCTAAGATAGAACTAAAAGTAAGAGGTTTACAAGATCCTGCAAGGAAAAACACATATAAAGAGGTAGTAAATAAAGAAATGCAAAACCAAACAACTACAAAATTGTACAGTATAAATCAAACAGAAAATACTCATAATATAATGCACCAAAATTCAAGCTCAGAAGCTAGAGAACATATAAGTAACGCAACTTTATATATATTACCAACACCAGAAATGCATGAAGACACGATGAATTTGGAGGGCAAGCAAAATACAAGAGCTAAGTCAAAAGACAAAAAAAGATTACTTTAAACAACCCCACCCAAATCCAAAAAACAAATTATACAATCAGTAAGACCAAAAATCTATATGGATAAAAATGAATACCGACAAGAGAAAGTCAACGAAAATTGCTTGCAAACAAAAAATGAAATAAAGAGAAACCCAAATAAAAGAGAAAGTTAAAATAGATAAAAATTTAGAAAGTATTGAAATAGAACCAAAGATCAAAAGCCATTTAAATGCACCTCTAATAAAAAGAACATCTGAGACTCTTCAGCCAACAAAGAAAACAACAGCAGAAATACATCACCCACCAAAAGAATAACAAAGTTCAGCAAAATTATACAACTTCAATGAAATACAAAGTACAGGAAAACAAAGATATTAAAACAAAATCGAAAACCTCCTTAAAATGTCTTATTTTATAGTGGAATATTAGAAGATACATATCAAATAATGAAAAATTAAAATAATTAGTGAATGTAATGCAAATATTATTTGCTTACAGGAAACTCAAATAGGTAACGATGTTCTCAATGCTGGCATAAATTATAAAGAGTGGAAATCAACACACATTTTAAATGACAACAGCCAAGGAGGAACTGCAATCATAACGCATTCTTCAATCAAATGCCAACCTGTTAGGATTAACTAGATAATACAGGCATGTGCAGTTCAAGTATTCCTGGGAAAAAACTAACCATATGCTTAATATATATGGAACCGTTTTTAGAAAGTCGCTTAATAGATCATCTTGGAAATAATAAACCATTACAAGTGGAAGATTTAGAAAATCTAATAGAACAATGACCAAAACCTTACTTATTAGTAGGTGACTTAACTCCAAACTTCCCATGTGGGGAAGTACATCATCTGACAGGAGAGGAAATATTTTCCTAGATTTTATAGATAACAAAAATTTGATTATTTTAAATGATGGTTCTCCAACAAGATTTATGTTTATCATAATACCCCATCTGCAATAGACGTCACTTTATGTTCCCCAGAAATTGCTACAGATTTCAGTTGGAAGTAAATAATAATTTATTTGGGAGTGACCTGTGGCCAATACAAATTGAGTTAAAAAATAATACTAATATAACATATATACCGCAGAGGAAAATGGAGGAAGCAAATTGGAATTTATATAAAGAGAAAACGGTAATTAACAAAAAAATGATCAGACTTTACAAATCACGTAGATGCTTATGAACACCTAGTAAAAACAACAGATGATAAAGCAAATGAAATTATTCCAGTTACCTCAGGCAATCCGACTAGACCACTGGTACCCTGGTGGAATGAAGAATGTAAAGCAGCAAGGAAGATAACGAGAACATGCTTTAGAAGATATCTGAGACATAAATGTGATGCCAATAGAATTTTTTTTGCATATTTGAGAGCTAAAGCGAAGCAGAAAAGAATATTCAAAATAGCCAAAAGAAATTCATGGAAAAAATATAATAATAATATAAATTCCAAAACTCAAGACAAAGAAATCTGGAAAAAAATAAATAAACTGCAGGGTAGATATCGGCCAGAACCATTACCTATATTAAAAGTAGAAAACAACTATTTCAAACCCTAAACTAGTAGCAAATGAATTGGGTAAATGTTTCGCCAAAACATTGAGTATCTCAAATTATACAAAGAAATTCCAATTAAAAATGAAAAATTATGGTCCCAATACCAATAAAATCTAATCAGGAAATCTATATTCTTCCTTTCACCATGGAAGAACTGGAAAATGTCCTGAAACTTGCAAGTCCAATAGCTCCAGGGGAAGACAATATTAGATATGAAATGATATAAAATTTACCAGATGAAAGCAAAACCTTTTTATTAGAAATTTTAAATAAATTATGGCATTCTCACAGCATGCCTAAAACCTGGAAAGAATCTTTAATCATACCAGGCTTAAAACCAAGAAAAGACCCAGAGACCAAGCAGCTATAGGCCAATAGCCCTTACTAGTTGTCTAAGCAAGATATTTGAAAAAAGGGTGAATAACAGATTAATATGGGTATTAGAAATCAAACTGCAATTGTCAAACAGACAGTTTGGATTCAGGAAAAATAAAAATACCATAGATCCCCTCTTAATGATTGCAAAATGCAATGGTTTGTAAAAAAAAAAAAAATAGGAGTATTTTTTGATTTAGAGAGGGGAGGGATTTTGAAAAAAATGATAGAATGGGGAATAGGAGGCAATTTATATGAATATATTAGGGAATTCCTATCAGAAAGATATATAAAAGTCAAAGTGGGGGTAGAAATCTCTGAATCATTTATCCAGGAGGAAGGAATTCCCCAAGGCAGTGTACTAAGCGTGGCATTGTTTGCTATAGCAATAAATGAGATAATTGAAATGATCCCACCAGGAGTCCAAGGATCCCTTTTTGTAGATGACTTCGTCATACGAGTATATAGTAGTGGTGAAAAAGCGCTGGACATAACCAACAGATTGCAAGCAGCCATAAATAGGGTAAAAAAATGGGCAGATAACAAGGGTTTTAAATTTTCACCGCAAAAAACAAAAGCAGTCAGATTTACAAGATCAAGAAAACAGGAATTAATTCCTACTTTATTTATAAATAATAATTCCTCGGTGTAATACTTGATAAAAAAAACTTACATTTAAAGAACATATAGAACAACTGGCGATAAAAGTAAGAAAATCCTTAAATATAATAAAAGTAATTGCGCATAATGACTGATAGAACCTCTCTGATAAAAGTATATAAGGCTATTTGTCTAAGTAAACTTGATTATGCATGTCAAGTATATGGTAGTGCATCTAAACCCCTATTAACAAAACTGGATGTCATACATAACATGGGTATTAGACTCAAGCACTGGAGCCTACAGAACTTTCCCCGTGGAAAGTCTGTATGTAGAAGCAGGAATAGATCCCCTGAAAGTACGAAGAAAAGAAATAGGATTAGATTATATAGCTAAAATAAATAACGTTAATGATAATCCAAACACTAAATATATGAAAAACATAACAAATAATTATCACAGTAAACCAAGAACCTCTAAACCATTGGAGAATAGATTAAAACCTGATATAGAACATCTAAAATTAGGAACAAGTAGCATATAAAAAATAACCACTCCTAAAGTACCTCCGTGGAGACATGCTAAAATAGAAATCTGTGAAAAATCATTTAATAAGAAGGTAACAGATGCACAATTAAGGAGTGAATTTCTGTCACACCAGGAAAAACATAAACGGGACATTAGTATTTATACAGATGGTTCCAAGTCGAAGGAGGGTGTAGGCTATGCTGTAGTAACAAAAAATATAAAAAATAGGGAAAAAATTCCTAAAATATGCTCGATAATCACTGCAGAGATAAATGCTTTATTAGAGGCTATAAAACATACCTTTTTGGTGGGAAAGGCAAACGATACCTTTGTAATATACACCGATTCTTACAGTGTTTTAGAAGCGCTAAAACAATACACAATTTCTCATCCCATAATTGAAGAAATAAGGGAGTGGATAGATATAATAGCAAAACGGAAATCTATAAATATAAAACTATGTTGGGTCCCTTCCCATGTAGGCATAAAGGGTAATGAAGAGGTGGATAAAGAAGCCAAAAAGGCAGTAAAAAATGACTATCAAAAAAATACAAATACCTTACAATGACATTAAAACAACAATAAATGAATACTGTCAATCAAAATGGGAAAAAGAATGGCTAGAATCAAATGATAAATTAAAGCATATTAAATCATCTGTAAAATCTTGGAATAGACAATGTCAAAGAAGGGAAGATGTCATATTGACAAGATTAAGAATAGGACATACATACTTAACACACAAATACTTGATGTTACAAGGCGAGGAAAGACAGGCCTCTTACTATGACCATTGTCGTACTCTCATCACAGTCCGGCATCTGCTAACTGAATGCCATAAATTCGAAAGAAAACGAAGATCCAACAACATATATAATATACCACTTGAAGAACTATTGGGAGAAAATGCCCCACTTCAAAATATAGTAAAGTTTCTCAAAGAAATAAACCTTCTTTATTTGATATAACACGTCTTAAAATTTCATAAAGTTATACAGTAAGCGCTGAATGGCCTTTGCTGCCCCAGTGCTTGGTGTTACACCTAACTTTATAAAACCAACCAACCAACCAACCCTGGCAAATGGCATGTCAAGTCTAAGGCCCTGTCCACACTGCCGGGCACTGCCCGACGTGCAAACGCTGTTCCCGTAACACGTTTCACTGACCTGACTGACAGAGTATGGAGCCAGAACGATGAGATTGTCTGGTAACACTGCTTCAGAAGCGAGAGAAAATATAAACAGCTGGAAATGCCCGATGTGCATGCCCGCTAGTGTGGACAGGCCTTAAAAGAGCACTGTAGGTACCTATTGTCCATTTCACGACCGTGTCTAATTTATTTTCGTCGATAAAATCTTATCAAATCATCACATATGAATAATATTTTGGAAATAGCTGTTTGAAGCAGCGGCCTAATTGACAAAAAAGCTAACTCCAGCTGCTTCAGTATATACAGCTGAACTATATGCTATTGTAAAAGCCCTAGATATAGCATATCATTCAAATAAGAAGTCTTGTGTCATATACTCGGACTGTAAAAGTGCTCTGGAAAGCCTGAATAGGTATAATTCTTCCCATCCTTGTTTCGCATTTCTTGTAGGCGTAAAACAGTACGTTTTTGTTGGATTCCTGGTCATGTTGGGATCCCAGGTAATGAAGAAGCAGACCGAGAAGCAAAGAGTGCCTATTCCCAAGGAGAAATTGATACAAATAGAGTCCCCCATTTTGATATGAAAATCTCTATTCGTAACTATATACTAAGAAAATGGCAGGAGCGATGGTCATCTCCCCTTCTTGCTAATAATAAGATGTTAAAAAAACAATTAGACCTCAAGTAGGAATTTGGCAATCATCCTATCAAAGCGACAGGAGGACTGAAGTTATTTTAACAAGGTTGAGAATTGGTCACTGCCGAATGACTCAGTTTTCTTCTTGATGGTGGTAGTGCTCCAGTGTGTGTTCACTGTGATGGCCCTTTGACAGTTGAGCACATTCTGGTTCACTGCACCAGGTATGTAAATGAGAGGCGGATGTACCATCTAGATGGTAAAACTATATCTGAAATTTTAGGAGACAACATCGATGTTGGCCCTATTATTAGTTTTTTAAAGGCTTGTGGATTTTATAAAAATGTCTAGTAATTTTATATAGATATAATTATTGAATTTTTTTTATTTTTTTTATTTTTATCATAAATGATCATTTAACTTTTAATTCCATTAGAAATTTAATATCGATTTTACCGTTTTAAACATTGATCATCAGAGTATATACTTTAAACTCATTATTTATATCATCCCCATTGAACTCATTATTTATATTTCCATTTCTATTCATTATCACTATAGCGCTGAATGACTCTATGGGTCCCATTGCTTGGCTTTATGCCAAAATCACATATTCCATTCCATTCCAAGGTTAAGAATTGGTCACTGCCGAATGACTCAGTTTTCTTCTTGATGGTGGTAGTGCTCCAGTGTGTGTTCACTGTGATGGCCCTTTGACAGTTGAGCACATTCTGGTTCACTGCACCAGGTATGTAAATGAGAGGCGGATGTACCATCTAGATGGTAAAACTATATCTGAAATTTTAGGAGACAACATCGATGTTGGCCCTGTTATTAGTTTTTTAAAGGCTTGTGGATTTTATAAAAATGTCTAGTAATTTTATATAGATATAATTATTGATTTTTTTTTATTTTTTTTATTTTTATCATAAATGATCATTTAACTTTTAATTCCATTAGAAATTTAATATCGATTTTACCGTTTTAAACATTGATCATCAGAGTATCTACTTTAAACTCATTATTTATATCACCCCCATTGAACTCATTATTTATATTTCCATTTCTATTCATTATCACTATAGCGCTGAATGACTCTATGGGTCCCATTGCTTGGCTTTATGCCAAAATCACATATTCCATTCCATTCCTAATTGGCAAAAATGTGCAGTGATGTCTAATGTTGACAATTAAGGCAGTTGTCATAATAAATCTCAGAAATTTCAAGGGAATCTTAGCTAAATTTAGTAAGCACCCAGAGGGAGGCCAGTTGTGACATAAACTATGACATCAGGCATAACAGCAGTGTTCCCAGTAGTGTGATAATGATCGTAGAGACAAATATTCATCCTCATATACAATAAGTATTAAAGGAAAGGCTAGGCAATCATTGTTGAGAATTACGATAATATTACAGTTTCTATTGGTGATACCATGGGAGCTGAGTAAGAATTTGGTATACTGTATATATATGACAACATTATAGCAAAGGAATTTGGTAAATATACATATGGCAATATTACTATTTTTAAATTTACAATTTTACGTTGACTGTAGATATACATATCAATTATAACTCGATTTCTATTTACATTTGCACTTGATCAATTATACTAAACCTTTGATACTAGTGAAATAGAATCACAACAAAATGGAATTACAATAATTTAGAGGTGTTTGGCATGATATTTTGGCCTGGTATACCTGGTAACCTTGCATAATAGTAAACACGACTTACGAAAGGGCAAAGCCAGGTTATACATGACTGCTGCTTCACCTATGGCAGGCCTAGGAAATTGTCTTTGCGGCTGCAAGATAAGAGGACAAATCTGACCTTTATAGTGGTAATACTTGAATGATGATTATGAAAATATTTGTTTATTTCAAGTCCTCTCTAACTTTTCAGACCAAGATTAAACAGTGGTCGAATTTGCTTGATTGATAAACTATCTCACTGACCACTGACTAGCAAAACAACCATTTTTAAAAACTTACTTATTCTACTGACCTCATTATATATACATGCATAGCTGATAAGTACCACCTAGCAAAGGAGAGCGCTTCGTGCTGGTTGCAGCTTGCACAGCAAATGGATTTATTGAAGGCTCTTTCCTTTGTTACCCTGCAAAGAGAACCAATGGTGATTACCACGGGGAAATGACAGGCGAGCTGATAACTCACATTCTACCATTTTTGCCCAAACCATCGGTGTTGATACTTCACATTGAACCCTGTCACAGCTAGCCGATAGACGTGTGTCTGCGTCCTACTACAGCAACTAAGAAAGCAGACCATATTACTTTGCTAGAGCGCCTCAGAATCCTGTCCCAGATGGTGACACATGACGTGAGTTGCTGCTCAGATGCCAACAGTAACGGGCAAAAGCACATTACACCGTGGATAACGTCATCTGAGAATGAGGCCATGAGGTGGTCCGGTTGCCACAAGACCAACCAGAGCTCAGTGCCATTCAGCAGGTAGAGGCGTTTATGAAACGTCATGTCTGTTCACCCTTACATTGATTCACTAGGGTAGACCTACAGACAACACTGGAAGAAGCCAAGCTTTAGTTCATTTGTAGGGTTTGGGTGTCTACAGTGAAACGATCTCGAGAGTTTGAGGATGGATATTAGTCATTAGGCAACATCCAGGAGCCTCTGGGACCTGTCATTATCAACTTGAACAGCAATGAAGAGGATACAGATGACCTACATCTATATGATGATGATGATGATGAAAATGAATAAAAGTTACTTTGGGAGTCCTTTGCTCATGTAGAATTTTATTTTTTATTTTTCAGCATAGCCTTTTACATAATTTTATATTACGAGATGTTTTTTTTAAATTTCATATTTCCTTCAATTTCAATAAAGGTCAATATAATCTGTGGATTTGGGAATAATAAAGATTAGGGCATAGCCCAAGTGCTTGGACTATGCGTTACAAGTATCATTCAGTACTACAATGTAGTTATGATTAAATGAAACATCTATCTATATAATAGACGACGTAAATTGAGTAATGAAGATAATTGAAAAAATTAGTAACTGTAAATTTAAAAGAAATGAATAAAGATGTAGATAAAACCAGGAATACTACATAGACTCACTGATAACCCACTCAATAACCCTACAACACCATTAGTGTCAGTTTCAAGTAAATAAATCAAGCATATAGAAGCAATAAAACTGACACAGGCACACACACAAATAAAGTAATAAATGGTGAGTTGTGTGAGATACCAAATACTTTGGATTTATTATGGGATTAGTTATGCATTAAGGAAGTTACGAGTGTTTAACGACGGAAGAAGTTGTTTAATAAAGTGATTCCATAATAAGAAGGTCTTGAGGGCCATACCACCAACCCTCAAGACCTTCTTATTATGGATTCACTTTTTATTAAACAACTTGTTCCATCGTTAAACATTCATACGTCTTCCTCCCATCTGTATTTGTCTTGACTTGTGTTATTACGTTTAGTTTAATGCTGTCGCTCCTCTAGGTCGGTCCATAACCGCTTTTTCTTTAGCTCTGTTCACACTGCTGCTTTGAACTTTGGTTTACTGTATGTTCAGTTATCTTTCATTTTAATTATGTCCTTTTTAAAATTTATTTCCTTCCATTTAAATGTGTATATTTCGTACACTTTATAAGAATAACTTTTAGCTTTTACATTTCTGAATTTTTAATTTTTAGTTTTGTTTTTACAATTTTACTAAGAATTTATTTTTCATTTTAATTAAGACAGCCTGTACTTCAGTTCGTGTCCTCTTCCCTTGATTGATGATTACATAATATATATATATATACTATTATATATATATATATATATATATATATATATATATATATATATATATGTGTGTGTGTGTGTGTTCAGGATTTTAAGCCCGAAAAGATAAGACCTCTGTATAACCAGATTCACTCATCCTTGCCTATATGCACACTTGAGTGCAACACCCCTGCCAGCTGTGTATAGACTAGCCAGTATTGCACCACCTAACATCTGTCAAGATGCCATGGCTAGGAAGGAAAAGAACTAACAAGTAAATGATCTCAGGCACCCACTCTACAACCATTGTGAAACAATAAGGCATCTAAAATCTCTTGAAGAGCTTCATGACAGTGAAAGAACTAGAGACCCCAGACCTATCAAAATACAGACTATAGAAATGGAGAGAGAACGACAGTCAGAATACTAAAAGTGCCCTCCCTGACCCTAGTTGATTCTCCCTCAACAGAAGGAAATGGGTCACCCTGAATAGAGGAAGAACAAAAGTGGGTAGGACAGGGGTAACCTCCAGAGATGGGGTTACACAAATGATACTGAATGCCCTGTGGGGAACCAATCTAAAATATGAAACACATCTTGTGTAGTTGCCTATTAGAGCCCACTTGTTCGGACATGGGTCTAAGAACAGCAAATGACATAGTACTCCAATGGGTAGAACAATGGTACAATAAGATAAGATGATGACATGCAAGTTGCTCCTGTGAACTGGAAGCCTCCATTCTCTCTAAAACCCTCTTTGCTCGCATTGGCTGCACTGATTTAATCACCTCAGGGGGACCCTGGATGAGGGTGCGGGGGGGGGGACTATTCCAGGCGAGATTTTAAAAAAAGGACAGGGCCCAGATGCTCTGCCTCTTGGGGGGGGGGGGGAGGGGGGGGGGGGGGGGGGATCCCACAATTTTTCTTATACCTCCATAGTGGACAGAAATATCAGCAGATAAGATTACCAAACCTATGATTTCCAGGTACTGTGAGATGTAATTTCTAGTGCAGTCAGGGAATTGTTTTGCCTCTTTTCTGTATTTCATTTCCATTTTTCGAAGATGACTTTACCCCCTTCTTTGTCCAGCTTCTCACCTCAAATTTTGGTTCAATGCTGTGATTAATTCCCTTGTGATGCTAGTAAAAATCGCCTTGTTAATTCAAGCTACGCTATAGTCCTTTCTGTGTAAACTCCCAGTCATTTAATGCCCCTTCAGTGGGTTGTAATATTTTTAGCTAAGAGCAAGTAGTGTGTAATGTTCCCCACGTGTTTCTCGCCTTATACTGATGCTAGAATGCAATCTCTTTGCATACAAACAAGGTGTCTGACTGTGGTAGAAATTGGGAACCCTTTGAAATAAGGCTTGCATTGAAATAACCCGTTTTGCACAAATTATGATATGTGTCTGGTTCAGTTCTCAGCCACATGTTTCCAGTGGATCGACAATCAACCACCACATTAGTTCCTGGACCTACCGCTACTTAATGTAAATATAGTTCATTTAAAACTAAAGTCCAGAGTTTATGTAAATTCCTCCTGTTTCAGTAATATCGGCCTTCTGCCATAGAAGTTTTGTAATGACTCATCCCGCCAGTCAAGGCTAATTTTAAGTGTTAGACTACATTTTCAAGGAGGGAACGAGCAGGGTATAACTATATATATATATGTGTGTGTGTGTGTGCGCGCGCGCGCGCGCATGGAAATGAACACATGGGAACGTGTTTTACATATAAAAATTAAATTTCTAATTAACCGCAATACCGAAGCCTGGTCTTTCGAGTGAGATCCTAGGGCATTAGCAATTCGAGCACAAAGGTCATCAAAAGAGTTGGAACCTAAATATTTTCTTACCCAAGGTTTTTTTCGGGCAGGCGACTAAGGCCTAACACCAGGGAATTTTACCAAACTCCCTGATCCATCTGGGCTCGAATCGCTAACATTTTATTCGCCTTACCTCTTTCAGTGTGAGATATGGAAATGAACACTTGGGAACGTGTTTCACAGAAAAAATAAATATATCGAATTCCATGTATAAAACTTTCCAACTGCATATTTATTATCTTGTTTAATATGATTACGGCATCAATAACTTGCCATTTTTATTACCTTAACCATCAATTCAGCATTCCTTCGATTCTCCGGGAAGAACGTAATATAGAGCAGCTACATATTTTATGCTAGGAAGGCCGGCCTTCCCAAAATTTTGATCACATACTGGTACATTATGTATTTACATTGTGTGTGTGTGTGTGTGTATATATATATATATATATATATATATATATATATATATATATATATATATATATGATAGTTATTTATGTAACTTTCCGTTTAAACTTTTTGTCAGTTTCCTATTCAGTTACCTTATGGCGTCAATAAATTAGTTTTTGGGACACCGGTTTTAATGACCATAAATTAATCAATGTAGTTATTAACCTAAAAAGTCAGTAAAAGCACTATAGGCTGTTTTTTCCGGTAGCCGCCCTAAATTCCTTACCTTCCTGTTTGGCTGTTGCTATAAGATTTCCATAAATAGTTGCTTTTTTAGGATAAAGGGATAAAGCGAAATAAAAATAATTTCGGTCCATAATATTGTATTTATCATTGTCATTGCATGGAGTGAGAAACAGATTTGGAAAGCGCGATATCAAAGCTATAGACACAGTAACACTGGCAGTAGTTGGTATCCGAATGAAGATCAGGAAGAAGATTAGCCATTTCATTTTTTTTTTGTTTTTATTATTTTTTGTTTTTGCACAATTTATATGGTTGCGATTCATATATGTCATACAGTTCTTTGGATCACTAATGGTGACAATCCTTTGACTTTGTTTTGTTGCATTTTAACTGCTTGTAAAACTAATCCGCATAGTTTTATCTCATTGGTTGTATTTTTGAAAAGGTAAACGACAGGGTTATAGAAATAAACAAATAGAATTGGCCGCTGTGCTTGAAGAAGTGTTAAGCATTTACCAGTTACCAGTTGTTGTTGCGGTAAGTCTTACCGAATTGGAGTTTTTTTAAACTTCATAACTCTAAATTCAAGAATAGTTTTTTTGTAAAACCATGCAGTTTCATTAGTGTTCAGTACACTGAACAGTATTTTTGAAGTTAAGAGTTATTAAAACTGTCCACAAAATAAGTTTTATTGATGCATTATTTTGTTACTTTAATTTCAAGCAGTTTTCCGTAGTTGTTCATCATGATGGTGAAAAAAGTGTATTTAATCAGTTATTGTCCAGAGTCAAGGTACTTAGTGATAAATAGCAAATTAAGTGAAATGTTTAACCCCAAGGAGGGTAGTGTGTGCATACTGCGGGAAACGAGAAATTCAGATTCATTTCCTTTTTCTGAGATGAAATTGAAGGCGCTTCTATCCTGGCTCCTTTCGGACATTCTTCTCCTGGCTAACATTATTTCCAGTATATATATATATATATGTATATATGTATATATATATGTATATATTTGTGTGTGTATGTGTGTTGTCACATTACCGTGATTCATATATACGCATTAAGCTACAAATGTCCTTTAATATCTAATTCACTCTACCTCGGAATTAACATTTTCATATATGTTAACTGAAGGGTATTTTTTTGTGGCTCAGAGCGCGTCACTGATTTCTTGGTTCCGTGGTTCGCGCCCAGGAACCGACAATTTTCGTATCGTCTAAATATATATATATATTAATTCCTGAGGATATATATATGGATATAATATATATATATATTATATATATATATCCGAGGTATATATATTCTAGAGTTCCGAGTAGAGTGAATGAGATATTACAGATTATTAGCATAATGCATAAAATATATATATATATATATATATATATATATATATATAATGTGTGTGTATGTATGTATAAATATATGTATGTGTACATATAATGTGTTTATGTATGTATGTATATACATATATCACACTGACGCCACTCTAGTTACAAACATTCAAAAATACAAAAAAAACGGGATTGCAGTGTATATAATTTATATATGTTTAATATATGTATATATAATGTGTGTGTATGTGTGTATATGTATAAATGTATGTATGTATATATGATGTATGTATATATGTGTATATATATAATATATATATATATAAATATATATATATATATATCATATATATATATATATAATATATATATATATATATATATACATACACACCACGATACATTATATATTATATATATATACTATATTATGAATATAAAAATATATATATATAATATATATTATATATAATATAAATATATATAATGATATATATATATTATATATATATATTAGTATATATACTATATATATATTATATATATATATATATATATATATATATATATTATATATATATATCCACAGACACACATATATATATATATATATATATATATATATATATATATATATATAATATATATATATATCATATATATATTATATAATATAGATATATATGATATATATTATATTTAATATTATTTGATATATATATTTTATATATATATTATATTTATAAATATATATATATATATATATATATATATATATATATCTATATATTATTCTATATATCACAGACACCACCCTACTACAAACATTCAGAGATACAAAAAAACGGGATTGCAGATCAGATTCGTGTACAGAGCGATTCCCTTTGCCACATTTAAGGTCAAATTTTTTTTAGCGCTGCTATTCTGTACATACTGTGTATTGTGGTTTATTATAAAAACGTATAGTACTGTGTTGACTTAACATCATAGGCATGAATATTGCAGTAACCAACATACAAACCGCTAGCCGGAAAGACGTCTATCTAGTTTTTAAGTAGGGAAGGTGTTTATTATAATATATATAACTATAATATATATATAATAGTTATGAATTATATATATTTTATTATTATAGATTCATATCTATTATATATTATATATTATTATTATATATATTAATAGCTAGATCAGTGTATAATCTAAGATAATAATATTATATTATAGGTATATATCATAGATAGATATATATTATATATTAAATATATATATATATGTAATATCTATATATATAATATATATATATATATAATATATATGTTATATCTATATATATATATATATATATATATTAATATGTATAGTATAAAGCCCTGTTTTTATCACTGCACGCAAGCATAGTCACTCGTATTTATTCCTAATCAAATATAAGAATATGATGGGAAAATTAACATCTGATAAGAATCTAATACTATACATATTTTTCCTTAATACCGTTTAGTCTTGAAAACGTCTTACTCCACATAGGCACTGATTTTTTTGGACAATGCATTGTTAATTATTTTTATGTACACTTACTTCTTTTCATTTTTGTAATTTCTTAGTTTTGTCCTTTTTTTTGAAAGGAATTTTATCCTGAATTTGATCACACCTTCATGTCAATTGTTATTTTACTTGTTACAGCTGCGTTGATGATGTGCTTGCTTAAATACCTGTGTTGTGCACAATGTGAGAGAATTGGTTAGCTAAAACTTGAAGAACACAGCTTAGGCACATACCCAAGTTCTTGTCTAAACAGTGTTTGATGCCTGGGTATTTAAATGAAAATTCACCTGTATACTTTTTCAGATCGTAACATAAACACATATTCAACACATCAGTATGTCGTTGGTTTAGTTTTCAAGTTGTAGACACGCTTATTCATTAGTTACTGCAAAAACACTGCTTATTTTCCAGGCACTTTTTATTCGTGGCATAACACCTTTGAAGGACAAAGTTTTGCAAGTGGATGGCAGCTGCTCCAAGTCGAGGACAGTCATCACATTTGCCCAGATACTTGTCCTTGGTGTAGAGAATATTCATGTGCTCGGAGTCGCAGGTTGGCTAAGGAAGACCCCATGTAGCTCCCTCCCATCTGCCCTGCATTTGCCATGGTGCTTCCGTAGCTCCCAGCCAAGCCTTCGGGTTCGAGGAAATGGATTGGTGGTCAGAAATTGACATGATATTTTCAATAGTTAAACATTGTCAATCATCGACAAAGCAATTAGATGCTAGAATAATCACCAACAAAGAAATTAGATTCTAGGAAAATCATCAACAAAGCAATCAAATGCTAGAATTTTACTGTCTTTTACTTACCGGGTGGTAAAGATGTGCACATGGGCGTAGGAGAGCTTGTCGGGGGAAAATGAGACAAGTACGGCGGTGTAGTTGTTCCCACAGCGCCAGTTGATCCTTTCCAAGGGCCCACTCCAACTCCCATGCCAATGCCTACGCCCACACTGCCATACCCACTGTAGTCACACATGGCCATACTGGTATTACCTGGAATGGTCTTGTCATTGGGAAAACTGGTATATAACGTTAAAGTCAATTTTGCCTTACATTTGAGAAAAATGAAGCTACCAAAGTATGTTACTGTTCTATGAATGTTGATTTTATAAATACTTTGTTTTGTATTTGTAGATTCAGAAAAATGTTTTGTATTTGTAGATTCAGAAAAAATATTACTTCATAGGAACTAATGAACATGTCAGAATAGACGCCAAATTGCAGACAGCATTAAATCATTCGGCTTCCTATAATTGGATAGGTTTTCAGTGATGTTTACATTTGGCTAAGTTGAGACTGTTAACGTAGAAAATAATGAAGAGAGAGTTAGAATGTTAGTAAGACATTGAATGGTGAAAATTAAATTGAGAGATTCTTGAATAATAGAAATTTACATCTATAAAGTTTTAACATTCTTGTTAGATTAAGTAGTATATTCTTAGTGTGGATGAAGAGATTTTTTCCTTTTAGGTGTCTCAGAAAATAAAGGGCCATAAGTTATGGCTGAATAGCCGGGAAAAACTTTTTATATTATGTATATATAATTTTCAAGGTGACCTTCACTGATAAGAAAGAATTCGGTTTTCAATTTCGCAACTGTCTTACGTAAGTAGCTAGACTTTCAACATTTCATCTCCCAACTGTCTTATTTCCAGAGTGAATATGTGTATGTTCATCGTCCAATTCTTTTTCAAACGTGCGTTATTTACCGGTAGGCCTGGGTGCCAGTGGTTGCTCTACCGGGCCTGTTGTAGGAGCCATAGAAGGCGTTGAATCAGCTGGACGGAAAGATGTGGAACGCTGGGCTAGAACGCTTCGCTCATTTCGTCTGAACTTGGCCCGCCTGTTTTGAAACCATACCTGTAGAAGGAAAGATAATAAATGTAAAAGGTTTGATTTGAGGAAATAAGAAGGTTGGATAATCATGAAATGGGAAAAGGTTAACTGATTTGAAAATCTCAACTGCTATTACATATGTAGCAGCTGCTGATGATATGATTGTTTTTTATATTTACCCTTATTTTATATTTGGAAAACTTGCCTCTGCTTTGTCTTTTTGCGCAGTTTCCCAATGCTTGCTTATACCTTTTTCTCCTATTGAAAATTGTCAATGCAAAATGTTTTGTTGTAGAATCTCCCATAAAGAAACAATTCCCAAAAATATTTAATTGAACAGTTTTCGTTAAGGAGCCTTATGAGAATAGCAGCAAATTAAATGAAGTTAAAACTCGTATATTTTACATAAAGAACTGGTTGACAATGATTTACGCTGCTTAGGGTTTCAAAGGCAAAATTATTGTTGTATATATCCTGTTGGACATGTTATTAACAAGTCAGGATGCAGTCATTTCCAATTTCATCATTTACTATATGTGAATAATAAATCTGTTTTAACTTGAGGGGCTTTCACACGGCCAGAAATGTTGGCCAACATGCTCATCGAACCTTCAACACAACATGTTGAAAGAGTTTTACACGCTGAAACCAGACAGACAGCCAACCTTAAGCATGGTACACACTATGCCATCATGTATCAGCTACGTGATGCAGTAGTGGTGTTGAAAAAAAATTAATAGCGGCCAAACTGTACTGCAACACTGCTCACTTGTTCTCGCTTTCAGCTTTCAACGGCAGGATGTCTGCCGATGACGTACTTTGCCAGGAGACTCTACTGTGGGGTGTAGTTGCTCTGTGTGCTGCAAAAGAGAAACTTTTGAGGAAGAAACTTAGAACCTTGTGGTGTAAGCAATGCCTTTCTCGGCGACCTCTGAAGGGAAGCTTCAATGAAATATTTTTGGAGCTTCAAGTCGAAAATCCAACAGACTTTGAAAATTACACAAGAATGCCAATCCTTGCATTTTATAAATTGTTGGAAAAAAATTGAACCATATATTTGTAAGCAGGACACCAGCTTTCGAGACAGCATATCACCAGGAGCTCATTCTTGCAGCTGGAGGATCGTATGCATGCTACCAATATTCAACCAGGATTTCAAAACAGAGCCTCGGTCTAATCATCCCCGAAACCTGTGAAGCCATCTATAATGTCCTTAGGGACGATTATTTGAAAGTAAGGTTCAAATATAGGTACAAAGTACACAAATATTTTTTTATTTCAGGAAACGCAGCACATCAAAACACTGTAGAGATCTTCCATGCCAGCTCCAGACTTCTGTGATGCTTTGATTGCAGACATTTCCCTGTAGAATTGTGTCTTCAGGGTGTGCAGCTTTTTAGTAATGTCTTCATTCCGCAATGCACAGTTTACAAAACTCATAACTCTGATTTTATGGTTTCCAAGCTTGCACTCCTGATGTTTCTCATCTTGTTAATGCTTGCATTTGATGTTCCAAACAGATGGATGTTCCTTCAGTAATTTAATTCAATAAAATGTATTGTGTTAGTCCTTGTCCACTGAAGGGGTTTGGTGGGTGGTGGTGACCGGACATCCTCCCCCTCTGAATGATGGTGCAACACTTGAGCTGAGTAATAAAATGGCTCTGACCCATCAACTCGGTGATGCGGCTTCATGTTGAAAAAGTCGTTTTTCAATGCAGCCATCTAACACTGCGAGCATCATGATGCACAGTGTGTACGGGGCTTTAGTCGGTGCCAGGAAGCCAAGGAGCAACATGACCCTTAGCGAATAAGGGAAGATGGCAGTTAAGATACTCGTTGCTCTCAAGGAAAGAAAAGGAAAGTGGACAAACGACTGGTTGCTGAAAAGTGATCAAATGCCTCATACAAACTTAATGAAGGAACTGAGATAACACCCAGAAGATGGGCACAGTTATATATGCCCTTCAGATTGTCCCCCAGTGAAGTGCTTTTATCGAGGAGACGGCAAGGAAAATTACTTTGCCAGGTGTATCTGCAGAACTTAATTGCTTAGCAGGTTGGCAAAATGAACAAGGCTCACGGAATTACCCTCAAATTGCAAAAGAAGTAGTAGATGATTATAATGATTACTTTGTTAATAGGGTGCAGTAGCACAGCAAAACGACTTCATGTAAATCATGAATTTAGTTAAGTTACTAGGCCTATCTCCAAATGTGTAGAAATATTATGTTTAAAATTGCAAGCATTATCCCATCATCTTTCTTTCCAAAATAAGTAAATGCAAAAATTATGGTCAGTTTAATTAATTTATGATTCAAGTGGTTCCAAAACAAGTGATTTCCCCCACAAATAATTTCTATTCATTCAGATTTGCATGGTGAATTTGATTTATTTCAGTAAAATAAAATAAAATTATCTAAACATTCAATTACATCTTTGGCCTTATCATGAAAACTCGCCTCCTAATCAATATTTGTAGAATCCAAATTTGATGTACTCTCGTGGCAGTTCTTGATCCATATGAAAACATCATGTTATTAAAATACCATGGAGTGAATTGCCTGACCTCTTAGAGCCCTCATATTTTTGAAGTTCCGTTATAAAAGAACTATAGAGACAGTTGATTTTTTTTCATAACATCATGCTGTGTGCAATGGTCAAGTTCTTTTAGATGTCTGACCGTGTGAACCCCCCCTTTAAATGCATCAGAAAATGCAAGTTCTTTTTTATAATTAGTGTAGGCATATTTGTAATTTTTTCTAAGGAAAAACTCGCTTGCTTTTGTAAAAAGGCATTATAATCTTTAAAAGAAATTACAAACCAAGTAGCTGTTTAAAAAATGTATTTTTCAGAATGAATACATAATTAAAAAGCCAAAAAAAATGAATCAAAATAAAATGATATGGTTGAATTACTGTTCAATTACTGGAATTGTTTTCATTTATACTTTTGCTATTTTATCTAGTCAGTTCTGGGCGGCCCTCCAACGAATGTTTGTAGTCAGTGAAATACCAAATCCTCAAAATTTCATGCAAGATACATAATAATTTAAAAGTTACTTGCTTTCAAAATTCATCTTTTCAAATTCTATATATATTTAACTGTATAACACAGCTTCAGTATATTCCATAACTGCCTGTATAAACTATCCTGACTTGCATAGTATATACTGTTATAGTGTATACTGTTAACAATGGATATCAATTGTTAGTTTGTGGATGTCATAGAAAGTAACACCTCAATATTCAGTCTTCATTTATCCCTGGTTGGACAGTTTCGTTGTTGCAGCTGAAAACCCAGCATCCACAAACTTCCGTACGGCAACTGCATCTTCCTCCACATCCACGTTAGCACCCATACTTTATGAAGTGCAATACTGCGTCAGAAGCTGGTGGATTCAGACTGCAAACTTGGGAGAAATGTCATGAACCTGCATTAGATGTCCAACCAAATGCAGTTGGTGGTGGGAAGCACAAGTGCATTTTACAAGCTTTTCTCCAAATCATGGATATTTAATGTGCCTGAAGAATGTCTAAGCCCAGTGGTCAGTGGATCTGGCGTTGGTGGGAGGTTAGAATAGGAACCAGTAAAGCTCACTCACATTTGTGCAGATTTTGGATCGATACAAAATACAGACAAAGCATTCCAACTGAAAGCATACACCAGCGGGTGGATAAATGTTTTTCCCGAACATTGCTAGTGCATCTAGGATTTCATCATCTTAAAGACTTATATGCCTTGAAGGGCGAATCTTTGGTTTTTTTCAGCAAATCTATCAGACATATCAGAACCTGTCAGAGCATGAAAATCTTAGAGTGCAGAAACGTGCTTTGGTCTTATGTTGTTGTATATGCTCTGAACAGAAATGTTCCTCTTCAGCCTGCCCTTTCCCATAAGGAACATGGTAGATATTGGTAAGTTTTGATACAGGAAGACAAGGAACAGTAAGACTTCTGTGTCTGGGAAACTGACTTCAAGTTCTGCTTCATTGAGAATAGTTAGAGCATGCAGTATAAGCAGTGTCTGCCTCTTCTTGGGGGTGTGAGGAGCGGGTCTGGGATATCAGCAACCTTGGTTTATATTCCTGAGGTCACCATAAGTTTTGTTAGTCTGCTGTTGG
>NC_087213.1:39148136-39170636 GCF_015104395.2 Macrobrachium nipponense
AAGTGACTGAAAAACTCTCAAGGCATGAGCTCTCCGAGGAATGAAGCGACTTAAAAAACTATAGAGGCATGAAGCGCTAAAATCTAGAGGAATGGGACTTATAAAACTCTCAAGGCTGAAGCGATTGAAAACTCTCAAGGCATGAAGTGACTTGAAAACTCTCAAGGCATGAAGCGACTTGAAAACTCTCCTCTTGGCATGAAGCGACTTGAAAAATCTCAGCATGAAGTGACTTGAAAACTCTCAAGGATGAAGTGAATGAAACTCTCAAGGATGAAGCGACTTGAAAACTCCGTGGCATGAAGGCGACTTTAAAAAACTCTCGAGGCATGAAGAAACTTTAAAACTCTCGAGCATTGAAGCAACTTGAAAACTCTCAAGGGCATGAAGCGACTTTAAACTTCAAGGCATGAAGCGATTTTTTTTGTGTGTAACTCAAGGCATGAAGCGACTGAAAACTTCTCAAGGCATGAAGCGGACTTGAAAAAAAAACTCTCGTGGCATTGGAAGGATTTACTCTCGAAGGCATGAAGCGGACTTTAAAAAACTTCGAGGCAATGAAGCAACTGAAAAAACTCCTTCAAGGCATGAAGCGACTTTTACTCTCAAGGCATGAAGCGATTTGAAAACTCTTTCAAGGCATGAAAGTGACTTGAAAAACTCTCAAGGTATGGAAGCGGATTTGAAAACTCTCAAGGTATGTAAGCGACTTTAAACTTCAAGGATGTAGGGCGACTTTACTGCTCCAAGGTATTGAAGGCGACTTTAAAACTCTCAAGGCATGAAGCGACTTTAAAACTCTCAAGGCATGAAGCGACTTGAAAACTCTCAAGGCATGTAGCAACTTTAAAACTCTACCATGTTATTGGAATGTAATTGCTGTGCATATTTCTTCTCGTCCGAAATTTCATAGATGTAAAAAATGACAAAAGTAATTAAAAATAAGTAATTTTTGTGTGGAAGTGGCCAAATATTAGAAACTATATCAAATTTCTTCTAGGATCTGAAATAACACTATTTTTCAATCATTTATGATGGGTTGCACTAGAATTTTGAGTTTAGTAAGATTCCCTCACTACCATGCTAGCTTTTTTTTGTAGTAAGATTCCCTCACTACCACGCTAGCTTTTTTGTGGCCATTTGTTTTACTTTTGCTTAGTATTATCTTTAACTGATGTACTTAGACGATATATGATACAAAAGAACTTGTCTCTTAAAAATGGTTTCGTGCTTGACCAACTTGTGCCCCAACCCTTATCCGTTTGCCCATTCCTTTCTGTTATGCGTCGTATCCCCGACCTTTGTTATCATAATGGTACTCCATGAAAATGGCAAGCTGTCTTGGTTATTGTTGTAACTATAACTTTTATCAGTAATGAAATTCCCCAGCCTCCTCTGCTCTTAAAATCCTAAGAGGTTTCCTCGTTCAATAGAGCGTTTTGCCCCGGGCCATTATGTGAAGGAAGTTTGCCGCTTTGACCGCATGCACTATATGGCCTTGTGGCTCAGTTGAGGATGGTGAATAAATTTATACTTTTCATTCTCTTTGTCAAAATATGTACGTAATTTTATCATTGTATGGTTGAAAATATTATAAGGGACTATTTTAGAAAGGGTTTTCACAATTTTTTAGACAAGTTGTCAACCTCCTACATCAGTGACAATATTGATTGTGTCGCCAGTTGATATCCATTATTGAGTTGTTCAATACTGTACTGAAGCGGAATAATTTGGTTTCTGATCTGTTGAACCAGCGTGTATGGTCGGTCAGGGTAGGTAATCGGTATGGAGGTGAAATGTGTATGTATGTATGTATGTGTGTGTTTATATAACTTGATTTCTTGACGGTCTTCGCAGTGCATGAATGGCTTTTTGTAAAACTTTACTACAGACTAGGTTATAAAAAGGACATCGCGAAACTTTTTAAAAAGGTCATATTTTACTGATATCGGTGATAAATGCTTTGGTAACAAACAAACAGGACATTTAGAACTTGGTTAATTGATTGTTATGAGAGGCTCGAAGTCATGTCCTTCAATGGATTGGGCAGAGTTCCAGAGCGTTTCTGTTTTATCAGAACTATTTCATTTTGAGAGAGAGAGAGAGAGAGAGCGAGAGAGAGAGAGAGAGAGAGTGCATTCTCCACTAGTTTAACTTCAGCTGTCAGCCTTCTGTCGTTATATTACTCCTGACTCTTTCTTCATCTTCAAATTTTTGTTTTTATACCTTTCTCTTTGACAGCGGTTCCTGTAATTACATCCAGCAGTTTTTGTTAGTCTTCTGTGTCATGAAGAAACCCATTCCAATGTTTATTGAAGAGCTTCCTCGTTTGTTTTTTTTCCGTTTTTTTCTCACTTGCTTTTGTTTTGCAGATCATAAAAACATCGAACTTATTTCTCTGTTTATTGTTTTATGATACTCTCTCTCTCTCTCTCTCTCTCTCTCTCTCTCTCTCTCTCTCTCTCTCTCTCTCTCTCTCTCTCTCTCTCTCTTGATTTTTTTGTAGCGCTTTATTTTTTTACACCAATATGATTCTAATGCCGTATGTTTTTAATCGTACAGGGAATAATTTTGTTAATTATTCGATTTGGACTTCTTGGTGTTTTAGTTCGTATCTCAACTATTTGAAGGGACTGAAGGAAAAAGTTGTGACCATAAATAAACCTTGAACTTGACAAGCAGAGAGCATCCAGGGCCAGGTAGGGACGGTTCGGGCTGCGTAGAAACACTTACACGAAATGGTTAATTAAGCCTCAGGTCTCTTGATCACCATCCGCTTCAATAACAAACGACCTGAGACATCATTCTAAATGTCATCAATTTCACCCTCCTGTTGCATCAAGCGTTCACCCCTCATACAGGAGGAAATTGTCGATGCTCTTAACTTTCGTCTGAGACCTATCAAATACTATTTCACATCTAGCTTTAAATGTTATATGACAAGCAAATTGGGAATTTCTCTCTATTATATTTATCATTTAACTTAAGGATATCTCGCCACACACGGTGTTTTCGTGGCTGTCATGTTGCGTTGGTCGTGAGCCAATCACACTGGTCGCTATGCGGTGACGTCACTCGTTGATGGTTCTGCGGCCAATGGGAAGTGACAGGCGGAACGACCTGGCTCTTCTTATGAGTGTGCTCCCTCCCTTCCCTGTCTTTTCCTTGGCTCTTCGGGTATTTTGGGCGCCATGTGCATAGCTGAGAATGCTGACGAACTCTTACACGCTCGAGTTCTTCAGCACATGTACACAAGTAGGCTACATAAAGATTCAGTATACTAGATATCGGAAAAAATCAGGCATCCATAACTTGTTATATCCTAAGTTTATTGCCTTCCTATTTCTTGATCCTTCTCTTATATGACCTTATATATATATATATATATATATATATATATATATTATATCTATATACTCTATCATCCCATACTTATTACCTATTTTATATATGACGCGAGCGAGCCGAAGCGCGAGGGAGATAGAGAGAGAGAGAGGGCGCACTGCTACTTGTTCACGCCTTCATGCTGTAAATATTCAAATTTGTAAGTATACATTAGCCAGTTCATAGAGAACCACACGAACAGTAGGTCGAATGGAAATTGAGAATTGACTCACTTAAGGGTATTTGAGAAACAAAGCGAAGCTTAGCTGTGGAAACTGCGGAACATAAGAATTGTATTTTCTAGCCTCTAGGGATAGTTACAAAAGCTTAAGCTTACAGTTCTTTCTGTTGTCTTTCCGTGGATAGGAACCTACTCAAAAAATGGTGCCCTCTTATCAGGCATTTGAGGTAAGGTTGAATTTCGAAGGAGGAAAACTAGTAGGAAACTTTCTCAACGAAAACCTCATGAAACACCACAGTGAACTGACATTCAAGGGAGGAAGTCAGAAAGCACCCAGAATCTGCTTAGTAATAGCACTGCAGGTAACAGTGACAGTAAGGGAAGCTAATAAAGCCACCGAGGACAAAAGAGAAGATAGAAAAGTCCCTCAGAGTGGCGTAGTTTAATGCACAATCTATTCGGAACAAAGTAGCTCTCTTCAAAGCATTGATAGCAAGTGAGGAATTAGACATAATAGTTATCACAGAAACATGGATACAAGAGGCAAGAAGAGACTTTGAAGGAGAGTACCAGATAGCTGGATATAAATTGTTCAAAAAAAGATAGACTCAGTAAAAAAGATTGAGGTGTTATGTTATATGTTAGGGACCACCTCAGTCCAATAGAGTGTAAAATAACAACCATGCAAGAAGTGATTGGCATCAACTTAAACAGCCTAGGGAAAAAAAATAACTCGAATACAGACCTCCCCGCCTATCACAAATGTCCGATGAGGAGCTGTATGCACTACTAGGACAAGAGATAAACAACAAATTCTGCATAATAATGGGAGATTTAAATGCAGCAGTACACAGTGACACAATGACCTCCGCATCATACGTAGAAGGAAAGAGACTTCTAGATTTTACAAAGAATGAATTCCTCCATCAATGTGTTGACAAACCTACTACAGGAAACAACATAGACATCGTCCTATCAACAGAAGATAATCTAGTGTCTGACCTTTCAGTAGGTGCAAATCTAGGGAAAAGCGACCATGAAATTATCTCTTTTCAAATTAATGTTCAACATAAAATAGAGAAGAAGATATTAATGAGATTAGACTACCGTTGACAAGACCTAAAAAAGCTAAAGGAGTATGTTAAAAATTAGAGTACGACGAGAACACAGGCTTAGATAAACACTGGGAAACTTTCATGATGAATAAACAGAAAAATGCGCTAAATGTATACCATTAAGGCAAATACTAACAAATGGCAACCCTCAGCCTAAGTGGTTCAACAGAGAAATTAAAAATACAATAATAGAAAGAGACAGATTGCACAAATCAATGAGCCCACACCCAACACCAGTAGAAGCAAGCAGGCATAAAGAATTCTGTAGATTGGTGGACAAATTAGTAAGAAATGCAAAGATAAATGAGAATAAGAGAGTTGCATCAGTCTGTAAAGAAAATCCAAAAGAATTCTTTGCGCATGTTAATAATAGGAAGCCAATAAAAAATAGAAGGGACAATAGAGTTAACCTGGTGAACTCAGACTTGGAAAAAACAGAGTTATTGAATGAGTATTTTACTATGAGATTCAGGGCCTTTGTAACACGGTTTTTTCGCAATAACTTTTTATCTGTGCATTTCATAAATATAACGCTTATTGAGAATACATATTATATCTACACATAAATTTTGACTGTATTCTGCATTACGTAGGTTGAATAAATTTGGTACTTATAATGTAAAAATGACTTTTTTTTTTTTTTTTTTGAAGATGGGCCAACTTACTCAGAGAAAAGGTTTCGAAGGCACTCGTTACGTAACTTATGACAGCATTTCTTCCCTCTTTCTCGATGGATGATTGGCTATACGTAACGAAGGCTAAACCTCTGGCAACAATGACATACAAATTTAAATACAAGCAAAGCAGTACACCTTTATGAACTCTGGAACCTCTCCACTGATGAACAAACCAACAAAATATGTTAATAAATACAAAAACACTTCGATTATTAGTCTAACTCCCAAAATAGGTTTCCTAAGAAATTACAGTTTACTTAATAGGTCACAATCAGATTAACAAGATGTAGGGAATAGTTGGTAATTTTCAAAAACATAGTAGACAATCTTGATTTGATAACTGCTATATCCAAAGTCAAGCAATTTTTATTTATTGGCTATCTACCTATTTACTGAATAAAAAATAGCCGGTACCGTATATTGGCTTTAAACCTTCACTAGTAATTAGTGTCAGAATGATGACTTCATGAGGCTCCACCCACTTTCGCCTCGTTATAATTCAGGATAACACTGAAGGCTACCATGGGCGTTGTTGGATTAGAAAATTTAACTTCTGGCTATAAAAACTAATCTCTCGAGTAGTTGTAAGAAGTGCTAAATGCTCCTCAAGGATCCCAGCAGTTGGCCTAAACGTTTAATTCCTGTATATTACTGCTATACTGTTGCGGCACTACTGCTACAGTAGTATTACTACACTAGCACTGATACCCCACCCACATCTATTCGTTCCGCCATTCATAAAGTCTTTGGGTTTCAGAGCCGATGAAGTTTCTGTCTGGTGGATGGGCGGGGCAACATTTCGTCAAAAGGTAGGTAGAAACAACTTGCTGTTGAACAGCCAACACGTTTTCAGACAAAACAGACCATGCCTATCAAACCTCTTGGATTTTTTTCATAACATGCTTGGTATTTACGACAGTAGTAGAGCAATAGATATACTCTACTTAGTTTTACAAAAGGCTTTTGACAATGTCCCACACAAGAAATTGATGACAAAAGTTAGAGCTTTAGGAATTGCAGACTGGGTCGAAGACTGGCTAACTAATAGAAAACGGAGAGTCGTAACAAATGGTGAAGAATCGGAATGGGCAGATGTAACAAGCAGAGTTCCCCAGGGTTCTGTCCTTGGCCCTCTGTTGTTTTTTATTTACATTAATGACATTGATATAGGCTTAACTAGCATGATAGTCAAATTTGCAGATGACACCAAACTAGGTGGAAATGCAGCAGACCCTGAAGTAGTGGAAAGTTTAAGAAATGATCTAATAAAAATAGTTGAGTGGTAAAAACTATGGCAAATTCCTTCTAACGTAGATAAGTGTAAAGCTTTACAAATAGGAACAAACAACCACCATGCTGCTTGGGAATGACATAAGTAGTGTAGACTGTAGAGCAAGAGGAGGACCTTGGAGTCATTATTACCAAGGACTTAAAATCCACAAAACAGTGCAGAAAAGATGAAAAGAAGGCGCAAAACCAATGGGATGCATAAAGAGGCAGTTCAAATACAGAAGTAAGGAAACGGTGCTGCAGCTCTACACATCAATAGTTAGACCACATCTTGAATATGCAGTACAGCTTTGGTCACCAAGACACTAACACTAAAAAAAAGACATAAATAGATAAGAAGGAGTACAAGCAAGAGCCACAAAGTTAATTACATCCATCAGGCAAATAGGTTACTGAAGACGACTAGAGAGTCTGAACATGTATGGCTTAGAAACACGACGATTGCGAGGACAACTAATAGAAACATTAAAAATGCTGAAAGGCATAACAAAAGTAGACAATAACCTATTTACATTAAACGAACACCAGACAAGAAATAATATATGGAAACTAGAACTGAAGAGATACAACACATCCCATTGTGGGAACTTCTCTACGTACAAGATATGTGACTGCCACCATAAGTTGTAAACAGCAACAGTGTGGAAGAGTTTAAAATTAAGCTAGACAAAATCATTAGGCTACTGGTGAATACACAGTAAAACCTGCTCCTACAGATTAGTGAGCACACGATGTCTCCTCGGATGGACTAACAAGTCTGAGACATCATAATCCTAGTAACTCCTTGTAACCCATGTCCATGCGCCCAAAAGTGGTCGTCTGTTGTTCGCTGAGTGTAATCCAATATGACCGAAATCAATATATAACTTCGCTGATCATGCACATAGCGCTGTTGACACTATATATGTATACTATATTGATATATATATGTGTGTATGTGTATATATATAATATATAATTATATATATAGATATATATATATATTATATATATATATATATATATATATATAATATATAATGTAGTTAGAAGAGGGCCATATATTTTGCTTCAGAAGACATGAAAGCAACAAAGAAAATGGAGTGGGTTTTCCTATTAATAAAAATCTTGCAGGTAACATAGAGTTGCAAGATTGATTATCAAACTAAATAAGAAGTATAAACTGAAGATCATTCAAACGTATGCACCAACACCATTCCATACAGAGGAAGCAATAGACATTTTTTATGAAAATCTGGAGATATCTTTGGAGATATCTTTGAAAAAATATAAGACTCAATTTATATTTGTTTGAGTGATTCTAGTGCTAAAGTAGGTCAAAAGAACAGAGGAGAATCAGCTCTAGGTAAATTCGGAGTAGGCACTCAAAACGACATAGGAGACATGCTAGTAGAATTTGCTGAAAGAAACAATCTATGAATCATGAACACTTTTTTTTTAAACAGGAACATAGAAATTGGACAAGGAGAAGCCCACACGCAGAAACAAAAAAACGAAGTAGATTTTGTTCTTAGTGAAAAAGTTAATTGAGTTAAAGATGTAGCTAACAGTGTTAAACAATTAAAGTTAAACGAACCATAGAATGGTGAGAAGTAAAATTTGTCATAGATCTAAGGAAAGAAAGAGAAAAACTAATTTTAAGAAAGAAAGTAAACACTTGTAAGAAGAGAAAAATCATACGAGTTTAGTTTAGCAATACAAAATAGATACTCCCAGCTACATGATGAAATGGAAGAAAGTAAAGATGAAATGAACAGTAACTTAATTATATTTCTGTTGGAATCAACACAAGATATAGGTGGAAAAGTTCCTAAACAAGATTAAGGAAAACTATCCGAAAACAAAAAACTTAATAAAGAAGCGATTGGAAATGAGGGTAAAATCCAATAGAGATAAGGAAAGAGGATCATGATATAATCATGGAAGGAGATTTAAATTCATTTTTCACGTGGCTTCGATAAAGATGGACTCCAATAGATTCCTTTTTCGGTGATCTTTGACCTTGCAGATTATCGAGGAATTATCCCAGTTAATAGCATGGCCGGTCTTAAGCCGTGGATCCGCAATGCCATTATTTGTATGAGAGCATCTTACTTAAGTTCCTTAGAAGTTTGCCCAGTATAATTGTTATTACATTCTCTACAAGGAATACTGTATACAATATTGTTTGAATTTGGAGAGCTATTCTTAATTAGTTTATTTCTCGAAATATTATATTTAAATACTAAGTAAAAATTTAGATATAATAATATTTTGAGAAATAAAGTAATTAAGAATAGCCTTGCAAAGAGTGGAATGCTGTAAACTGTTCTAACTTACTGGATTACACCGTTTTATACCTTATCATGGACGTGGGGTTATTGGGGGATGTTCACTTAGCTTGGAGGAAGGCTGCTTATACACAGTTTGGACTGGACCCAGTTTACTATTTAACGTCTACCTCCCTCTCACTAGACGCTTTTCTCCACTTCGCGAACGTGCCTCCCCCTGATTTCCATTGAGGAAACTTATTAACTGATCGCTAACAACATCAGAGGTGGTTTCTGCAATCTAGTCCGAGGGCACGCCATAGCAAACGGCTCCGAGTAAAACCCACAATTTAAAGCTGGTGACCGACAATCATACATACCGTACGTCGATTTTACCAGTCTTTATCCTACGGTGATGAGCAGATATAAAATGCCTTTGGATGAAATAACGGAGGTCTCCCCCACCTGTATATATAAATTTATGTATGAATTTATAGTTTAAATTATTGTGAATGTATGTAAACAAAATTATAATGCATAAAATCAACTCGCATTCAAATTCGATTCTTTACAACCCTCACCTGTATATAAAAAAATTATGATGAATAAAAGCATTGCACAATCAAATTCATTTCTCAACAACCCTCGCCTGTATATAATGCTCAGGTAAACGTTGCATCTGCTTAGTTGCGTATTAACTGCAACCATGGAAACGGGTTCCTTCCAGGGAGAAATCTTGAACCTTTTCGCTGTTCCTGCACAAATTATCATAGCACAGGTTTCAGCAACAGCAGAAAATCGATCCTGTGTCAGAACATAATTAAAATGTATGAGGCCAACTTTCACTGTATTTTATATTGTTGGGTGAGTGAACACCCTTTGGAAAGACATCACACCATAAGTGCTAAATTCAAAGTATCCAAAGAGGAATGGAGGATAGAAAAGGTCAGTTATTTGTACTGGACAACTGTTTTCTCGAAGTCAGTGACAATAAATAAGGTACCCAGACATTCACTGCAGGATGGCATTTGGGCATATCGGTGATTTTCATATCCCAGAACATGTTCCACTCAGGTAAATTCAGCTTTAACACATAACTGGTACGGTTCTCTGTTAGTGGACTTCACTCCGTCAACACCCGAACTGTTACAGCTCAGAACAAATATCCTTGGAGAGACCGAATACCAAATCGCGTACAAATATGACTGAAGAATAGTTCCAGCTGCTAAGGCATTTATATGAGAGTGTAATGCAACCTAGCTGTTTTAGCAGTGTGAGTGCACTACTCAAAGCAGCAAAGGATGAGGACAGAAACATAACTAAAGCGGACGTCACAGGTTTTTATGGTGTCACCCATCATACACCCTACATAAAACCACACGCAAGCGTTTCTTAGTAGGAAAATCATATCTTCAAACCTCGAGCTGTGGCCAGCACATGTCAAAACTTGCTCCACACAATGAACGTTATGAAAATCTGCTATTCTTCATCGACCAATTTTCAAGGTATTTACGTGTCCAGTTACTCGCGGGAAATTAAAGCTTCTATAGCTGAAAGTGTAATAAAAACCATTAAAAACCGAATATACAGATACTTTACACACAAGAACACATTGAAATATAGCAACATTCAGCAGGCCATAGTCTCGAAAGCTATAACAACTCACCGCACAAGAGTTTAGCAGATGCCCAAGGAGGTGCATGCAATGAAGACTAAAGTTGACATTAAAAGTCAGTTCTCGAGAATGAATAAAAACGCCTTTCCAACAACGGGCCACATCAGTTCAACCTTGAACATTGGAGACACCATACACATAGCTGACAAAAACCGGAACACTGCTTTCAGGAGAGGATACACAGTTTAAAACACACTAGAAATGTTTAAAATCAAGAAGCTCGTCACTCTGCAAAATCCCACAGTTTACATCTTAGAAGATTTAGCGTGAGAAGAAATAAAAGGTACATTCTACAGAGAATAATTAATACCTACCGAATTGTCTGAAATCTATGACATTGCCATCTTAGGGAGAAGAAGGAGAGGCAACAGAATGCAATATTAAGTTAATTGGAAGGGTTATGCTGCTCAATTCATGGGTCGATGAATCCCAAATTGTGCGGACATGAGTTGTAAAAAGGAAGCGTTAATACGTAAAAACATAGATTTTTAAAAAGGAAGCTTTAATACATACAGACAAAGATTTTATTTTATTCATCTCCCGTTTGTCCCTCTCCGAGAGGAGTAGAGTAATTCCCACATTAAGCAGAGTGTTTATCGCTACTGCATCCAAAATATTTAGAAATTTTCTTCATGTTAATCTAACCAGAGAAACAACCCTCATTAAAAAGCTCAGAAGGTTTAAGAGGGAAATCCGTCAAGTATCCTTGCAAACGACAAAGTTAACGGGGAAGTAAAACATATTGAAGAGTTGCAAAGGGGGCGCCATTCTGTCTCTATTACTTCCTTTAGTAGCCAGTTTGATAGGAAGCCATTTTAAATAGGAAAATTTTAAAAATGAAGGAGTTCTACATTATACTGGCCATCATGTATGAGCGGTTAACAAAACGTCTGGAAACTTGTGGTAACAGCGTTGCCAATAATAACAACAACAACATTAATAACCATAGCGTCAATAGAGACTACAATAATAATAATAATGATAATGTTAAAAGCATCAATGCAGGCAGTGAAGACAGCAGTTGGGGAGGTAGGGTAGACACAGGTGCGGGTGATGCATACATTCCTCTCAACGTGCAGAAAGCGCAAATTTTCCCATGAATGCTAAAACATTTTCACCTCCACCTCCTTTGCCTCCCATTGGGGATGACCGTGCAAAGAAGAAGAAGAAAGAACCGCTAATTTTGAATGTGCTGAACCGTGAAGTTACCTTCAAAAGAGTAAATCCTGACCTGACTAGTTTTATTCCTATATTGTTCAAAGATCATCAGATACCATATGTAACATCCCTAGTTAATCATCTGCAAAATTCAGGCGCGATTAAATGGAATAAAGAAGGAGACCTGTCCCACCCACTTAACGGATATAACATTTTAAATATCGCGAGAAAATTTCAAGCGAATAAGAGTACAGATGATAGCAACATACCCAGTTATAATTATTTAATCAAACATGGAGGTATTAGTGAACGGATGGTGAGAAATACCACTATAAAAAGGAGGTAGCAGACTAATGAAACACAGGGTAGCAAAGAAAAACGGGGATGTTTGGCTTCTGTAATGATGAATCACGAAATTATCAGAGGTGGACCTGTTCATTCCTGCGGGTGTGATAAACTTTCGAAGAGGGAGCAGTTGTATCGGCGTATCGCAAAATTATCAGAGATGAACCTGTTCAATCATGTGGGCGTGATAAAGTTTCAAAGGGGGGTAGAGGTTAGCAAGAATCACGGTGATGGGAAGAGAGGATGAGGAAACCCTGGCTAGTTTAAGAGTGCATTGGCATATTTAGGCTCACTGAGTGTTGATGTGCACACTCCCATTCACTGTACGAGATGGCATTTTCACCCTGCAAGCTGGTTTTGGGGAGTTTATCCGAGACCAAGTTCAAGAAGAAAGAGTGTTGCCTGGTTGTAGCCACTAACTGTGTAACATGTCGAAATTATGGATTCATTGAAGACATCCTGAGGGTTTACCCCTATGCTGACATTGCGGGTCACCGTTACAACAGAGCCGGGACTAGTTACACTTCACTCCATCACATTGTTAACCCAGTATGGAATTGGTGCGCCCGTGGAAGACAATGAATTCGCCAAATCGAGTATAATGTATTCTAAGGATGAAGACCATGTGGAAAGGTTGCGGAACGATATGAGAGAAATGAGATACATTCACTTCTATTCGGTGTTGAAAAGTTTAAAAATTCAATTAAAAAATATATTGTTTGAAGATGTGAAATATGTCCTATTCCCTGCAGGGATAGTGCAAAGTTGTTGCGTGAACTCTTGTCTAGTTAAACCAATACCTACCTGTGATTATCTCCTTTGCTGAGGAGATGAAACAGCACGGAAAGGTAACATGTATAGTTGTCAAGGAATCAGTTTTATCCCTCATGGAAGAGAAGTGTGTGGGAGATGTGCAGTTGAAGAATTCATTTTCCAAATTGAGACTTTGGAAGTGATGGACTAAGCGTAGCTGTGTGGCCCTCTAATGTAAAAAAAAAAAAAATCTTTGCCAACCTGTACATGTACATTTGTATGTATGTATGCTCCATTATTTTGTATAATAAATAGTTAATTATTTCTTACTTTTATTCGTCCCTTCTAAGCTGTGTGGTATATATGACCTCAATAACGTGTATTACCAGCATTGTGTATTCAGCATGTGTAGCGATCACATCGTATATTTAAATAGCAGTGTGTGCCTAGTTTTATTTCCCAAAAAGCAGACCGTGTATATTTATAAACAGGTTGGCCACTCCCATAGCTCTATAAAAAGATGTAGAATATGAATTAGATATCATAGTTTACACTCCCAAACGAATACTATGCCGTCACACTAGAAGATGAAGATTTCACACTTCAGTTTAAAGTGACCTTTAATCAGAGTTTGACAACTTGCTCATATGTTTTAACGTATGTTCCCATTGTTGGCTTATTAGTGGGGAATATGAAGAGATTGACTAGAGTACTCAATACAGACATTACAGAACAACTGGACACGTTTTACATTGCATAGATTCGGAGTGTTAGACTCACGTATGTGAATGCAGAGGTTGCAAAAGTAGTTGTTTCAGTTGTTGTAAAGTTAAGTGTTAGGGCTGCACGTTTATTGGGGTTTAACATAGGAGTGCAATACATGAGTTATGGTGTGGGGGTGTTGAGAAATCAGCGCTCGAAAACTCCCTATCTCCATGATCACAGTATCGATTACGTTTATTTATATTCCACCATTATTCAACCTTCATCGCTGGGTGATAAAGCGGTAAATATCCTGGACTGTTTCACATTGGAATGTGGACAGGGTAGAGGTTTCCATGGCGCAGTTTATAAACCTTTAAATACAAATGTGGTAGATTACATTTCCATTGGTGTTATGAATCAGAAGGGGGAGGATATTAAGTTTTTTTAAGGTAAAAGCATGTCATGCACCCTTCATATAAGACCTAGATGAGCGAAGTTATGTGCAGTACTTCACCAGTATGACAGGTGAACACATATACGTGAGCAGTCTAGGCTGTATTTGGAAGGAAACTAGTAAATATATTGGATTGTTTTACATTAGAGAGCGGCAAAGGGAAAGGGGATACCCAATACAATATACAAAGCGCTGAACACGAACATTCTAGAACAGATTTCAGTCACCATCACCAACCAGAATGGAAGGAGCATTCATTTCAATAACGACTCGAGGGTCACCTGTGTGTTTCATATAAGGCCCAAATAGGGAGGTATGTATAAAACCTGCATTCTTTTCCACCTTTATGTTATTCACTTTCGCGAGCTCGTGTAATTAAGAACGCTCAAACGAGCACTCAGCATATATTCAAGGGAGGGATTAAAGGTTTTTTGACAGGTATGAGGGTCATATTAACCCCACCCTCGGAGGTGAAATTTAAAACATTGTTCTTGTCTGAACCCTTAAGAAAGGGAGCAGGTCTAGATGACATTTTGGTCTTCTATCCGAGTCATAGAAGAGGTGGAGGCGTATTTTCAGCCATAGCCTGCATTGCACGCAGGGTACTCCCTTGCCTGTTCAATGCTGCTAAACCTTCAGTTAAAGAATTTGGTAGATCGGTGCTTTTGGATGTAGTGAATAATCAGCGACCCCTGAGGGAATCTTTAAAAAGGCACGCAGTGACAGCTCTTCAAAAGTACAGGTAGACGCATTTTAAGTGGTAGTGGGAAGGTCGACAGGAAAAGGTTGGGTGGAGTGAAACGTACACTCGCTTGGTCAGCCACAAAGACGAGGAAGAAAGGAGAAAATGAATGGACGGGTTAAATCAAAAGTAAATATAACAAGGATGTATATGATCTTCTTTAATTCATCCACCCTTTTTGTCAGCGGGCGCACACACACGCATTCCCTCCCTCTCGCAATTTTGTGAAATGACGGGTGTGGTTCCAAATGTGCCAGGGACGGGAAACAGGTTCCCACCTCTTCATATATCGCGGGCATCTTAGAATTGTTCCTGAATGTGAACAAGCGTAGGAAAGGTTGGATTTCACACCTAGCAACAATTCTATAAATCAAATCTTTAGTGATAACTATATCGAGTTTCATATTATCGATGTCGCAGGCTCCTTCTTGGATTTGTTGAGTATAGCTTTGGAATTATACATCACAGTGGTTAGGGGTGGTGCTCAGCTGCCGGATAATGCACATGTTAACGGTATAAGCAATACGCTTTTTAAATCCGTCTGTGTTCTTGAATGAAAAGTTGGTGGAATTGTGTCCTGTTTTTAACTATCAATCATACATAAAAATGCTCGAACGTGAAAACCAGCGCGTTACCGACTTTGGGTATGAATGGGTTTTTCCATAATGATTTTCACGCCACGCATGGTGTTACACAAACCTATACAGCTGCTACTTTTGGACAGACGAGTAGGTGGGAAATTAGGGTGATGAGCTCCGATAAGCTGAGAGGAGTTCACACATACTTTCCACCCCTTACAGATCTAGTAAATATAGACATGTATTTGTTGGATTCCGTGGATTTGTGGATAATGCTCGAAATGGCTAATAACAACATTGACGCTCACTTAAACGATCTGAATATAGAACAAGTGAAGTTGTGGATTGATTGGGTTACCCCCCATTATAACGCCATGTCCGCTTTAAATGCAGCTCTAGCAGTTAGCCCTATACAATATATATTTGATAAGACTTTCTATAAAACATATGTTATTGGGCAGAATGAGGATTCCATGTTATTAGATCTATCTTTCAATACCTGAAAAGATAACGTTAGCTATGATTGGTATGCAAATGTTTTCAGGGAATTACGCTGCCAATAGTTTGTACTTTGGCGCATACGACTTGAATAGCGTGCACATCAATGTTAATGGGAATACATTGTATAATATCAACTGTCATTTTCTTAGTATGGTCACGCAATTGTTTTACGAGACGCAGAAGTCAATAAGAGGTGGTCATGATAACCTCATCACCTATGACAGTTTTAAAAACGGAAGGGCTGTCTATTGTTTTAATTTCGTCATGGAAGAGGTTGGAGATTCAATGCCGGTTGAAATTTCAGCTAGTTTGAGAATATCTATAAAGCTCGGAACAGTCGCACCTCATCCTTGCATGATTTTATTGTTCGGAGACACCAAGGATATTTTAACAATTGATTTGGATAGAGTTATTCAGTGTGATGTAAGGGGTTAGGAGTGATGGATACGAAAGAAATTGAGACTGCTTTACAAGGTTCGCTTGGGAGTGTTGTTAAATATTTAGGTATGATCACTTCGGATGAAGTGGGCACGTTCATAATACCTGCGAATAGAAATAAACCGTTAGTTTTTATATCTAATACTCTTCCTTCAACTTCTAGTAGCGATGTTGTTGGACACTGGGTGTGTTTTTATATTGACTGTTCATCTAGGGATACAATCTTCTTTTTTGACAGTTATGGTATAAACCCCAAAATTTATTCAGGCGGCTTCTCGACTTTTCTCCTGGCAAATTTTGGGATTTGCCCTTCTTCAGTCTGTAAGGCAGATACAGCCAGATAATTCATACAAGAGTTGTCTTTACACTGTTTTCTTCGTTCACTGTACGAGTCATAGAGGGTTTGTTACGAACTGAGAGAGAGAGGTCCACTCCAAGTTCGTTATAATGATAAACAAAAATAATTCAACACCAACAGTTGAAACTGGGGTTACGAATATAGAAAGAAACACTAACACAACAAACGTTTATTTACAAGCTTACTAACAAAGATAAATGCAGAATGGTGTCTCCTATATACATAAAAAGGGTAAAATCTTACACTGCATGAACTGGGGGAACAGTGAGGTAATGAAAGTACTTGCCGACCAGTTTTGCAACCCGAAGCGATGGCTTCACAGAAGGAGAACTGTAATTGTAGACGCCTTCTTGCCTCCGTATTGCAGAAAATAATGTCTACTCCCCAAAACCTCTAGCAGAACGTTTCTTCTCTGAAGTCTTGCTTAACGTCGAAATAACTCGGTCGTCCACTCCTGAAGACGACTTGACCAGAATTCGACCAATTCTCGGGCACCTTTTTTCTCTCTGATCCTTCGTCGGTTCCTTCTTCTCTTATCAAGCTCTGATGATCTCTGATCTCTGCTGCTGAGTCCTCACTGATAATCTGATATGTGGCTCTTACTGATGATCTCTTACTCTGTGACTAACTGATGATCTCCTTCCTCCTACTTCGTCCGTCGCATTTATACGGCATTCTGGGGGCGGGGCCTACGGCGAGCGTCACTGACTCCCGAGATTACCGGAACTTCTTAGAAGAATCTAGATGAGGTATTGCATCAGAAATCGCAGCGTTTCTCAAGTCACGTCGGCGCCTGTCAAGTTACACAAAACTCCTGCCGATTCTAGAACCATAATGAGAACAGGCGCTTCCAACACATGCGCGAAAGCATCCGTGCTGCAGAACTTCTCGAAGATACGTTTTCCTTTCCTTTAACACGTAATTCTTTGCTATGAAGCGATTACCATTACAGGGTTGAAACCAGTTTTGTCGTTAATGAACGTTGTTTTCATTAACAACAAAGGGGTGAAATGTTCTCATTTTAGTTTTGGTGGTAAACGGGCTGTCACATACAAGGAGTGTATGCATTCATTAAATAAAAGGTAATAATCGTTTTTTCATGTTGTTAAACATCATATAATTATTTTTTTATTTCATGCAAGCTTGGATCTTCTAAGTCCTGTTATTTCTCTTCTTTAGGATGAGCGGGAAAGGAGGGGCTGTTCCACACGGGGCACAGGCGAAGGGAAAACGTCAAGAGGTACAAGATAATGAACATAAAAGATTTTTTTTTTTTTTTTTTTTTTAATTGTTAAGCAGTTTGAGGTTGGTGATAAGGAGTCGTGGCGGTATTTTTTTTGAATGCGTCTCGGGAGAAACGCGTGAATCTGACACTTGTTAATGTGTACTGGTTTATGTAATAGAAATACGTGAAATGTCATAATTGGTTTTTATTACCCTCATTCTTTATTGTTCAACCTTCCATAGAGTTTCATTATATTAGGTTATGGAGTTTAGAAATCTTGAAGCATTCATACTATCACGTGATATGACATGTTGTGCACCTGGCAGTGAGTGACAGAGAAACGGTGACTGTTGTGGGTGCTTAACAGCTGCTTATCTGAATTTGAATGGAGATGTTAGGTTAGGTTAGGTTAGGTTTGGTTAGGTTAAGGGACTTAGAATTTTTGGTTTTCCCATGGAGTTATATATATCCTACTCTCTTCATGAGCCATTTTGGGGTTCTTTTCTGAACTAGAGTGAAGTATTTGGTGGCTTTCCCATGGAGTCGTTAATGGTCAACGTACGTGGGGTTATAATAAAGGCAAGCTTATGGGGTTTATCTTCTGTGAGCCGAATTGGGGGTCGGGTTTTGAGGTTGAGCCGAAATGGGGTCTTTCCTTACTCTTACTTTTAACCAACATTCCTTAAAGAAAGAAGAGATTATTACATATTAAAAAAGTAAAAGTAAATCATTAAATAAACACACAAGAATGTATATTATCAAAAGACTAGAAGAATTATATTAAGGTAGTAACGCATTGCATCCTCGCTTGAGCTTTTGAAGTCTAATAGCACAACATCCTCTGGGAGACTGGAATGTTCCACAGTCCAAAACCGATTCTTTCAAAATAGCTCTGTAATTGCTTCTTTCAAACAGCTCCGAAATCATTTCCGTCAAACACACTAATCGTTTCTTTTAAAACGGCTCCATAATCGTTTCTTTCAAACAGCTCCGTACTTGTCCCTTTCAAAACAGCTCCACAATCATTTTTCAAAATAAGCTTCTTAATCGTTTCTTTCAAATTCATGTTCAAAACTTCATAAACAGAGAAATAATATATACATCTCAGACCTTCTGTACAAGCAGCTAAAACTATCACTTTCATATAAGTTTGAAGAAGTTCGACAATAACGGTCTATATCACTAACCAGAGTACCAGAAAATCTGGCGAACCAGAATTATAAATATTTCTTTTTCGTGAATTTCCAAATCACACCAAATATGTTCCTGTGAGTCCTTTAATAGAAAGCAAAAATATAGTGCTCTGCATATTTTCCACTAAATCACTAATTAGATTGGAGCTTCCATTTGAAGAAAATGTTAAAATCATAGTTATTTTAGTACCTATACCACATACGGGAACTTCATTATCTAAGCTTATGGTTAGGTTAGGCTAAATACAAATATGATTTGGGCCAGACGCGAGAAGAAAACAAGTCGTGTTTGTGTCTAACAATATTTTAAGAAAGCAAGAAAATTAGCTCTAGAACAATAACATTTTCAATATCCAATAAGAAAAGTAGAATGATAGATAAAAGTTATCCTTTCTTAAAATACTGAAAATACCACTTTCTTCCAAGCTTTATCCCTATTCGGGGTCGCCGTTTTTAATGAGTCTTCCATCTACCTCTGTCCTGTGTCATTTCCTCCTGTACTCCCTTCTCCCTCATATTATCTCTAATGCAATCTCTCCTTCTGGTCTTAGGTCTTCCTCTCCTTCGTGTTCCATCCACCTCCACGGCCGTCACTTTTCTTGCCATGTGTTGCTCTTCTCTTCTCATCAGGTGGCCTTATGGAACTGTTTAAAAAAACGATTGCGTAGCTGCTTCAAAAGAAATTATTACATAGCTGTTATGAAAGAGATGATTATAGAGCTATTTTGAAAAGAATGACTGTTGAGCTTTATTGAAAGATACAATTATGGAGTTGTTTGAAAGAAACTATTATGGAGCTGTTTTAAATGAAATGATTATAGAGCTGGTTTTAAAGAGATTAAAGGAAAGATTGCAGAGCATTTTAAAATAAATTATTACAAAGCAGTTTGAAAAAAAAAAAAAAGCTGCAGAGCTATTTCAAAAGAAATAATTATGGACCTATTTTCAAAGAAAGTTTTGCGAGCTGATTAGAAAAAAACTTGCAGAGCAGTTCTGAAAGAAACTATTACAAAGCTGTTTTGAAAGAAGCCATTAAAGTTTTTTTTTTTTTTTTTTTTTTTTTTTTTTTTAAGAAACAATTATGGAGCTGTTTTGAAAGAAATGATTACGAGGCTGTTTTGAAAGAAACGATTATGGAGCTGTTAGAAGGACGATTATGGAGCAGTTTTGAAAGAGACAGATTAGGAGCAATTTTGAAAGAAGCAATTACCAAGCTTTTTTCCGAGAAGGAATTAAAGAGCTATTTTTTAAACAAACGATTGCTTAGCTGTTTTGAACGAAACTATTACAGTGTGGTTTTGAAAGTAAATATTTTGGATCAGTTATGAGAGAAACGATTGCAGAGCAGTTTTGAAAGAAGGATTATGGAGCTGGTTTGGAAGAGACGATTGCAGAGCAAATTTGAAAAGTAATTATATAGCTGCTTTGAAAGAGACTATTGCAGAACATTTATGGGTCTATTTTGAAGACTATTGCATAGCAGTTTTGAAATAAACAATTAGAGAGCTGTTGAAAGAGATGATTGCATTGCATTTGTGTAAGAAATGATTACTGTAAGAAATGATTACGGAGCTGTTTAGAAAGAGACGATTGCAGAGCAACTTTGAAAGAAATGGTTATAAAACTGTTGTGAGAGAGTCAATTGCAGAGCAGTTTGAAAGAATTGATTACGGACCTGTTTTGAAAGAGACGATTGCTGAGCAATGTTGAAAGAAATGATTACGAAACTCTTGATAAAGATGATTGCAGATCAGTTTTGAAAGATGATTACTGAACTGTTTTGAAAGAGACGATTGCTGAGAAGTTTTGAAAGAAATAATTATTGAGCTATTTTAAAAAATGATTGCAGAGCAGTTTTGAAAGAAATGATTACAGAACTGTTTTGAAAGAGATGATTGCAGAGCAGTTTTGAAAGAAATTAGAAACCTGTTTTGAAAGACAATTGCAGAGTAGCTTTGAAAGAAATTATTGAGGACCCGTTTTCAAAGAGATTGCCTAGCACATTTGAAAGAAACGATTACCACCTATTCTGATAGAGTCGATTGCAGAGCACTTTTAAAAGAAATGCTAATGAGCTTTTTTGAAAGAAATGACTGCGGAGCAGTTTTGAAAGAAACGATTGTGGAGCTGTTTTGAAAGAGACGATTGCAGAGCTGTTTTGAAAGAGACGATTGCAGAGCAGTGTTGATAGGAATGATTACTGTTTTGAAAGAATTGATTGCAGAGTACTTTTGAAAGAAATGATTATGAGCTTTTTTGAAAGAGACGATTGCGGAGCAGTTTTGAAAGCAACTATTGTGAAGCTCTTTTGAAAGAGGTTATTGCAGAGCTGTTTTGAAAAATATTATGAAACATTTTTGAAAGAGACAATTGCAGAGCAATTTTGAAAAACGTGATTATAAGTTTTTTTGAAAGACGAATGCAGATCAGTTTTGAATGAAATAATTACAGAGCAGTTTTGAAGACGCTATTACAGGGCAGTTTTGAAAGAAACGGTTGCTAAGCTGTTTTGAAAGTGATGATTGCAGAGCAGTTTTGAAAGAAACGATTGTGGACCTGTTTTGAAAGAGATTAATGCAGAGGAGTTTTGAAAGAAACTATTGCGGAGCTGTTTTGAAAGACGATTGCAGAGATGTTTTGAAAGATGTGAGGCGACTTATCATCCCAGGCTATAAACTTTATTGATTAATTCCATATAGGTTATAAACTGTCGTTTGAAAAAGAGGGCAAATTTTGTTCGTTCTGCTAGTTTATTAATGACATGGTTGGAATAATGTTCAAATTAGATAAACTGTTCAGGTAATTATGTGATATTTTGTGTTGTTGTTTAGCCATCGATTCAAATGTATTTATGAATATGTTTATGAGACGATACCCCAAATTCTCTCTCTCTCTCTCTCTCTCTCTCTCTCTCTCTCTCTCTCTCTCTCTCTCTCTCTCTCTCTCTCTCTCTCTGTGTGTGTGTGTGTTGGGATTTGTTTATTTGTTGTGAGATTTCTTGAAAACATTTGCTATAATTTAGGTAACTACTGTGGATTGTAATCACGTGTTGCCTGATATAATAATAAATAAAAGAATCAGAAGAAAATTCTGAAAAGGACATATTCTTATGTAGCTCTTTTTCTGTATTAAATGTTAAATTTGTATTTGGAAGTTTTCATGAAAATTAAAACAAATTGCAAACTTGTGTTCATGTGAAATGGAATTACGTTATCTTCATTTTCAATTGATTGTTCCATGGGATTTATATAGACCACTGAAATTCCTGGATACCACGAATTTTGTGAAGCGCCTCAGTGGCGTGATCGGTACGGACTTGACCCGCCACCTCGGTGGCCGCGAGTTCGATTCTCGGGCATTCCTTTGAGGCGTTAGAGATGTGTATTTCTGGTGATAGAAGTTCATTCTTGACGTGGTTCGGGAGTCACGTAAAGCCGTTGGTCCCTTTGCTGAATAACCACTGGTGCCATGCAACGTAA